>NC_090302.1:19233712-19536742 GCF_039906515.1 Pseudorca crassidens | reverse complement strand
ACAAAAGGAACAGAAGCCAGCAAAACTTCAGCACAGTTTTGGATGTTCTGTTGGAGGGGTGGATTGGGGTTCAGGTGGTTACTTTCAGGAGAATGGTCATCAAGATTAAAGTTTATTAACAGATGAAATGTGTTTAAACAAGTTCTGGTGATTATCTGTTACCATAGTTACAGAGCAATTGGTCTATGTGACCTAAGCCGTACTAAGTATTCGACAGTGGTTAAAACAGTCTTTTAAACCTCAGTTGTAAAGAAGTACTCCTAAGTGGTAATATTGAAGGTTCTCAATTCTGGCTGCAAGTGAGATTCATCTGAGATGTTTTTTAAAACATAGGAATACCCTCAGGCCTCACTCCAGATAAATCAGAATCCTTGGGGATAGCAGTGGGTGAAGCCTGGGCATCAGTAGTTTTACAAAGCTTTCCAGGTGATTCTTATACGTAATCAAGACTGAGAACTACTAAGTTACATTGTGGAGATGGCTAATTACACACTTAAGCAGTGATTCTCTGCAAAGGCTGCCCTTAGGGAGGAACATTTAAAAATGCCACGCTCAGGGCTTCCCTGGTGGCGCAGTGGTTGAGAGTCCGCCTGCCGATGCAGGGGACACGGGTTCGTGCCGCGGTCCGGGAAGATCCCACGTGCCGCGGAGCAGCTGGGCCCGTGAGCCATGGCCGCCGAGCCTGCGCGTCCGGAGCCTGTGCTCCGCAACGGGAGAGGCCACACAGTGTGAGGCCCGCGTACCACAAAAAAAAAAGCCACGCTCAGTGCCCACTCTATAGGCCAGTAAAATCACTATTTCTGGGCATTGGTAGTTTTGGAAAGCTCCCCAGATGATTTTCCCCCATCACACTTTAAAAAAATTGAGATATAATTGACACATAACGTTGTATAAGTTTCAGATGTACAGTGTGTTGGTATGATGCATTTATATATTGCAGTATGATAACTATGCAATAGTAGTGTTAGCTAACACCTTTATTGCATCACATAATTATTTCTTTTTTGTGTTGAGAACAATTAAGATGTAGCCTCTTAGCAACTTTGAAGTTTATAATACAGTATGATTTTTAACTTGCAGCCGGCATTGAAAACTACTGACCTACAGAACAAATTTTAAAAACCTAACTTTTCTTGATGCTGTATAAATGTATTTTTTTAGCTTTTCAGGAACAGTATTATATATGGATTCAATAGGACTATTTTTCAAATAACTTAGAAATGAAAATATACTCTGGAAACCTGTGTTAGATGAAAATTGTAAAGATACTGATGTTAGAGGTATGTGAGAAGCATTTGAATGAAATTGTTTCAGAAGATGGGAGAATGAGGATAGCGGTATTTCTAAATTAATATATTTTATAATATATAATATGCCATTGTATACGCACATCCTGTATTGAATCCTTGTAAATAGATGTTTGGTTATTTCACCTATAGCACAAAACATTTATATATTCAGGTTGGCCAAAATACTTAAAAAGAAATCTTTGCGTGGGGAAATTGGGAGATTGTCTTCTGTTTGGGGTGGTTTACCATTCAAGCTTAGATCTGGGGTAGGAGTCTAGTTAGCAGGTTCCTGCACTAATCCCTGGTCCAGGTAGAGAATAATGAACTAAGGCACTGGCCTAAGATAAGTGGGTGGATTTTGAATCTGGTGATTCTAGAGGGTATGGGCTCTGGAGCTGGGCTACCTGCATGAGAAACCTGCTGTGGTAACTTGCTGTATGACGTTGGCCAAGGTCATTTACCCCTCTAATCCTCAGTTTCCTTACCTTTTTTTTTTTTTTTTTTTTGTGGTATGCGGGCCTCTCACTGTCGTGGCCTCTCCCGTTGCAGAGCACAGGCTCCGGACGCGCAGGCTCAGCGGCCATGGCTCACGGGCCCAGCCACTCCGTGGCATGTGGGATCTTCCCGGACCGGGGCACGAACCTGTGTCCCCTGCATTGGCAGGCGGACTCTCAACCACTGCGCATCCAGGGAAGCCCTCCTTACCTTTAAAATGGGAATTATAATAGCGTTGATGTGAGGAATACATTAGACCAGCCATGGAATGTCGTAAGTGTATAGTTGTCCCTCAGTATCTGCGGGGGGAATTGGACCCCCAAGGATACCAAATCTGAGGATGCTCAAGTTGCTTATATAAGATGGTGTAGTATTTGCATGTAACCTAAGCACATCCTCCTGTATACTTTAAATCATCTCTAGATTACTTATAATACCTAATACAATGTAAATGCCATGTAAATAGTTGCTGGAGAGGTGCAAATTCAAATTTTGCTTTTTAGAACTTTCTGGAATTTTTTTTTTTTCTCCGAGTATTTTCTGTTGTGGTTGGTCGAATCTGTGGATGTGAAGCCCTCGGATGTGGAGGGCTGACTGTAGTACCTGGTAGAGAAGCATTCAATAAATGTGGCCTGTTACTATTATTATTTGATACTGAGAGTGAAGGGTGAGTCTGGGCTGATGCTTTCACACCTGTGGATGTGAAATTAGAGAATTCAGGAAGAGTACATTTTGGATAAGGATAAATTTAGGTATTTTGTTTTTGTTTTTTAAAACAACTTTATTTTGAAATAATTACAAATTCACAGGAAGTTGCAAAGAAACTTGCAGTTTCTTTATTTTTTAATTTTTAAATTTTATTTTATATTTTTATACAGCAGGTTCTTATTAGTCATCAGTTTTATACACATCAGCGTATACATGTTAATCCCAATCGCCCAATTCATCACACACACACACACGCACCCGCAGCTTTCCCCCCTTGGTGTCCATATGTTTGTTCTCTACATCTGTGTCTCAACTTCAAGTGCAGAGAGTTTCTATGAATTCTTTACCCAGTCTCCCCCAATGTTAGCGTCTTGTATCACTAATGATATCACAACCGGAAAATTAACATTGGTGCAATCCACTAAGCTCATTCGACCATTCACCAGTTTCGTACGTACTCATATGTGTGTATGTGTGTAGCTGCATGCAGTTTTATCACATGTGGCTTCATGTAACTGCCACCACAACCAAGACACTTAACTACCATCCCCACAAAGTTCCTTATGTGCTACTTCTTTATAGCCACACCACCCCCTTTCCCCACCATCTCTAACTCCTGGAAACCACTAATCTGTTTCCCATTTCTACAATTATGTCATTTCATGAATGTTCACAAATGGAAACATGTATCTTTTTGTATCTTTTTGAGTTTTTTGAAAAAAAACTCAAAAAAATGTATCTTTTTGAGTTTCTTCTTCTTTTTTTTTTGAGGTACGCGGGCCTCTCACTGTTGTGGCCTCTCCCGTTGCGGAGCACAGGCTCCGGACGCGCAGGCTCAGCGGCCATGGCTCATGGGCCCAGCCACTCCGAGGCATGTGGGGCCACTCCGAAGCCCCTCTTTTTGAGTTTTTTTTTTCACTCAGCATAATTTCCTTGAGAGTAATCCAAGTTCTAGCATGTATCAATAGTTTATTCCTTTTCTTTGCTGACTCATAATCCACAGTATGCATGTACCACAGTTTGTTTAACCAGTCATCCAGTGACAGATATTTGAATGGTTTCTAGTTTTTGGCCATTACAAAGAAAGCTACTCTCGGGGCTTCCCTGGTGGCACAGTAGCTAAGAATCCGCCTGCCAATGCAGGGGACACAGGTTCGAGCCCTGGTCCGGGGAGATCCCACATGCCACGGAGCAGCTAAGCCCGTGTGCCACAACTACTGAACCTGTGCTCTAGAGCCCGCGAGCCACAGCTACTGAACCCCGCGCGCCTAGAGCCCGTGCTCCACAACAAGAGAAGCCACCGCAATGAGAAGCCCGTGCACCCCAACAAAGAGTAGCCCTCGCTCGCTGCAGGTAGAGAAAAGCCAGTGCGCAGCAACAAAGACCCAACGCAGCCAAAGATAAAATAAATAAATTTATGGAAAAATACATAAAGCTACTCTGAACATTCATGTACTAGTTTCTGGGTGAAAATAAGTTTTCACTTCTGTGGGGTAAATGCCCAAGAGTACAATTTCTAGATTGTATGGTAAAGCCATTTTTAGTTCTAAAAGAAAATGCCGAATTGTTACCAGCCCTTCCAAGTTGGTCCCCAACAGGGGTCTTCCTGCCTAGTGTCGCTCGCGCCAATATAACTAGACTGACCTGGGTTCAGAAGCAAAGGAAAGTTTTATTCTTTTTTTTTTTTTGCGGTAGGCGGGCCTCTCACCGCTGCGGCCTCTCCCGCTGTGGAGCACAGGCTCCAGACGCGCAGGCTCAGCGGCCACGGCTCACGATCCCAGCCGCTCCGCGGCATGCGGGATCCTCCCGGACCGGGGCACTAACCCGCGTCCCCAGCATCGGCCGGCGGACTCCCAACCACTGCGCCACCAGGGAAGCCCCAGTTCTATTCTTTGATCAAAGAATGCAGAGGTGCCAGCTCCCGCTCTAAAGTCTGCGCTCCGCCCGCTCCCGCTCCCCAGGCCATCAGGGCGGGGCTGCTTTGCAGGGGGTGGGTGTGTCTCTTCAGCGGGGGGCGGGGCCGGAGTTCTCCTGGGTCTCGCGCAGTTACGCTACTCACGCTCCAGATCACAGTGCCGGGTGCAGCGTCTCTGCACGCGGCCTGCTGCAGCCATCTTGAATTGAAGTGTCGTGCAGCGCTTCTGCATGGCCCCGAGGTGCAGTGTCGGGCGAAGCCCTTTCGCACTAGGAACTCTGGTCTGAAGTGCCGGGTGGAGTTCTCTGCCCATGGTATCCTGTGAGAAAGTGAAGCTAGACGGGACACAAAGAAAAAGAAAAAAAGGTTAGACTTTATTTTATTACCCAGATTCTATTTTTATTTCTCGGGAATTGTGAATGGGCTCTGCTGTTGACCAGGTTATTTTCCAGAGGGACTGTGCCATTTTACATTTCCACCAGCAACGCTCCTCTTCTCCAGTGTTTTTTTCACTGTTTTTTATTTTAGTCATTCTAATAGGTGTGTCTTGGTATCTTATTGTGATTTTAATGTGCATTTCCCTAATAGCTACTAGTGTTGAACATCTTTTTTTTTTTAAGAAGATGTTGGGGGTAGGAGTTTATTAATTTATTTTTGCTGTGTTGGGTCTTCGTTTCAGTGCGAGGGCTTTCTCTAGTTGCGGTGAGCGGGGGCCACTTTTCATCGCGGTGCGCGGGCCTCTCACTGTCGCAGCCTCTCTTGTTGCGGAGCACAGGCTCCAGACGTGCAGGCTCAGTAGTTGTGGCTCACGGGCCTAGTTGCTCCGCGGCATGTGGGATCCTCCCAGACCAGGGCACGAACCCGCGTCCCCTGCATCGGCAGGTAGATTCTCAACCACTGCGCCACCAGGGAAGCTCTGAACATCTTTTTACATGCTTATTAGTCACTCATACATCCTCTTTGGTGAAACGTCTCTTCATATCTTTTGCCCACTTTCTAACTGGATTGTTTTGAAAATTCAGTTTTTAAAATGATAGCTTATTGAAATATAATTCATATGCCATAAAATTTATACTTCTAAGGTGTACAAGTCAGTAGTTTTTAGTATATTCATAGAATTGTGCAACACTGTTCAATTCCTGAATATTTGCATCACCCCAAAAGGAAACTCCATGTCCATTAGCAGTCACTCTCCATTCCCCCTTCCTTCCAGCCCCTGGCAACCACTAATCTGCTTTCTGTCTCTATGGATTTGCCTCTTCTGGACGTTTCATATAAATTAGATCATACAATATGATTTACTTTTTCAAGGTACCTCCAGGTTGTACCATATATCAGTTCTTCATTCCTTTGTGTTGCCAAATAATATTCCATTGTATGGATATACCACATTTTGTTCATCTATTGATGGACATTTAGGTTCTCTTCACTTCTTGGCTCAAAAAATACTGCTATGAATATTTGTGTGCAAGTTTTCTTATGGACATGTGTTTTCTTTTATCTTGGGTATATATACCTGGAAATGAATTTGCTGAGTCAGATAGTAACTCAATTTTAACTTTTCAGAAATTGCCAGACTGTTTCCAAGGTGGCACTACCCTCAGCAATGTATGAGGGTTTCATTTGCTTTATATCCGCAACAACACTTGTTATTGTCTGTCTTTTTTACTTTAACCATCTTAGTGAGTGCAAATAGTATCTCATTGTGGTTTAGATCTGTATTTTCCTAATGGCTAATGATATTGAGCATCTTTTCATGTATTTATTGGCCATTTGTATACCTTGATTGGAGAAATGTCTGTTAAGCTCCTTTGCCCATTTAAAAATTGGACTGTCTTTTTATGGTTGAATTTTAAGAGTTCTTTATATATTCTGGATATTAGACCGTTATCAGATATATGGTTTGCAGATATTTCTCGCATTCTGTTTTTCTTGCATTCTCAATGTGTCTTTTCACGTTCTTGCTGGTGTCCTTTGAAGCACAAAAGTTTTTAATTTTGATGAAGTTCACTTAACCATTTTTTCTTTTGTTGCTTGTGTTTTTGATGTCATATCTAACAAATCAACCACCTAACCCAAGGTCATGAAGATTTACTACCATATTTTCTTCTAAGATTTTATAGTTTTAACTCTTACATGTAGGTCTTTGGTCCATTTTGAGTTAGTATTAAAGTAGGAGTCCCAACTTCATTGTTTTGCATGTGGATGTCTAGTGGTCCCAGCACCATTTGTTTAAAAGACTATTCTTTCCACATTGAATTGTCTTGGTCTTGGCACTGTTGTCAAGAATCAGTTGACCATAAATGTAAGAACTAAAATTTACTTCTGAGAATGTTGCATTTGATATTGTAAGAGAGAGTCAAATGAAGGTTTCCAGAAAGGTCAAATGAGTGTGGTAGATGGCACTGTTGGCCCCAATTCTTTACCCCTGCCAATGGTCATACGTTCTCCATGGCATCATCATAAGCAAAGTGTATTTCCCTGTGTTTGATTTTGGATTTGACTAAGTGACTTGCTTTGGTCAATGGTTTGTGGGCAAAAGGGACAGTATTAGAGTTTTGAGATTAGAATTCCTAGCATGTTGCCACTTCGGCTCTTGCTCTTCTGCCTCTGCCCTGACAGACTATGTCCCCATTAGCCCATTAGTCCCAGAAGAAGAATGAGAGACATAGATCAGAGTCACTCCAGGCAAGCAGTCAAGCTAAGTCCAGCTTAGATCAGCCAACCCCCATTCAACTCACAGACAGTTAGAGGCCTTGGGACGTTTGCTAGGCACAGGCATTCATATTTTCCCAAAGTGTGGGACGCAGTCCCCCAGTGGGAAGTGCAATGATTTAAGGTCAAACATGGACATGACACTATATAGCATTGAATCGTATCATGAGAGAGCAACTCCCTTTTGAGTCTTCAATTACATAAGGGGAGAGAGAAGTCTCTGCTAGGTGTTACCCACTCTGTAATGCCTCCAGAAAGTTGACAATCTCCCTTTATAACAACAACAAAAAAAAATAGCCTGCAGGCTCAGAGTCTTTGCAGGTGACAGCATCATAGCAGGATTTCAGCACATTATTTTGTTTTCATTCTGTTTTTTTATGTTGACCTTTTCCATTTGTGGTACATTTGTTTTAGTGTAAAATAATGAGATGGTTTAAAGAAAAATATTAGGGGAATAATAGTAGAGATACTAGGCAGATCCAACAATGTTATGTGAATAAATGCAGTTTAGGAAATACTGATTTGATATACAACATCATGTCTATGACCTATATAATAAATATTAAGAGAGATTTATGTTTCTCTTCTAAGCAGCTTGTGGAAGGGCATCATTTTATTTATTTATTTATTTATTTATTTATTATTGGCTGTGTTGGGTCTTCGTTGCTGCGCGCAGGCTTTCTCTAGTTGCGGCGAGTGGGGGCCACTCTTAGTTGTGGTGCGCGGGCTTCTCATTGAGGTGGCTTCTCTTGTTGCGGACCACAGGCTCTAGGCGTGCGGGATTCAGTAGTTCCGGCGCTTGGGCTCAGTAGTTGTGGCTCGCGGGCTTGAGAGCGCAGGCTCAGTAGTTGTGGCGCACGGGCTTAGTTGCTCCGTGGCATGTGGGATCTTCCTGGACCAGGGCTCGAACCTGTGTCCCCTGCATTGCCAGGCAGATTCTTAACTACTGCGCCACTAGGGAAGTCCCAGGGCATCACTTTAGTTGTAAACTCATCTCTTGCCCGTACTTTTTGAGCTGAAAATTGGGTTTATTCTTTCAAAAAATGTAGGCTTCTCAATTTCCAGGAATCTTAACCCCTAGACTCCCTTCAAAGCCCCAGGGTGATGGTAGCAAATAAAACCCTTTTGTGGCTCTTACATAATTGATACTTAAGAACCTTTTGGAAAAATACTCCTCTGTAATCTCACATTCTAAAAATAGGCTTGACTTTTGGATTGCTTCTAAATAAAAACATATTTTTCGATTACACTGGAGACAAAGAAAAAAACTTTCCAGTATCTATTTGAGACTTGTGGGAAAACGGAGAGAATCAAAGTTTCACTGTTCTCGGTGAAGGTTTTGGTATTGAAATCTTGTCATGTTGGCTGACTTTTGAGTGTGATGGCGGTGGGGAGGAAGGAAGGGTAAACATTGTCACCAGTCATTTAATATGTCACTTATTACTCAGATCTGACACTAAATGCAAAGGCTTGCGGCAGGAAGACGAAGCTCGCATCACCGTACATGCTGTGGTCCAGGAGAACATCTCTGAAATGCTATGGCTTCTCTGAGTAATTACTGAATCATCTCTTTATTACAGTGAAACTTCACAGTGACACTATTTGCTGTGGAGCAGAACCAGAGGGCTTCATTCTGGGACTTCTTGGGCAGCAACTAAAATGGCTTGGCTTCCAAAGAGGCAAGGCATGTCCTTTTACAAGTCCCTGTCACCTGAGCACAGCCCACAGGACAATGCTACAGTGTAGGCTATTTCTCAAGAACTCCCTCTTGGTGCTGAATTTTGTTTTTTCTCCCTCCTCTTTTGAAACAGTGGAAAGAAAAGAAGGAGCCATGGGCAGTGTAGGGTAGCATGTAATCCAGAGTTAAACTGTGGTCTTTCCCTATTCATTCAAGGATGTTTTCCCCTTACACCAAGTCATCTGCTAGGTCCATGGTCTAAAAAATTACTTACCCTATGTGGATTCAGACTTCTGCCTTTCCCATTCACGGCAAATCACTTCCCTTCTTTGAGTCCCATTTGCTTATCTCTGAAATGGGACCCATAATTCCCACCTCTCCCAGGGCAAGAAGAACGGGCATCTATGAAATTGCTTGTTGAACTGCACCATGTGTGTATTTTGGAAGAACATCTGTGCCTTCCCCAGTGTCTCACCAGGCTGTCTTTATATAGCCACCCACCTCTCTGTGCTCTCTTTGTAAGCTTTTGTGCTCACAAGGCACCATCATATTACCTGACCCAGAGGGGTATAGTGTAACTTGACTGAAAGATAAAGGGGGAAGCTTGATACCTCACCTTTTTTTCCTGACCTTTGAACAGTAATATTGTTTATTATGTCTCTTTATATTACAGATCCCAGCAGAGTGCCATATACATGTGGAGGAGGGTACATAAATATACTTTAATTGGATTTGAGTAAGAATCTATATTTATTGTTGCCTCGATGCTTGAAAGAAGTAAACAGAGGGGATATAGGAAAACATACTCACACAGTGTCAAGCTATAGGGGGATAGAGAAGAAGTATGTTAAAAGACAAAGGACAAAGTCTTACAGAGAAAAACATTTAACAAATGAGTTGAGAAAGAGAGATTCATGGTTTACAAATCAGTGGATTTGGATTTATCTAGTGGTGTATCCACATACGTTCTTCCAGTATTTTCTCTGGTCTACTGATGGGCAAAGATGCACCATTAGAATTGATAATACATCCATGTGCAACGTACAGAAAGTCTTCCATTTCTAACATCCAGCCACCTGAACTCCATCAGTCATCTCTTCAACTGGATAAATTAGAGGTTGCTCTTTGTAAAGAAAGATTGGAAACTACCAATTTGGAGTTCCACCCTTTCCATGGTGATTCTCCACTTAGCCTTATAACTGATTTCAAGACAATTTGCCAACTTCCCAGGCATACGGAAGAGATTATTTCTTAAGATTGTTTTAAAAAGCCCTAAAAAGTGAAATCCAACATTCTCAAAAACTAGTACAATAACACAAATCCTTTGACTTTGGCAGGGATGCCGGAGTTCTACAGGAGAACTTATGGGCTTCTCCCATGGAAGTCAGCTAGATGCTGTGGGTTAGAGGATCCCTGGGGCCACCTTGCCTAAATATAGGCAAGAGTCATTTTATGGGGAGTTAGCACAATAGTAACATGAGTGGAAACTCTGTGCCAGGCAGTGTACTAAGGGCTTTGTTTGGGAGAAACTACCTAGGATGAAATATGACCTTGTACATGTTATGTGGTTTCTCTGAGCTTCAGCGTTCATGCCTCTAAATGGGGTCAGAACACCTAACTCTCAGGAATTTTTAAGGATTTGTTGAGACATTGAACTCAAAGTAATAGGTACAGAGGAAACACTCAATACCTAATGTTGCTGTTTTCTTGTTATTCATACATTTCATACAAAATTCAGGCAGCCATGAATTTCATGGCAGATGGAGCGTTCCGCCTGGCCCTGGGCTTCGGTGCCATTTTGAAATTTTCTCTTCCAAAGAGAGAAATATTTAAATTTTAAAGGAAGAGGATTTCTGAGTTGTAAACTAAATGAGTCTGATTTATAAAAGTAGAACAATTTTGACTGCAAATCCAATGACAATGATTTCAAAGTAGATAAAGACAAAGCCATAGACCTAGGCTTATTTTGGAAGAAGAGATTCTTATGTCTATCAGATGGAGGAGACTTTTACTCTAAGATTTGAAAACCTCGTAATATTATCCTAACCTAGAAGGGAGTAAGTAGTTTCTTTCATCACAGAATTGTAAGGCTTTATAAGACTTGTAGAAGAATTTAATTAGACTCTGAGCAAAGGTTTATTTCCTCTTTATAAAGTGCACATATGGGCTATATAATTTGATGGTGGTAAATTAAAATGTGTTTGTTCTCTATTCCCGCTCCAAACAGGGTCACATAAATGTCGCCTGGCTGGATTTTGAATATCTGACTGCTCCCTTTACAGATCTTTTTGGATCGCATAGCTTCCTTGCACTGGGTCAGGAGCGGGCGTTGAGCGGTGTAAATTGATCTTTGTTCTCTGACCACTACTAGGGTTATAGCTAAGATCAGCCTTAGGACCTCCTGGGCTCCCGAGACAGCCACTTCTGTGCAACTCAAAAAGTAGCAATGAGAGAGCTCAGGTAGATCTCTCTCTTTATCCAACGCAGGTTTATATTTGGCATTTTTCCTTTTATTCACTAAATGCTTTCAGACTAAAGAGGAGATGTCACCTGGGTTCATAAATAGGTATATCTCTGATGGAAGGCTAACCCACTCAGAATCTTCATTCTATGATTCTGGAAAGGGAAGAGCCAGAAGGAGATTAAGAGGCCATGCAGACCAACTCTCTCCTTTGCCCCCATTGTATAGGTAGGAACACTGAGGCCTGAAGAAGGAAAGAATTTTCCCAAGTTTGTAAGTTGAGGTCCTGGTTGAGCTATGATATGAATCTAGGTCTGTTTGATCCAAAACCTGTTTGGACTTGCAGCAGAAACTACTAGTTGTTTCCCAATTTCCATCTTCTACTTCTCCCTTATTAATAGAACCTCCAATTTGTGGCTGAGCATATAACTGTCTGGAAAATGATTTATTTTCCACTCTTCTTTGCAGTAGAGGTAGTCAAGAGACTAAGTTCTGGCCAATGACAAATAAGTGGTAGTATCCTATGCGTCTTCTGGAAATATTACTTGGTCCTTCCTCCATCTTACTGGTTGTAATATGGAAGTGAAGGCTGGAGCTTGAGCAGCTGTCTTGGATTATGAGGTGGAAGCCAGGTGTTGAGGATGGGGGAACATCCAGATAGCAGAATCCTGGGTGCCTGACTTTACAGAACGTGATAGCAGCCCTGAAATGCCCATCCCTGGCCTTTTTATGTGATTGAATTATTTTTTTAAAAATTTCATTTGCTTCTGGATCTTATCTTTACTGATACTCCACTACCTGGTTCTGCCTCCAGTTAAGTTTTCTTGTTGTTAAGAAGACAGAAATTAGGTCTTGGGAGTTCTGCAGGGGGATGGTGAGGTAGGATCCTCATAGATAAAGAAGAAGATGTTCGTGTGCCTCTTTCAGCAGATTGGGATCCCTAGGAGGTAGGACCATGACTAAATTTTCCTTGTGGCTCAGAACCCAGCATAGGATATAGAAGACACTGGTAAATGTTGTTGGATCTTATGACAGTAATTTATTGCCAAAATAACGCTGAGTAACAAATAACCACAAAACCTCGGTGGCTTATGACAATGCCTATTTATCGCTCATGTGTCTGGGCTGGTCAGCTAGGCAGCTCTGCTGAACTTGGCTGGGCCTGACCACACGTCTGGGAGATTGGCTGGCTACTGGATGATCTAGTGTGGCCATGGCTTGGGCAACTGGGGTGACTTGACTCTGCTTCACATGCCTGTTATATCCTACCAAGCTAGCCTATGCCAATGGAAGAGGCCACAAATGATGAGTAGAAACATGCAGGTAATTTTTCTTGCCTCTGCTTGTGTCATATCTGCTAACACCCCCATTGGCCAGAGCAAGTGCCATGGCTGGACCCAGAGATAAGAGTGGGAGGCCACTTAACTGTGGCATGGCAAAGGCATTGGTACAGGGCGGGATGAGAACTGGGGCCTTAATGGAGCCAGTCTACTACAGATGGATGGAGGGATAGATGGAAAGAGAGAGAGAAAAAAGGCAGGCAAGGGTAGGAAGTTCTAGTCACTGTGTCCAATACAAGGGAAAAGAGGCACTAGAGGGTGGTTTCGTAAGCCTCCAATGCTCTCTGGGGTGAGCAGCTTTGGGCTCGGGGGTGCCCATGGCACATGGGGTCTGCAGCTTTGGCACAGACCCAGGCTATGGGGCATTTATATTGTGACTTGCTTCTGTGCTGGGGAATCTTTTCTTCTGAGTGAGTCATTATGAAAGGCTTCGCAAGCTTTACCTAGTGGTTGGGAAGAGTCTATTTTGGAGACGAGAAGCCCTTTCAGAGAGAACTAATTCATAACATGAAGACTGTTGTGTCGTGGCCTGAGAACTGAACTGGGAAGCAAGGGGCCTAAGTTTCAGTCCTGCCTCTGTCAAGTCAGGAAGAAACACCATATATACAAGCTTCTCTTAGGCAACTTCTGAGCACTATAGTACTTGTCAGCAAGAGAAAAGGCTAAAAAGAAAAAATAAGTTTTAAAGAATACATTTTTCTCCCAGTCTTTATGGTTGTTTGAGCTCCTGGAAATAATCTTATTATTACTATTTTTTAGATGTTGGGGGTAGGAGTTTATTAATTAATTTATTTTAATTTTGGCTGTGTTGGGTCTTCGTTTCTGTGCGAGGGCTTTCTCTAGTTGCGGCAAGCGGGGGCCACTCTTCATCGCAGTGCGCGGGCCTCCCACTTTCGCAGCCTCTCTTGTTGTGGAGCACAGGCTCCAGACGCGCAGGCTCTGTAGTTGTGGCTCACGGGCCCAGTTGCTCCACGGCATGTGGGGTCCTCCCAGACCAGGGCTTGAACCCGTGTCCCCTGCATTAGCAGGCAGATTCTCAACCACTGCACCACCAGGGAAGCCCTGGAAATAGTATTTTTTAAGAAGATGAAAATTCTCTAGTGCTAATAAATTTGGTAACTTAGTTTTCTGTTATATATATTGAAGATCCTTTTTCATTTGTTGTTTCAAATGCTTTCAAAATAATGCTTAAATGTTTATATCATAAAATGATGGCTAGTATGAAAATTAAACATTATTAATGTGAACATTAACAATGATTCTAAATTTCATAATTGTTGATGCAAGAGATTTACTGGTAAGTCTAATCAAGTTTTCCCTCAAAGATGGGAAAAAAAAAACTCAATTGGTTCTGATGGTGTTAGGATGAACAATTCTCTTCATTTTCCTTCTGTTGTAGAAATGAAAGTGATCCTGGCAATTTTCCTGAATCTTCAACACAAAGTAAATGCTTTGTTTGTTTTCTCAGCTTAAATGAAAGGAAAATTAGATCCAATTCCTTGGCAACTGAAGATCCTGCAGGCTTTTCAGAGTCAAGGTCAGGAGCACCAAAGTATGCCATCTTCCAAGGGATTGAATTCTGCAGGCCTGAGACAGGTCTTTCTGATCCTCTTTTTGATCCTTCCCCCACCTTTAAATTCCCGGGAATCCTGTGGCCTGGAAGAGGAAAGAGACTTGCCTGTGTGAGTCTCAGAGGGCCACCGGGAATACTGGATCCTCATGCTGGTTCCCTGTACGTTGCACGAGATCTTGTTCTTCCATCCTACACAGCTTGTGCCCCTTTAAATAGTGACTTGCCAGTTCCGAGATGCACTAATTCAAAACATATTTCTATATCTGCTTTCAGAAGAGAGCAAGCAATGTCATATAATGTTGCCCCCGAGGAAAGTGGAGAAATAGCTATTTCATTTCCTTATTACTCGAGCATACTCAGCTTAAACCCCAGAAGTTTGTTAACTAGAGCCAGGGCCTATCTCATTCTGTCTCAGTCCTTTTTATCCCTCTCCTCCATGGCTTGTACTGAAATATAGAAAAGATGCCTTCTTTTTGCTGGTGCATGGTTTGTGATTTCACTTCATTATGATTTCAGGATAGGCATGAAATTGAAAGCATCAGCACGAGGCACTGACAGCTGTGGGATGGAAGGGCTCCCGGGAGTGTCTCAAATCTCCCTCTATCAGACGTCAGATAGATCTTACAAGGGCTTCTGTTCCTGCCACTTTGATTCATGTGGACAATGATGCCTGTGTGCAGAATGATGGCTTCTAATACAGGAGGTGATCTTGAGATTCATCTGCTGATTCCTTGAGTCAAAACCTTGCATCTGGAGTCTTAATTCTTTAGAGAGAAGCAACAGCCCCATCTCCCTTGCTGACAGTGGCCAGGATTGGGTGTGCCTCTGGTATCAAGATTCATAGCTGCTTCTTTAGATTTTGTGTTGTTCCAAATAGGATGAAAAGAACCACCTCCAGACTATTGGCCTGGAAGGCATCCAGGGTTCTGGAGTTCGGAGTGAGTCTTCAGAGACCTTAAAGTCCCATGGCTTTCTCACTGGAGTCTGTAGTCATTTTCCCTTCTCTGACCTCAGTTTTCCCCCCTGCCAAAACTGACGGCCATGTAAAGACCACCCCGGGGGGTTAAGGAAAAGCTGAACAGAAAGGGCCCTGACGTCTTGCATAGGCTTTAAAAAGAGCACATCCAGTCTTAACAATTTCATAAATTGAGGATACCTGTAAGATTGTGTTCAAACAAAGGGCTCTGCTATTGAAGAAGCTTGAACTCTTCCTCACCTCTTTTATCAACGTGACCTATGCTTGATATCTGAGAACTTCTGTTCTTAAATACTCCCAGGGACGTGAGGTGGTAGTAAGGAAACAAAATTCCCCAAACTCTTCATTGTTTATGACATCTTGGCAACGAGTGTGAAAGGCCAACTGGCCCGAGGCAGGGGAACGCAATCAGATTCACAGGTTGCATCAGGCCGAAACCCTCCGGACCACCCAGTTCCAGAAACTGCCCTGGAGACATTCCGGGCCACCCAGTTCCAGGAACTGACCTGGGGACTTCGAACCCAGCCCAGCCTTCCCGCCTTTCGAGGGGCGGGACCAACGGTCCCCCAGGATACCCGAAAAGACCACCAAATAAGGAATACCCTGCGCCCTCCCAGATTCACCACACCCCTTTCCCTTCTTCCCCTATAAAATCTTGCCCAACCCTTGCCCGGGTGCGACTTCTCTGGCCCCTTTCTCTCGGACCAGTGAACCTCTCCCGGGAGCGCTCCCTAATAAAGCTCACTTGAAGCTTTCCTCTGTTTCGCGGTGCCGTTTGTTAAGATCCGACCTTACAGAGTGGACTTCTGCAGTATATTTTTTTGTTCTCTGTATGTTAATACTTTCTTCTTATCTCTGCTTTTTGGCCCTGGATTGAACCCCTGAATCCCTGAGTAGTGATTAGCCTTGGGAGTAGACATATCTTATCCAAGTTCATAAGGGACTAATGTACAAACTGGATGCCGTGGTGTCAGTTTACAATCTATATAAATAAAAATATTTGTCCATTTGCCTGTTATTACATGATATGAAAATATTGATTGACTTTAGAGATTATGTTTTGGATGGAATAACCTAACTAATAGTCTCTGTGTCCGTATTAGTCAATGTTTTTTGCTTGGTAATACTGCATAACAATCCCACCTACCCACCCCCATATCGGTGACTTATGATAACGTGTATTTTTCTTACTCACAGATTTGCTGGTCAGTTCACGTGTCTCTGTTGGGCTTAGCTTGGATCAGCAGGGCTTGGCTCTAGGATGAAGATCAGTGCAGGTCTGCCTCACATGTCTTCATTTTAGGACCTGAACTGAAGGGGCAGAAGCTGCTTGGGGGAAGCTTTTAACGTGGCAAATAGCAGGAGTACAGGAGAGGTGAGCAGAAGCGTGTGATGCCTCTTAAGGCCGTTGTTAGAACTGGCACTTTGTCACTTCCACCCACGTCCCACTGGCTAAAACAAGCCTTATGGCCGAGTCCAGTGTTAATGGGCTTGGATATATACTTTATTTCTTCTACTCAGAGGGAATGACAAGTGACAAGGCAAAAAGGATATGTAGTCCTAATAGTAATGACAGGGCAGAGAACTGGGACTAGTAATTCAGCCTACTACAGAGGCATATGTTAAATTCACTTAGTGGGAGGCACTGGGGAGCACCTCAAAGAGACAGCCATTCACCTCCCAGAGTAGTTAAAATGGAATTACAATGAGAGCCCGTGTTACACTGCCCTTCAGAGCCTATCACATAAGACAGCAAGCAGTGGTTTCAAATATGAGCTCTACATTGAAAATCACAATGATAGGCAGGTAGGTAAAGGTAGGTATTGGTTTTCGGGTGAGCTGTTTCCCACCACACGGCATCTCTATTCATTGTACTCCTGGGCTGGCCGCACCACGTCCCAGCTGAGTCCACACTTAACCTGTGAACTTTGGCTTTTCCAAAAAAGATCAGAATTCTTGTAATGATGGCAGCTCTCATGAGCTTTTGTCCATTTGTCTTATTTTCATTCTCAGGGTTCTAGATATGACTGTTTCTGTCACCTTCATATTCTGCCTACAGTAATGCTGCTCAGCATAGGAGAAAAGGGAGTGAGAATAGAATCCAGACAAACAGGAAATGGAGAGTGACCAGTCTGCCTGTAGCACTCGTGACAGACGCTGATGAACAAGTGTCCTCTCTCCTGCTGAGCTCACGCAAACCATCGTTCTTGTAACAGTGAGCTCCACGCAGCCATCGCCAATCCATCCACCTGACAAGGAAACTATTTGCCATCTTTTCCTAAAAGGAAATGTCCATGGTGCCAAAGATAGAGTGTCTGTCCCGAGAGATCTCCAAGGAGAGAGGCAAGGCAGTGGAATGAAAAGAGCTTTGACCTACGAGGGACACAGGTTCTGCCCCCAGGCCTGTGGGTGACCTCCTGTGTGACTTTAGGCAAATTGTTTTCCCTCCTCTGACCTCAGTTTCCCCAATGCTCATTGATATCTATGATGGAAGTAGTGGGTTTTAGTCCTGACTCAGCTGTGTGGCCCCAGTCATCTCATCTGGGCTTTCAGAATCCCATTTTTCTCATCTGGTAGAGTGAGGTCAAATTTTCTGCAATAACTGGGACAAGAAAGTGACCTGTAAACTCCAAAGTGTCAGAGAAATGGGAAGGGCTTTCATCCAAGGGCTTCTTGATCAGTCCTGGAAGAGCCAGGATTCTCCCTGCAGTGGCTTTTTCAGTTGACCTGGTAGAAGGCAGAGGACTGGGTCCCAGAAGCTTTGAGGGTCCCTTCCTCCCTGACTTGGATGCTTTTGCAACCTTTGCTCCCAGAGAAGGTGAAAGGCCCCGTTGCATGCTGGTGTGCATGTTGGAAAAACAAAACAAAATCCCACCACTTTCTCGCCTGGGGCCTCTTCTGAATCTCTCTGCAGAGAGAAATTAGGGATGCCCTGAAATTGAGAATGTGGCAGAGGACTGAGGCCAAATTGCTCACCACACAGTTATGTGACGGATGCTCAGTCATATCAGGACCCAGAAGACGCGCAGAGCCCTGCCCTGTGGGCTGTTTGAAGGTCACACCGACTTTGCCCTGCTGGGAAACGAACTCAGCGTGTCTGTTTGCGGGTTCCCCGTGCTGAGGGCACGGTTCCCTGGGGCTCTGGCTCCCCTATTCCCACTGCTGCTTGGCTGTGTCTCTACCATCCGCTTTCTGGGCCCTGCTCCAGAGCCCCTCCTTGTGGGGGCAACTTTTAGACTTAATTACTTTTGAATTCTCCTCTTTTTTGGTGTGTTTTCCTCAAAATTTGTTACAAAAGGGGTAACTTGGCACAGGAAGTGCAGCTGTGGCCTGAGGCTGTTCCAGTCTAATTGAGTCTGGGCCAGAAAGGAGCTCCTGACTCATCTCTGAGGGAATGAAAGCAGAATGACCCCTGGGACTGCCCTGGGGTCACGGGGTCACTCAGGACGGTGAAGGGAAATGATTTCTCTGGAGCACTTGCTGTGAGGCAGTTTTTCCTAGGTAAACCTCACAACCCACAGCACAGGGGGGGAGGTGCTCCTGCTTTGCAGGTGTGACTCAGGGAGGAAAAGAGCTCCTCCGTGGGGGAATGAATAGCCCCGTGGCACCTCCTTTTTCAGCCCCTCTGCCTTAACAGGTGTGTGCTGTGGAGGATAGGGTGTCATTCCGTTCTGTTCTGTGTCTTTAGGAACGCCCTTTTCTCTCTGAGTTTCAGTCATTGGCATTAGACCTCCTTGAGCTCAAGAATCCTATATTCCATGCCCTCTTAGCACTTCCCTCAGTTCTCCTTAGCTCCAGAACAGGCTGGATAACTTCCTGGGATGTTGGCATCCATTTCAAGGAGTGACCCCACAGACAGCTGTGGATCTAGTAGTTAGGATGACAGAGGTACCTACCTAGATGTGGCAGGGAAGATGGTGAATGACTGTGAAGCGGACTGAAAAGATTCCTTGTGTCTGCAGTGGAAAACTAGGTGTTTCTGTTGGGCCGCTGTGCCTTTCATTGCCTTTGAGCTATTTCAGAGCTCTGTAAGTCATAGATAACTGAGAGCAGTGCAAATGGTTTGTGTTCATGATTTTTTTTTTCCAGTGCAAGTACAGCTGTTTTAGCACACCCGCTGTGGAATAAGCCACTTGTGCATCTATTTGTAGTTTCATTTCAACGTTTCTTGTTGTTTCTGTATATGTGATTCTTTGAACCAATTGTGACATCTTACTAGTTCCTTCACTGATTAACGAGCTAAATAAAATCCTTGATATGTGTTTATTTTATATTTCTATGAGGGTCATGATTATATCCTTTCAAATAAACTCTCCTTGAACAATGTATAGTAACTGCAACATAAATCGGTTTGGCGTAGTTGGTGGGTAAAGGGTTGCAGGTTGGGGTATATAACCCTTTGTCTATACTTCCAGCCTAGAGGCTGCTTTTCTGGTCCAGACTATTTCCCTCAAAACTCTGGTCCCCTGAGTTTTTCTTTTTGCATTTCCTGGAAAGGGGCCCATTCTTCCCAGCTTCCTACTTCAAAGCTACCCTTGAAGCCTTGCTAACCTACTACCTACTTCTGGGTTTAGACTTGACCCATCATGATTAGGGGGATAGAAATACCTCCCATGGGGAAGTGAGAGGGTTAGATTAGGCTGTGCATGTCTGAGGGTACTTATCTGCAGTCATGTCAGGTACCAACGGAGATGGCCACTCGAGGGGTCAATGCCTTGTGCCTGCCTTAAGTTTGTTTATGAGAATTGGGCTCCCCATCTCCAGTCCACTCCTCTCCCCGCATCTGGTCCTTAGCAAGGCTGGTGGAATTCTTTGCCACTTAGAGATGAAATCTGGGCCTGAATAGCCGACCAGACCAGGATGTTAGGTGCTTCTGCTTCTCAGACCAGGTGACAGGATTTTCTCAGGCCTCCAGTATTTCTAGGAATGACCTTTTCCAGGATTTCCTCACCAGCATTTTCCTATTGACAAAATGTATTTTCATCCATTCTGAGTTGAACCCTACAATAACTCCTTGAGCTAGGCTGGAAGAGTTTGACTATCCCCCCACTTCACACATGTGAGATATGAACTTCAGAGAGAGGAAGTGACTCAAGGTGAGTGTGGCAGGGAAAGAACCCACGTCAGGACGTGGCAGTCCTCAGACCTCTATCTCTACACTTCACTTTGATCCTAGGCTGCCAGCTCCCCGCAACCTGGGCTGTCTTAGACATTTGTGTCTTCGGTCAAAGAGAGGATCTGAGTGAGGCAGGGGAGGACTCTGTTCTACCCTTTCCTTATTCTTGGGATATTCCTCTGCCCTGATGTTAGCTGACTACTGTTCTTTGAGATGCAAGTAAAATGGGGTTGATGGCTTGAATGTTATCTCCTAGGGAGTGGGGGCCCTGGGGCTCTCCTAGTCTCTCTCCCTGGGAGTATCAGTTAAAATGCAGCTGGCCGCAGGTACCAGAAAACTCAATATACAGTAACCTACAAATTAGGGATTTCTCTTGATTAACAAGGAGTTTGGAGATGGATGGCTCAATGTCAGGGTCAGAGATTCTATGATTCTCTAGTCCTAGCTGTCCAATAAGTAGTTTCTGCCACATGTGGCTATTTAAATTTAGGTAAATTAAAATTAATAAAAATTAAAAAGAATTCAGTTCCTCAGTCATACTAGCAACATTTCAAGTGGCTAGTTGCTCCTGCTTTGGGCCAGTACAGGTATAGAGCACTTCCATCAGTGCAGAAGGTTCTGTTGGAGAGCATCAAGATGTCTCCTGCTGTCTAGGTGTGGAATAGATGGCAAAGAAAGAAGAAAGGTAGAACATGATGGTGCTACCATGCTTGTTCCTTTTTATTGAGAAGGAAAGGCTTTTGTAGAATTCCTACAAGACTTCTATCAGTGTCTTACTGATGATGTCACAGGGCCCCTCCTAGCTGCCAGGGAAGTTTCTGATAGCAAGAAGAAGAGAGAAGGATTTTGGGCAGGCAGTTCTGTGATGGGGAGAGGCTTATCTTTTCCTGGTCATGTCTGCTCTGAGATCCTCTTTCTGCCCAGTGTGTTCTAAGTCCTTGGGTTGTCTCTGTGTGTGTTGACCTGGTCTACCCCGCTTTCCCCAGCACCTCTTCTTCAATTTGCACAAAAAAACCCCAGCAATACAAATGTCCACAGAAGTCACACTCTAGTAGAGGTTCCAGGGACTTGAAGGGGCCTTAGATCTTATTAATGCAAATCACTTAACACTAACGTTGGGAGTTCCCGATCTTACCAATCTGTCTGTGTCACACTGTCATGTTGCTCTGCCATCCGGTTTCTCCCCTCTGTGTTCCCATTATTAGGAGCCCCACCTCTTAGGCCACCTGATTCCCCTCCTTTTACTAAGTAGAGCAATTTAGGCTGACACTACAGACCACGTGGCCTGGGGGGGGGGTGTCTCTTTGCACAATCAAAGATGCTGCAAAGCCATGGCAGTCTTCTTCATCCTCCCTCCCCCAGCCTCCTGCCTTTTCACTAGGGCAAGAGAAACAAGGAAAGGCCTTGGAATGTCCGTCTATTCCTTTCTCTGTCCCTATCAGCTCTGTCAGACTAGAGGCCACTGTATAGATGTACCTTCACTGATGAAAATGATTTCATCTGTCTTTGGAAGGCACCAACAACCACAGCTAGTTTTGATTTTAAATAACAATTTTTGTTCTATTGCATTCATATACAGCATTTTCACTATTGAATGTTGACAATACAATTAATCAGGCATTTTGGTTAAGAACCAGATTTTCGAAGAAATAGAATAAAATAAAGTATTCTTAATTCTGGAGGCAGAGTGGCCCATGAGTCAGATCTGAGTATGAGGGACAGTCCTGATGGCTGAGTGACCTCAGACAAATGTACTTAAACTCTGTGCAATGCGAGGGTTAAATGAATTAGAGACCCATGGACCATGGTCTTCAGGCCAAATTCTGCCACAGGTCTGTTTGTGTTACAACCCCTGAGCTACAAATAGTTTTTTCATTCTTAAATGGCTTTTAGGGACTTCCCTGGCTGTCCAGTGGTTAAGACTCTGAGCTTCCAGTTCAGTGGGCGCGGGTTCAATCCCTGGTTGGGGAACTAAGATCCCACGTGCTGCGCCGTGTGGCCAAAAAAAAAAGGCTTTTAAAAAGTAAAGAAGGATATGCAACAGATATTGGATGTGACCCACCAAGTGTAACAAATATACAACTTGGCCCTTTACAGAAAAAGTTCACCCTACCCTGGATTAGATGGTCTCTGAGTGTTTTTCCAACTCTCAGGGTCTAGATGTCTGGGATCCTGGTAGACTAGATGATTCAGGATGTGTTAAGTCCAAGGCCTTGTGAGGCTCAACAGTGGTTTCCTTCATTTCTGGGGTCTCTCGATTCTGTATCAAAAGGAAAATGGGAGGGGGCATGACTAATCAGGGACTGAGGCTGGAAGTTACTGGAGGATGGCTTTACGGTAAACCTGCTGACGTGGTCCGTGGAGAGATATTTCCCTCAGCAGGTGAGCAGCAGGCATGTACGTCAGATACTGGAAACTGTGGGGCAGAACGTTCTGGCCTTCTAGCCACAGCCAGGCGTGCCCGTCCGGGGCAGGTGTCAGCAGCTCCGACTGCGGTCAGCTGGGCAGCTCTGGCACCAGGCTGTGTGTGTGGGGGGCAAGGTTGGAGGTGGAGGAGTTGGGGTAGGGAAACTGGGTCGCATTTGCTCCGCCTGGAGGCACTGAGGTCTTGAATTCCCCCCTGGTAAGGACTTTGTATGGGGGCTGCTACCCTTAGCCTCTTACCCGGAGGTCTGGGAAACCAGGCCTTTAGTGCAGGGCTTCGAAGAAGCCCAGTCTTCACTTCCATTCGTCTCCAGGGTGACCACGAGCAAGTCACTTCACTGCTCTCTGTTTTCTCAACAGTAAGATGGTGCTAATGAATCCTAATCTACAGACCTCCTTGGGTTGTTGAGAGGGCAAAAGCAGATATTTCATGGAAAATCAGTTACAAACAGAAAAGTACAATAAGGCCCCAAAGGTTCAAGGGGAGCTTTCTTTAAAAACTACCATTTGTTGAACAGTTACTGTGCCAGGCACTTGGATAAGCTCTTTACATAGTTTATCCATTTAAACCTCAAAACAACCCTCTGAGACATGTATTATTATCCCTGTTTATGGACGAGGTGACTCTGGATCACGAGCATTTTAGGCTGCAGCACTGGGATCCAGTCCCAGGTCTGGGTGATGCAGTTTTTTTGCTCCTAACCACTTTTCAAGGTCTGGAAAGACCATCAACTTCTGGAATTGACACTTAAGTGGCTCTGTGGATTCCTCATTTCATTCGTGGGAATGGCTAGTATTGCTTTAGACTGGCCTATATTTTTGTCGTCTCATAGAATTTTATTTTGGCTCCTGAAAATTCGCATGGGTGATTGTCCTTATTAAAGCTCTTAACTGGCGTATTTATACTGTTTAGTAACTTTAGAGAAAAGAAAAAAGACAATGTTCTCAGGAAACAAACACCCAAAAATCTCAACCCCAAATAAAATAATCATAGCCATGAAAAACCAGTTAAGATGAAATTTTGATGTTTGTGCCATTAGAGGTTTCAGAATCCTTTGATTTTTATCTTACCTCTCCCACTGCTAATTCTCACCTTTTCTGCTTGCGTTCGAGATAATTATGGGATGGAAACATTTTAGAATTACAGATGTCCAGTCATATCTGAATAATTATTGTCCTTTTATGGAGTCATGCTACAGAGTTTTCTAACCACTTTTATTTCCAATATGTTAGTCGAATTTTACAGACACTTTCTGAGGTCTGGAAAGCATGAAGTCTGTTGTCTTTAAGAGGAAGCAGAGGCTCAGGGAGGTTAAGTGACTTACCTAGACTCACACAACTACTACACAGCAGAGGTAGAATTTCTAGGACTCACCACATCTACCCACCTCCTCTGGGGAGGGCAGCCTACTCTGATTTCAGGGTGTATCCAACCACTGCAAATATTGGCTGATCATGGTTTAATTACTTTTCATCATTAAATTCATCAAATTAATTTATTAAATTCATTACATTTATTTATTTATTATATTATTATACTATAATATTATATTGTAGTTTATTATACCAACATAAATTATAGTATACTATAATATACTATGTGTATTATAATATATTATACCATATAATATATCATATATTATTATATTTATAATATCATTTATTATTTATTATGAAATCCATTATATTAATTTATTAAATTCATCACATTAATCATATTATGTTATAATGTATTATAATGTATTATTATACTTATATATATTATAGTATGCTATAATATACTATATATAATAGTATATTTTATACTATACATATTATATATTATATTTAAATAAATATTATTATTAAATCCATTACATTTATTAATTTCCTCATTAAATTTGTTACATTAATTAATTAATTTCCTCATTAAATTCATTACATTAATTCATGACAGCCCTGCAAAATAGGTATTTATTATCATTGGAGTTTTACAAATGAGGAAACCAAGACTTAGAGAGGTGGGTATTTGTTCGTTTACTCAGCCAAATAGAAGCAGAGGCAGGGTTTGAACCCATCTCTGCCTGACTCCAGAACCATGCTCTTGCCAGCTGTCTTCTACGCCATCATTGGCATAGCCAGGGAAGGTTTAAAAGAGGCAGAAGGGAGGGTATAGAGTATCTTGGTTCCAAAACCCATTGGTATTTTATCTGGCCCACTGGAGAGCCAGGGTGCGCATCTTGTGAGTGACCTTAACGCAGGTTTGGTGATGGAGATGGAAGGTGTGTCCTGGCCTCGATCACCAGGAGATGGGTCTGCACGAAGGCAGCTAAGAGAGTGATCTAAAAGCAGCAGCAAGTCTTGTCAGTTTGGGCAGGTGAAGTGTGTGCCTATGTGGGTGTCTCTTCCCTTTCTCTTTTCTAGCTCAGGATTCAGGGGTTAATAACACTTATTAAGCCCCTCTTAGATACCTTGAGCTCACTGCAAGCTGCATGCGTATGATGTCCGTTTCAAAAAGGAGGAAATGGAGGCTGAGAGGCCTGCCATGACTCACCCGAGATCATACAGCTGGAAGGGGCAGAGCTGGGATTTACGCCTAGGTCTCTCTGGAATTAAGACGCTCCGCCTGCTGCCTTTGTCTGTCTTTTCATTCAGTCCTGGACCCCTTCTTTTTCAAGTAGCACTCCCTGCCATATTTCTAATCTCATTTTTCCCCAGGCCCAGCTGCTGGAGAAGTCCATGCTGGGCCCAGGCAGGAGAAAACGCAATGCCCAGAGACCCAGGTGCTGCTCCTGTGTACGTGCTCTGCTGGGTCAGTGAGCTCCTGACTTCTAGTCCTTGTTACCTTACTAGCAACTTGCATGACCTGGGCAGGCGGTCCCCGTGAGGATTAATGGTAGTAATAGCTAACAGATGCCCAGCTCTGCACGCTCACATTCATTCTCCATCTGAACTGGGAAGGCTCAAACACTTCATGAGTGTCGCCCCCTTCCTGGGTTCCTGGGTCCTGCTCTAAGCTCGGCCAATAATATTTGTATGGCCGTGGCTCCTCGCCTTCCCTTTTTTGGACCACAGCTTTTCCATCTGCAAGTGAAAGAGATCCTTGGAAAGCTTCCAAGGGACAAATCTGAGGCCTGTGGGTTCTGTATAAAATTATCTCCTTTGTTTTTCAAATTTTGAACTATGTTAAACTACTTCATTTAATTTTATAGAAATACCCAAACAACAACAACTCTCTCAAACCTTTTTTTTTTTCCCTGTTTTTGCGGGGAGATCCTTTTTTCTTCTTGTAGTATGACCTTTGCCCATTATTCTCTAGTCCACCTCCAAGAAATGGGGAAGTGGAATTTAGCTTTGAGGCGACTACTTCTAATCCAGCACAGTCTTCACTGTCACGAGCTGAACCCCTAACAGCACATTGGGATGATGACACACGTTCCACCCAGGTGACCGTATCTGTTTCCGTCGCCAACCTCATCCCTCTCCCTCTCACTGAGGGCTCAATTCTTGGACAATTTTAAGAGCTCATTTGAGGGAAAAGCCCATTTTTTCCACCCCGACAGTAGAGATTTCTTTTTGGATCAGCTTTAGAAACTGCAGCCCAGGGAAAAAGATGGCTCCCTTTTCTTTGCCAAATGCTTTTTCTTTTCCCTTTATGGTTATTTCATGAGCATCTTTTCACCCATCACTATCCCACCCTCACCTCTGTGCTAACTGGAAGTATGGATCTAGGATGGCAAACAGGACATGAAACCTGGAACAGTGTCTTACCAGGCTGCAAGGAGAGCTGCAATGGTAGGGGTCTGGTTCCATTCCTTGCCACTCTGTCCCTTATGGCTGCACAGCATCTCCCGGCCAGGTTGGGGAGGTTTTCCTCATCACCTCTGAAGCATCATAAATCAGCTGCCCCTGCTCTATTCTTAGCTGAGCTCTGGAGGTTAGCAGAGAAGTCTGAAGGTCTACTTTTTGTCCTCAGGGGGTGTTTTGTTGAGGCAAGTAGATTTGATTGGAAAAAGTTCAGAGTTGATTAAGAATGGTCTGGGGCCCTACTGAAATTACTAACATGCCGCCTGCTCCGCCCACGAATTCTGGGGCTCCAGGCTCTTCCGGGTTTGTGCTAACCACCTGGGGGTTTGCAGATCAAAAATAAATTTAGCTATTTGGTCTTTGGAGGCCACAAGATAGCCTGGTAAAATACCACTTTCATAGTGTCCCTGCTTTGCTCAGGAATACACAGTGATTCCTCGTGATAGTTTTCTGCTTGTGTGTAACGATTACCCACAAACCTAGTGGGTCAAAAATTTGGGAGCCGCTTAGGCATGTGGTTCTGGCTTCAAGAGGGTGTGTCCTCACATCTCAGCAGGGGAGACAGATTCATGAATGCATATGAATGTTATGGTTTATGTTACCAGCTTTGAGTGTGAACATAGTCACAAAAAATTATTAGGCAATATATTTTAAGAGCGAAAAGGCCTAAAGAATCTTGTAAGACGGGTGTACTCGATCTATCCTAAGAAACAAATACTTCCAATCGTGTAGAAACTCCTGGGTATCCCTTTCCTATTGCATGTTCCCCACCACCTCTTCACCCAAATGGTAACCAATTCCTTGAATGAAGTCTTTATCGGTCCCAATCATTTCTCTTATACTTTTATTGCACCAGCATGTATACCTAAACAATGTGTAGCATTACTTTGCGACTTTTAAATTACATTGAACTATGTCATAGTGCACGTGCTTTTCTGCAGTGTGCTTTCTTCACCCAACATGCTACATGTGAATACCCTTGTTCATCCAGTTTTTGCTGCTGTATAGTATTACACTGTGTGGCTATACTATAATTTATTTGTTCATTCTCTTGTTGATGGATAACTGGATTGGTTATAATTTCTTTCAGATTAATCGTAGGAGCTCTCCCTGCCCCGATTAACAGAATGTTCTCTATCACCCCCTTGAGATTCTATGATACCCCCCAAAATGGATAGGAATCTTAGGGATTTTCTTAGGCATAAGGGATGAGTTCTGCTCAAGAGCTGAATCAGTCCATGGCTGCCCTTGCTTCTGTGATAGTTACATGGCGTCACTGCTCAAAACTTGTTTCTCGTAGTCCTTGGCATCCTTATTCCCTGATATGGTAACATCTCCAGGAGAAGAGCTGAGCAGGTGAGTATGAACCAAAGAGCCCTGACCTGGAGTGTGAGCTTGGGCCACTGCTGGTCCCGTGCAAGGACCCAGTCATCACCAAGGCTGTCCCTGCAGCAGGGCAGTGGGGGCAAAGACTCCCACCAGCCCCGAGCGCACTGATCTAGGTAAACGATCGGTAACCATGGCTACAGCCACGCTGTGAGGTTGGAATTCTCCTGCTGAGGCCTCTAGAAGCACAGCCTTTCATGTATTGGCATTAACAGGAGGCACGTCTTCATTTTTCGGCATGGGTCTCTTAGCCTCTGTGTTTTAGTTTCCTCTTCTGTCAAGAATGCATTACCCCATGTGATGCAGACAATCATAGTCATTGATTGCTTAGCTGGAAGCAACCACTTCTAGTAGGGGCCCCTACCCCTGACATACCCTCCTCCTTCCCGAAGGCAGTCGCTCTTTCCTGGGCTTCCCTGTTAAGAGGCTACTTAACTCTGGCATGGCCAGGACACTGCTCTTGGAATGAGAGGACCCGGCCTAGGCCCCACTCCATCCACATTCTTGCTGTGTGATCTTTTTCATATTCCTTAACCTCTCTGAACCTCAGGTTCCCCATGTGTAAACACAGGGTGAATCACCTCTCTGCAGAGAATTGCTATGAGGGCAAAATGAGACCATGGACTTGAAAGGGCTTGAGAGGCTGGAATGGGTGGGGTGAGGGTGGGGGTCTTTTCAGCTTTGGAGCAGCGCATTCTTTTGTTAAACAGTTCTGACTTTGCAAACATGTGAGTCGGGTCCTGCTTCCCCACAGCAGACTCTCGACAGCTTTTTGTGAATTCAAGACTCCCAGCATGTTCAAAACATCCGTCCACACCCCAGGTCTTTTCTTCTCCAGAAAAATCTTCCCTAGTTCCTTCACAAATTATATTATGGGTCACAGTTTCCATAAAACAAAAGAAGGTTGTAGAATATAAACTGCTTGCAAAAATATAAAATGCCATATAGTTCTAAGGTGATATCATTGTTAATGAGACCATTTATTATTATCACTATGGTGAGAATGACAACCTCCTCTGTTGAGGGCAGAGGTCACTGATGACTTCCATGCCCCTAAATCCAGGGACACCTTTCAGGCCTCATCTGACTTGATTTCTCACCTGGCCACATTTCTTAACACACACTCTTTCCTTGGCTGCCAAGGGGACAACAGTGTGTATTTCACTGACAACTTCTTCTCAGCATCTTGCTGTCTCTTCTTCTTCAGACCAGACCTTAAATGTTGTAATCCTCAGGGATAGGTCCCAGGCCCTCTATTCTTCTACCTCCTCACACCATCCCTGGAAGTTCACCTATGCTCATCTACTCCCAACAGCTTCAATGACCATTCATGGGCTGATGACTTCCAAGGTCATCCAGTCCATATTTCTCTCCTGACCGCCAGCTCTATAACTCCAACTGCCTGTTAAACATCTCAGTTTGGATGTCTTGTTGGCATGTCAATTTCATTGAGTCCTTCCCCCCAATCCCAAACTGTCTCGTGCTATACTGTGAAAGCTACCACCATCCACCCAGTTGCCCAAGCCTAGGAATCCTTCATGACTTCTTTCTTGCTTTCTATCCAGCGTGTAAAGAATTACCAACTCCTGTCAACACCATCTGTTTCTCCTTTCCCACCACCACTACCTCTGTCTAGGAGTCAACAGCTCATTTATTGCAGTAGCCCCTTATCTAGTTTCTTGAGCTCCAATGTTGCCCACTTCTAATTCAGTTTCTACACTGAAGCCAAAGAGATCTTTCTAAAGCCCAATCAGACCATGGGGATTTCGGGCTGGATGGTTCACTCCACTCCTGCTGGCCCTCCTGCCCTACCCCCTGCCACCAAAACGTGAACTCTGGGGACATTATGGAAGGAGAGTGAAGCATGGAGGCACTGAAGAACTGGCATGAAATCTGTGGGAAAACTCTGGGGAGGACATCCTGACTTGGCATGTGGAGGGAACATGAGCCAGAGGCAGACGGGGATGGGGAGCCTCACCAGGGGACAGATATGACTTCTGCTCTTTCCTCTCTCCCACTCATTGCCTCAGGGCACCAGTGCCTGCCTGGCACAACTCAGCTGTGACACAGAAAACTATGGGGGCACCTTGGGTTATCCCTGCAGCCAATACCAACAATAAGAAATGAGAAGTTCAAGTCCTAACCCCCAGAACCTCAGACTGTGACTGTATTTGGAGATAGAGTCTTTAAAAATATAATGAAGTTAAAATAGGGTCATTAGGATGGGCCCTAATCCAATAGGACTGGTGGCCTTGTAAGAAGAGGAGAATGGGACACAGACATGTACAGAGGAAAGACCATGTAAAGACAGGGAGAAGATGGCCATGTGCAAGCCAAGAAGAGAGCCTCAGAAGAAACCAATCCTCCTGACACCTGATTTTGGACTTCTAGCCTCTAGAATGGTGAGAAAATAAATTTCTGCTGCTTCAGCTATTTAGTCTATGGCACTGCGTTGTAGCTTCCCCAGCCAACTAATACAGACTGAAGGGAAAAGGGAAAGCTACCATTATTCACATGAGTTACGATCATCGACAAAGAAAGCCAACTGAATCAGCAAACCCTCTTTTAAAACTAATAAGAGGATTCAGCAAGATTGCCAAACACAAGACCAACTACTAAAAACCAATAGCATGTTTCCACACCAGCAAACACCAACCACAAAATACATAAGAGAAAATATGATGCCACTCACCATAGTTAAAAAACTATACCTAGGAGTTATTTTATCAAGGAATAAACAAGTCATCTATGGAAGAAAAATTTAAGTTCAATTAAAGGATGTAAAATGAAGTTTTAAATGAGAGATATTCTCCATTCCTGATGGAATAATATAACATTGTACACATGTCCACTATCTTCAAATTAATTTGTACATCTGATACAATTGCAATCAGAATTCCAGATAGATATGTTGAGAAACTTAACAAACTTATTCTGAAATGGATAAGTATAAAGGTCTTCAAATAGCTGAGGCAACTTTTAAAAAGAGGAGGGACATATCTTCTAGATATTAAAACACATTAAAAAGTCATGGTAATAGAAGAATTTTGTGGTTCTCATGGAAGGATAGGTTAATAAACCAATGGAAGAGGACAGAGAGCTCAGAGACAGACCACACATACATGGGAACTTGATATATGATAAGTATGGCACCATAGATCAATGGGAAAGGTCCCACTGACTTGCAGATGGCTTTGGAAAGCTGGCTGATTACATATATCAGAAGAGAACTGGATTCCTACTTTACCCAGAGCACAAAAGTGGCCTCCAGATAAATTAAAAACTCAAAGGTTAAGCAATAAAACTGATTGATTGAAGAAAATGTAGGGGAACATTTTTATAACCTAGGCATGAGGAAGTCTTCTCAAAGAAAACCCCAAGACAAAGTATAATATCAAAAATTAATTTATTTTTAATCAAAATTATGGATTTCTAATCAATGGGATTAGATAACCATAACCCGGTGGGAGGGATAACCTGTAGACCAGTGGTTCTCAACTGGGGGTGATATGGCCCCCCATCCCAGGACATTGGCAATATCTGGAGACACTTTTGGTTGTCACAGCTGGCCTGGAGGCACTACTGGCATCTAGTGGGTAGAGGCCAGGGATGCTGTTAAACATGCTCCAGTGCGTAGGACAGCCCCTCAGGGAAGGATTATGAGGACAAAAGATCAGTAGTGCTGGGGCCGAGAAACTCTCCTGTAGGCACATATCACATGCAGATGCCACATCTAAAACCTGGAATATACAAGAAGTCCTATAAATCGTTAAGAAAAAGGAAACCCAATGGAAAATTGGACAAAGTGTACAAATAAGCAATCCACAACAATAGAAGCCAAGTTGGCTCATGAGTATATGAAGAGCTGCTCAAACTCATTAATAATGGAAGGTACGAGTTAACACAACAGTGAACATTTACACTCACTAGACTGGCAAAAATGAGAAAATTGGATAATGCCAAGCATTCACAGGGATCTGGGGAAGCAGAGACACATGCACACCACTGGTGGGGGTGTAGACTGACGTAGTGACTTCAGAGAGTTATCAGGCAGAATTCAGTCAAGATGGTGTATCCATACCGATGGACCCCCCAGTATCTGGTGAGCATCCAAGGCTTTCTACATAGGCCCCTAAGGAAACATATTCAAACATGCTCATCACAGCATTGCTTTTGGTAGCAAGGTGATTGGGAGATCCTTAGGGTACACTGGGGAAACAGAAGAATAAAATATGGTATAGGCACATGATAAAATACGATGCATCAGTCAGAATCCGCAGACTGGATATATGTACGGCATCGTGGATAGATTTTAAACAATTGTAAGAATTAAATGAAATAAAGTAGAACCGTGTCTGGCACACAGCTTTGAATGATGTTTTTGCACGTGCCACTTAGATAAAATTAAAACAAGTGCACATACAGATTTTACCAGAAAACGCACATCTGTGTTTTAAATTTACCTAAATTCGTTCTCTGTCTAGCTTTGTTCAACTCAGTACTATGATATTGTGTGCCAGACGCTAGTCTTTTTGTTACCCTCCTCCTCAAGGCCCGGTAGGTAATTATTTTAAGGAATTTGATATATATCATTCGTGTTGGGAATAAAAAGGAATAAAACCAGGAGAGAAGTGTTGTATTAGTCTGCTTAGGCTGCCATAATAAAACACCACAGACAGGGTGGATTAAACAACAGAAGTTTTATTTTCCCACAGGTCTGGAGGCTGGACGTTTAAGATCAAGGTGTTGGCAGGTTTGTTTCTCCTGAGGCCTCTTTCCTTGGCTTGCACATGGCTGCCTCTGGCTGTGTCCTCACATGTCCTTTTCTCTTTCTGCATGCCTCCCTGCTGTCTCTTCCTCTTCTTACAAGGACACCGGTTCTGTGGGATTAGGGCCCCACTTTATGACCTTATTTAACATTAATTACCTTTTTCAAGGTCCCATTTCCAAATACAGTAACATTGGAGGATAAGGCTTAGACATACGAATTTGTGGTGGGGAGAGGACAGTTCAGATCATAACAGGCCTATTGGTCTTTTTTTTTTTAAGTTATTTATTTATTTATTTGTTATTATTTTTTGGCCATGCCGAACGGCATGTGAGATCTTAGTTCCCCCACCAGGGATCGAACCCATGTACCCTGCAGTGGAAGCACAGAGTCTTAACCACTGGACTGCCAGGGAAGTCCCAGGCCTATTGGTCTTGAAGGGGACGTGAGGAGGACTCTGGGATGCTTGTTTCCTGGTCCAGTTGCTGATTACACAGGTATATTTAGTTGGTAAAAATTCATTGACTGACACTTACGATTTATATGCTTTTCTCTAGGTATGTTACCCTTCAAAAATTTTTTTAAAAAAGGGTTAATTTTAGCAACTGCTTTTATTACCTTTACTGATATGTTTATATGGATTTTCTATTTTATTCTTTTTCTGTGGTTTTGTATTAGTTTGCTAGCACTGCCGTAACAAACTACCACTGTTTGGGTGTCTTAAACAACAGGAATTTATTTTCTCACAGCTCTGGAGGCCAGAAGTCCAAGTTCAAGGTGTCAGTAGGGTTAGTTTCTCCTGAGGCCTCTCCATTTGGCTTATAGATGGCCATCTTCTCCCTGTGTCTTCACAGCCTCTTCCCTCTGTACCTGTGTCCAAATTTCCTCTTCTTATAAAGACACCAGTCCTGTTGGATTAAGTCCCACCCTAATGACCTCATTTTAACTGAATTATTTCTTTAAAGACCCTATCTCTAAATACAGTCACATTCTGAGATACTAGGAGTCAGGACTTGAACATATAAATTTAGGGGGACACAAGTCAGTCCATAACAAGTATAGTGCGTTAACGGATTGTCTGAAGGAATATTCTTGTAATACTTGAGTGTGATGTATTTTACACATTGCTTGCTGAATTCACATTGACAGCATTTTATATAAGATTTAAAAAATACTGTGGCCATATTTAAATTTGTCTTATATTTTATTTTATGGCAGCATCCCTATCAGGTTTAAGCATCAGGGTTATAATAGCTTTATAAAATGAGATAGGTAATTTTTGCTCTTCATTCTGTTCTATAAAACAACTGTTGTAACCTCATTTTATGTGTGCCTTGAAGGCTTGGGGAAACTGAACTGTAAAATTCCACTGCCTTGACAAAAAGTAAACCAAAGGGAGAAAAAGAAGAAGGGCACTTGTCAAGGTGGATGGTGAACACCATGAGCATATTTTCTTTATCCAAGGTTCAATTCTGCTTCCTCAAAACAGACAAAGGGATGAACAAACCAAGTCGGATCAAGTCACTCTCCTGCTCAGATCCTTCACTGGCTTTCCATTGCCCTCAGGAAGGAGCCTACTCTTTACCACAGCCTTCTAGGATCTTCGTGTTCTGGCTCTACCAGCCTGTCCCATCTTGCTTCCTAAACCTGGTTGGAATGCATTTGATTTGATCCTCACTCCTAGGATTTTGCTTAGAATGCTGCCCTTTCCCCCATATCCTTACCTGTGGAACTCCTCCTCCAGTTCCCATCTCAGAAGTCACCTCCTTCAGGAAGCCTCCCAGACCTCTCCCTTGCCAGCCCCCAGGCTCAATTAAATAACACTCTCTGTGCTCCTCCTGCCCCTCATGCTTCTCCCAACTTCAGCTCTTGCTACCCTGTCTCTCTTATTGCTGGGAGCCCTTCCATGGCCTGGACCTATAGTCATGGGCTCCAAGACAGACCCTGCTGGATGAGTGACAATCTGAGACCCCAGAGTCACATCATGAAACAGCTTTCCCCAGTTAAATAGGCAAAGAAGTGGGAGTCAGCTCTTTTAAGATAATGGCTCTCAAATTTAATCTAAAGTTAAACACTACTCAAGTTCTTGTTTTAGAGTGAGATGGAGTTGGGTGGGTGAGGGACACGCAGCTCCCTCTGTCTTTTCTTAAAACACAAAGCCTGCTGGAGGCAACTTCTAGTGCTGCTTCTGTGCCAGCTGAGTCAGGGTCCCTTGCTCTTAAGGGAAGGTCTCAATCCTCTGACTTCGTGTTACCTCCCATCTCTTCTTTTTGCCTTGAATGGACCTATTGAAAAATATCTGACTCTTCTTTGAGTCCCAGGGGCATTCACCCTCTGCATTGAGAACCTGACAGTACCCAGGGGATCTTGGAGAATAGCATCCCCTCCTGTGCTGTAGACGTAGGGAAACTGAGTCCAGACAGGGGAAGGGGCTTGTCCAATCCACCTCCAGTGGGGCAGAGGCAGGTCTGGACACAGGGTTCTTGCTACCAGATGGAGACTCTGGGCAGTGTGTTTTCTAGGCCCAGTGTGAGGCCAGGAGATCCCCCTGTCCCCCAACTGGGCTGCTGTCTTCCCTCTTTCATGTCCCCTCTGCCCTCTTACTATGGACTGAATGGTATACCAGCTCCCCTCAAATTCACATGTTGAAGCCCTAACCCCCAGTGTGACTGTATTTGGGGAAAGGACCTTTAGGGAAGTACTTAAGGTTAAATGAAATTGTAAGGGTGGGGCCCTGATCCAATAGGCTTAGTGTCCCTATAAGAAGAAATACAGAGAACTAGCTCTCTTTCTCTACCACGTGGGGATACAGCTAGAAGGTGGCTGTCTGCAAGCCAAGGAGAGAGTCCTCAGCAGAACCCAGCCATGTTGGCATCCTGATCTCAGACTTCCAGCTTCTAGAACTGTGAGAAAAAAAATTCTGTTGTTTAAGACTCCCAGTCTATGGTCTTTTGTTCTGCGCTAGGACACCTCCCAATCCTTCATGGATCTGCCCTTTTCCTTACCTCTGATGGCTTCATTTGTCTAACCCTTTAGCTCCTTTTCTTCCTAAGATCCTAAATGTTGGCATTCTTTGAGGCTTTGCCCTTTACTCACTCTCTTTCCCCTCCTTTTCTCCTGTTCCCTCTCTTTCTTCTTCTTTTCTCTCTTCTATTCTTTGGCTCTCATATCTGCAATTCTAGCCTCACTGTAGGTAACATGTCCGTTTATTATTTCTTTCCTCACTCCCACATAGCATCTCCTGCTACCTCCTGGACTTTTCTACTTGAATCTCCTGCTGTCGGGGATGGGAATCCTCTCCTCTCCTACTCACCAGAAAATTCATGCCCCCTCCTGACTTCCCTGTTTACATGTTTAGCACCTGCCCCCCAGAAAGAATCTCACAGCCTTGGAATGAATTTCCATGTCACGCTGGCCTTCCACTCCCTCCCTGTGGACCAGAGAAGAGTGGGTGTGGGTTGCAGCCTTAGGGAGTGGTTAGTAAACTCAGTTGAATAGTCAAAAAGCACAGCTCCTCTAGCCACAGAATTTAAATACCCGGCAGGAGTGGCCTCTGTGAGTCATGAAGGATGAAACCACACGGTACCCACCTCTTGTGTTTTTCTTGGAATCGGGTGTGTGGGTGTGAGCATCCTCTCACGAAGACCTTTGAAGATTTGCGTCTTAAAAGGGGGCTGACAGTTCACCTGTACAGGATGCTCTGCAGGTGACAAAGCGCTTTCACATACCTTGATTCATTCCTACCTTGTGACAACCCGTGAAGTTGGGATTGTCATTTGCAGGCAAGAGCTGAAGAGTCTGAGCCCCCCGGGAGCGGCTTGCCTAAGGTCATCACGGTAGATGGCCCAACTGCCACTTGGAACCTGGTCTTCCTGCTCACAGATGGAGGAAAGAGCATGGGCACCTCTCACTGCCAAGTCCTCGACAGTTGTTACCTTGATATGTGAGGGAAGTTGAGGCTCACCTGAGTGGGTTTGCTCAGAGTCTCCAGCTGATGAGTGTTATCGTGAGGGTCTAAACCCACATGGCTCTGACTCCAAAGTCAGTGGATGTGTGAATTCATCAGGTTCATGGCCTTCTAAATCCAGGCCTTCCCACTGACCTAAAGGGACTTCCCGATGGCCACTGATGGCTTGTCATCCTGTTGCAGTAGTTCCCAATCCGGAGAGAATCATTATCTCCATCATCACCCTCACCTTTGGTACCACTTACTGAGTGCTTCCTGTCTGCTAAGCCTGCCCCAGATGCATTATATAACTGATGCTCTGGGCTGAATTGTGCCCCCCCCTGAAATTCATGTGTTAAAGTCCTAACCCCCGGTACCTCAGACTATGACTATATTTGAAAATAGGGTCTTTAAAGAGATAATTAATTTAAATGAGGTCATCAGGGTGGACTGTAATTCAGTATGACTGGTATTTTTGTAAAAAGAGGACATTATGACGTAGACATACACAGAGAGAAGACCACGTGAAGACACAGGAGAAGAACACCATCTGCAAGCCAAGGAGAGAGGCCTCAGAAGAAACCAACTTAGCAAATCTTGATCTTGGACTTGTGGCCTCCGGAACTGTAAGGAACCACATTTCTGTTGTTTAAGCCAACCAGTCTGTGGTACTTTGTTATGGCAGCCCTGGCAAACTAATACAACTGATCTTATGAAGTTCTCACAGGCATTATGGGAAATGGGGAGCCTGAAGGAGGCAGGAGTGAGAGGGGAATAGGCCTCATGTGGTTGCCTGAGAGACGGCAGACAACCCGCCTGGTGCCCACAAAGTGGCAGTTATCCTGGTATGTCTCCGTGATGGGGACTGGCGGCCCTCAGCTCTGTGCATTCAGACACCCCTGGGTCAGCCCACTGAGAATGAAAGCCACCCAGCTGCCCGTGGCTGGGCTCCGGCTCTGTGCTGGGCACATGCCCGGTGCTGTACGCACACCATCTTGCTTCCTTTCCATGGCAGCCCCCTGGGGTGAGCGTGGAATCTCTTCACTTTACACATGGGGACGTGGAAGCTCGTGAAGAAGGTTCCCTGACTTGCCCAGGAGAACGCAGCTCATACGGACTAGAAGGAGAATGTGAGCCTAGTTTTGCCTGGCTTCAGAACTCGGAGTGACACCAGCCAACTCAGAAAGAATGATGCGCATATGGTGCCCCGCTGATGCCAAGGGGTCCGTTCCAATGAGAAGACGGCCCCATGTGGTCTGGACTGCTCTGGGGGCTTGGAGGGGTGTTCTGTTCCCCACGGTCATGCTTTCAGAAGTTTCCTGGTAATGCTGGCATTGGAGCAAGGAGAGGGAGAAAGCGTGCCTGTGTTTTTCTTCTCTTGAGCCAATAAGGCACAGTGGCTGCGAGAACACAGCCCCGGGCTAGCCTGCGTAGATTCACATCTCACCTCCATCACTTGTGTGCGGTGTGACCTAGGAGGGGTTGTGTAACCTCCTGGTGCCTCAGTCTCCTCTTCCAGGAAGCATAGAAGGTTTTGCTCACAGAGCCCCCTCCTGGGGCTGCTGGGAGGACTGGCAGGTCTGTGTGTCTAAAGCCTCCAGTGGCCCCTGTCCCCAGTAGGATGAGGAGGGGGCACATATCCATCGAGGGTGGTCTTGGTGTCTGTGCCAACCTGTCCCCCTTGTCCTTCCCTTTTCTCGACGCCGTACACGATTGACCCTGGTAGGTTTATTATCGTCCCCCAAACAGAACCCAGTCCACTGACTGCAGATCATCCTCCCTGGGGCTTTGGAAATCAAGCTCTTCACACACAACATTCTTCTCTTCCACACAGACGGCTCATCTCTTCCTTCTTGGGTGGATTTGGTAACTTGAATATTCTATCCCTCTCTCTTGCTTCTAGGCCTTTGTACATGTGTCTCCCTTTGCTTGGAAACTTCTCCTCCTGCCTCTTTGATCAACTCCTACTCATCTTTCAGGTGTCAACTTAAATACCACCTCCCCTGAGAAGCCCACCCTGATTTGATCCTGGCTTCTGGGCTCCCACAGATCCTACCATAGAAATGGCCACAACATTGCAGTCGCTCCTTCCTTGTAGTGGTCTCTACCTGCACCTTCCCCTACCCATTGTACTGTGAGTTCACCAAGGGCAGGAGTGGCCTTCCTGTCCAATATTGGATCCACAGTGAGTGTCTGACACACAGTATGTGCGTCACACATTTTAATTGACTTAAAGGTGATATTGTATGTGAGGACAAAACTGATGAAAGTAACACTGCTGGCCCTGGTTATCCCTCGTTTGTTTTGCAAGGAGCACCCTTGGTTGGCATTGCTTGTTGGGGTGTGGAGAGGAGCAAGGTGGAAGCCTCCAGGGCCAGGCTTCTCTACTTGAGGGGCTGGGGAAGGGAAAAGAGTGTGACTCTCAAGTTCTAGGATTTGAGCACAGTGAGAATGAGTGGGAAAGGGCAGAGATTTGAGCAGGTTCACAAAGGAGAAAACTCGGTAGAGAGGGAGAAATGTTGAAGGAGGAGTTTAAAGAAGTTTTGTGTGTGAGAGGAGCTGTCAGACTCCCTCCTCGACGTCCTCAAAGGGCCTTCAATAAAGTGTGGTCCCTAGAAGAGAACCAGCAGCCCCATCACCCAGGAATTGTCAGAAATGCAGATTCTCTGGCTCCGCCCTGGATCTGTTGAATCAGAAAACCTGTGGGTGGACCCGGCAATCTGCGCTTTAACGAGCCCTCCAGGGGATTCTGACTCACATTAAAGTTTGGGAACCAACTGCAGTAAAACCATACACATCTTTCTGTTGCTCTGTAGAGCTGCTCTTGTGCTTCATCTGGGGAAGAGCCCCCTCCGTGTAGAGCTAGGCTTCGGGTGGAGCAGCAAAGCCAAGTGCTGGTCCCACTTACCTGCAAGCTCTTGGTGTGCATTTGCTCTCTTCTAACCTTGAGGTACTGCCAACAGCCTCTGTTTGAGACAGACTGAGGCTCAGAGAGGTAAGGAGCTTGATCTAGAGACATCACTGGACTGAACAAGTCAGGCTTTGGAGTTGAGACCTGATTTCTAGCATCACTTGTGCTTTTCTAAAGCATTTGTCACTCTGAGTCCAGGTATTTTGGTCTGTAAAATGGAAACATGGGTGCCTTGAGCCAGCAATGGGGTAACAGGTGTGGAAGGAAAGGGTAAGGAGCCTCATAGGGAAGATGCTGTGACAGTAGAAGTGCACGGTCCTGTTGCTTACTAGGGACATGGCTTCAGTAATTGGAAATTGCTGACTCCAAGAGGTACTGTCTAAGGCTGGGGGAAAGAGAGAGAGAGAGAGAGAGAGAGAGAGAGGGAGAGGGGGAGAGAGAGGACTTGTCACAAAGCCTTTTTGCTCATGAATGCATTTGGAGGAAATCTTTGTCTGTGTCTGATTTCTGTGCATCTATTCAGGACTGGAATGAAAGTCAACAATGTGTGTCTTGGATGATATTGCTGCAGACCTATGGTTCGCAAACTTGGCTGACGGTTAGAATATCTGGGCAGTTTTATAAAATGTCAGTGTTCTGGCTGCACCCCAGACCAATGACTTTAGAGTCTCTGTGGGTGGGCCTGGGCTGCTGGTGAGGCGTCCAAGAAGTGATTTCCAGTGGAGATGACAGAGCATTAAAGATGAAGCTCAAAAGATTGTTATAAGGAAAGCGGGGAGGGGAGATTCCATTTACTGATCACCTATTCTTCTGTGGTCACATCTCCCTCTGACTTCAGCTGGGAAATATTCTTGGCTTTCAGGGACCCATGTCATTAGACTGATAATACAGTTTAGACCCAGATAGTCCAGGATCATTTTCCCACCTCAAGGTCCTTACCTTAAACACATCTGCAAAATCCCTTTTGCCATGTAAGATGATATAGTCACAGGTTCTAGGGATCAAGGACATCTTTGAGGGGCCATTATTCTGCATACCACAAGTGCTTAGCACAGTGAGGGCTCGGTAAGTTTAGCTATGTTAACCTCATTTAGTTCTAGCAATGACTTGGAGAAACAGACACTATTATTCTGTCTAGTTTTTATCACATCCTTGATGTGTGACCTTGGGCTGGTTACTTAGCATCTCTGAACCTCAGTCCCCTACTCTGTATAATGAGGGATAATAGTACCTATCGTATGGTGTTGGTTTTGATAATAAAGTGAATTATTTCTAAGCAAAGTGCTTAGAACATTGTCTGGTATACAGTAAACTTCCAATAGGCATTATCTAAAGTCATCATCATCATGATAACAGCAACATCATCTTCATCTTACATGGCATGGAGAAACAGGTCATTCAAGGTTTCAAGGTCTGTCGCAGATACAAGTTTGTGATCCCAAGTTCTGTGCTTTCTTCTGGAGAAATGGAGGGTTCTCTGGAGTAGAATAAAGGCTGAGGGTAGACTCTCCAAGAAGCAGATTTCAACTCAGTGAAAGAACTTTCTATCAGGCAAGATGTCTGGCAAAATGTGCGCCTCCTTCCCTGGGAGCGGCAGGACTATTCCCCCATAGTCCGCTCTTCCAATTCTGGAGTCTGTGAGTCTGGCCAAGGAGGAGGGTTGGGGGCCCAGGGAGGGACAGAGGATGCACCTTGCTGGCTTACTGACCTCTTCCAGCAGGAACGGGGCTGAGGAGGGTTGGGGAGCTCACTTCATAGTGGGTGGCGAAGGCTTCTGTTTCTCCTCTCTGCTCCCATCCTCCCTTTTTCAGGAAGCCATGGCTTGTGCATAGGTTGTTGGCAGAGGCCATGTGAACATGGAAGCAGAATCAGAGAGGTGGCAACCTCTCCTGGATCATGGGGCCCTCACCCACCATTTTACAGATGACGAAACTGAGGTCCAAAGAGGTGCAGGGATTTGCCTGAGGTCATAATGCAAGTGGGCAGAGAGCTGGGACTAGAACCCGGATCTTATGGTTCCCAGGAGCAGCTTCTCAACCCCCATCCCTCCCAGTACAAGCACACTGCCTGCTAGGCACTGTGACAGATGCTCTGTTCCCAGCAGGGAAAAGACAGACACCCACCATGCTGATGTACTTCCTCTCCTGTGGTCCATCCTCGGTAGCCTCCTGTCCACCCTCATGTGTCAAACACTCTTCAGCCTCCAAACGTTTGTCCCTGCTGTTCTCTGTGCCTGGAGCCTCTTCTCCCTGCTCTGTGCACATCCTATTCCTTCACATCTTTGTTCCCAGGGAAGCTGATTCCAGCCCTTTGCCACATACACAATGGCTCCCTCTTCTTTCTCTCGTGGCCTCATTTTGTTTCCTTCGCTTATTCCCCATCACCGTCTCTGCTTACACTGATTGACTTGCTCATCGTCCCTTCCCCTCTTGGTGCTAAGCCCCACCAAAGGCAGGGACTCTGTTGTTGTTTTCACCACGGTGTCTGCATGGCCTCTGTGCTCAAAATATACCTGGTGACTGAATGAATGGATAAGCCTGCTTTCCAGTGGGCAAAAGAGTCATTAACAAGGCCTCCATCCGATGGGTCTATCACTGTGCATTGTGGTCACTGCTGTGAGGGAGGTTCACAGCACTCACGAGGGCACGCTCTGCGGGGCCTTGACCTCTGCCGAGTCTCCACTGAGGCACTCGTGACTGTGGGGTCGTAATGGGGGTTCCTCTGAGAAGCATCCCTGATCCCCAGACTAAGGCAAGCCTCCCTGTCCTGTGGCCGGATAGCTCCCTGAACACTTTCTCTGCAGCACTTACTGCAATGATACACACTTGTACAGTTAGTTTTATTTTTATTGAGGTGGAATACACATCACATTTACCATTAGTGACATTTAGTACGTTCGCGATATTGCTCAACCATCACTGCTGTCTAGTTCCAGACATTTTCATCATCTCAAAAGGCAACTCCGCACACTTTAAGCAGTCGCTCCACATGCTCCCTACCGCCAGCCCCTGGCAACCACTGATCTGTTTTCTGTATCTATGGATTTACCTATTTTGGATATTTCATATTCACGGAATGAAATTAGTATTAAAAATTTGTTTTCCTATGTTGTCACCTCCCGCAGGGTAGGAGCTGGGGCTGTCTGCCTGGTTTATCTTCACCAAGTCCCTGGCACAAACAAACAGCTGTGGTGTGACAGGAGGATGTTTTCTCCATCACATGTCAGTGAGCTCATGGAAGCAGGCTCTGTGTCTCAAAGGACCAGAGGAGTGAGAGTCCTTGGGTTCAGTTCCTCCAGCTGTCTCTGCTAGATCAGGTGTCACCTGAGGACAGTTACTTAACACCTTGAAGCATCCATTTCCTCATCAATTAAATGGGGATAATGGCAAGGTTTACCTTGTTTGGCTACACAAGGACAAATGATATGCTGCCTGCAAGAATGTGCCTGGCCCAGAGCAGATTCTCATGAATACTTGCTATTATTTTTTTCCCGTGTTTTTCAATCCCAGGCTCTGGGTTGGGTAATGGGCGGGGTCCAAACCTGGTAAATGCATTTTACTTGGAATGATGCCTAAAAGGGTTTAAAAATTAGGTAGGTGGACCTTTAGGTAAAAATTGCAGAGAATTCAGTCATGATGAGAATAAAGAAGAGGCCCTTTGCATTAGCTTTTGCTGAGTTATTCTGCAGTGACGAAGAGCACCAACATCTCAGGTTTGCAACAATAAACGTTTGTTTTGCTCATGTTGTAGGTCCTTGTGGGCAAGTTGCTTTTTTCATTTGGGGTCCAGGCTGAGGAAGCAGCCCTCATCTGTGATGTGTCATTGCTGTGGTGGAAGGAAGAGGCGGGGAATGGTTCCCAAAGCTCCCTCTTCTATGTTGCTTACATCATTACTGCTCACATCCCGAGGCCACACCAATGACATGGCCAAGCCTCATTTCTGGGGCGGGGGCGGGGGGGTGGGGAGTGTACCACTATCCTTCAAGGATGCACTGCAGACCACAGAGCAATGAGTGGGATGGGTAATCCTCTTCCAGGGAGGGAAGCCAATAACAGGGACTGCTAATACACTGACCGCCCCTGGTCTGAGAGCTTTAACTATTTGGGGGGCATGTTCTGATGCATCCCTTCAGCTTGCTCACGTTGATTCTCCACCCACATCCCAGAAGCGTCACTCTGGGAGATTTGGGGGGCTGTCAACTAAGAATAGATACAATGAGTGGTCTGTGAGAGTCTCTTGCTCTACAGAATGGGTCTGTAGACTGAAACCTTTGAAACTCCCTTCATGGCAGTGATATTTATGGTAACCAGGAGCAGCCTAAATATCCAGCAGGAGGGTAATGGCAAAGGAACAGTGGTTTGTTCCTGCAGTGGCATCTATACCTCCATTAAAATAAATGAACCGCAGCCAAAGACTCTCCAAAACATAACGGTGAGTGAAAAAATTAGATGCAGGATGATACCAGCATACAAACATGTAGAGTTTTGGAAACAGGCAATTCCTCAAAATGTTAAACAGAGTTACCATACGCAATTTCACTCCTAGGCGTCTACCCAAGAGAACTGAAAACAATTGTTGACACAAAAACTTGCATATGAATATTCTTAGCACCATTATCCGTAATAGCCAAAAAGTAGAAGCAGTCTAAATGCCCATCGAGAGATAAGTGGAGAAACAATTATGGCATATGCACAAAATGGAATATTATTTGCCCATAAAAAGAATGAAGTACTGATACATGGAACAATAGGGATGAACCTTGAAAACATCATGCAAAGTGAGAGAAGTCAGACTCAAAAGACCATATATTGTATGATTCCATTTGTAGGGAATGTCTAGCATAGGCACATCTGTAGAGATGTAAATAAGATGAGTGTTTGTTAGGGGCTGGGGAGAAGAGGAAGTGATTGCTTAAAGGCCACAGGGTTCCTTCTGGGGTGATGAAAACATTGTGGAATTGGATGGCAGTGATGGTTGTACAACACTGAGTATGCTAAATGACATTAGATTGTACTCTTGATTAAAATGGTAAATTTTATTCTCAGTGTTTTATCATAATAAGAAAAAGCATACAGAACAACACATATGTAGTGTGTATAAAAAAATCTGCATGGAACTGTATACACCAGTATCAGGATAGTGGTTATCTTGGGGATGGAGGAAAGGGGATGGGAGGGAAGCAAGTTTCAATTTTATCTGTAACATGTTATTGCCTTAGAATGCCTGAAGTGTATATGGCAAAATGTCAAACTTTATGAAATCTGGATTAGTATGTGAGTACTTATTGTATGGTTCTCTGAATTTTTCTGAATGTTTCAAATATATCATAATCAAAAGAGAAGAAAGCCCAGAGGCTTTGAAAACTGTTTCTGGGCAGCTGTTAAGTGTGAGTGTGTCTTCTGCCCCGTTGCACTCTGAGAGCAGGTGACTTAGGGAAAAGGGAACATTAGATTTCTCTGTATTTTTGCCTGGCTGCATCCCATTATTTTAGATTCTATTGAAATTAATGATGCAGGGACCTTATTTTTCTCCATCTAGACCTGGAACTTTGACTCTGATCAATGAATTCCATCTTTTGAAGGCACAGTGGTGGGCTGGGGGTTTTCATCTCAGATAATTGCTTTTTTCCCCTTTGTTTGGTGGAAGACACAGTCTTCCTTTCAGGCCCAAACCATTCAAATATACGGCAGTAAACTTGTTTTCTCAGTTTGCGATTTTTAAAATGAGTTATTCCATCATCATTATAAGCAATTCTCCAATCTGTGGAACCTCTCAGAGATGATGAAGTGGGAGAGGGAAGAAGCTTGGGTGCTAATTTTAGATGTTACCGATTATGTCTCCAAACAAATTCAGAGAGTATCTCCGGGGATGAGGCAGGAGATGGTCAGAGGTTGTTTTTCCTCAAAGAGATTTAATACCTCTCTGGGTACTATTCTTTTTCTCTGTAAAATGAAGTGATCGTCTTTGTTGTTTCAGAAGCACCTATGCAATAAAGTTAACTATAATTTAAACAAAACTTAGCTAAACTCATATATCCAGCAACAAGCATAATGCCACTGGGGTTTCCCTTATTCAAACCTTTCCTGAAGGTCCCTTTAAGGTCATGTTGTCCAACAAACCCACTTTACAGATGAGGAAACTGAGGCCCAGTTTAGCAGCAGGTCTTGCCCAAGATCCCAAAATCCGTTTCTCTATTTCAAGGTCAAATTTCTATGTAGTCTACGCACAGATCCACCTCACTTGTCAATCTTGACTTCAGCTATCTATTGTGTATTTCTAAAAAACTTTCCTTCCAAGGACATAGATTCCCCACCAAAAAGATTTTTTAATGGGATAATTGTTCTATGAAAAGAACACTGTTACATGTATAGCTGATTCACTTTGTTATACAGCAGAAACTAACACACCATTGTAAAGCAATTATACTCCAATAAAGATGTTAAAAAAAAAAAAGAACACTGTTTATTGGAGTCAGAAAATCTGGTTCAAATCCTTGTCTTGCCTGAGAAACTGTGTGATTTGGGGCCAGTCACTTCCCTTGTTTGAGTGTCAGTTTCCACTCCTACAATTTGGGCCAAGGATCCCCAAATCTGAGGGTTGTTGTAACATGGCAGATGTTCCTTGTGTTTGAGAAACTTGAAATCAAAGAAAAGGACCCAGCTGGGAGGAACTGGACATAAGCGTTAGTTAAGATGGCAACACACAGTCAGTCTTCACGTACTGGCACATTGCACATAGAAAACTAGCTTCTCTCAGACCCTTACTATGTGCTAATCACTGTACTTATCACAGTTGGTGGACTTTCTTCTTTAATCTTCATACAACTCTATAATGCAGATGCTATCATTATCCCTTCTACTTATGGGAAACTAAGGCACATATAGGCTAAGCAGCTTGCTAAAGATCACACAGCTTCTTAGGAGGAGCCAGAATTTGCATCCAGGCCTGCTGGCTCCATTGCTCCTGCATGTAACCACAGGGCTGTCATTCCTCTCTGCTTTTGTGTCCAAGTAGGCGTTTGAAGATCAGACCTCTTCAGCAGGTGAGTCCCAGCACCTTCTTGTCTCAATCTTAGGGATCTTTGGAGCATCTTCATGGATTACCAAGGAACACTGGGGGACGATGCAGCAGAAAGTAGTACCCAGATGGTGTTATTCAAGCCCCAAAAGTTCCCTTCCTTGTCAGGAATAGCCTTCTTGTTCAATTCCTGGCTGTTAGCAGGATGATTTCTAACAAAAGGGCTTGTGCCAGTACCATACTGTTTTTTTTTTTTTTTTTTTGTGGTATGCGGGCCTCTCACTGTTGCGCCCTCTCCCGTTGCGGAGCACAGGCTCCAGACGCGCAGGCCCAGCGGCCATGGCTCACGGGCCCAGCCGCTCCTCGGCATGTGGCATCTTCCCGGACCGGGGCACGAACCCACGTCTCCTGCATCAGCAGGCGGGCTCTCAACCACTGCGCCACCAGGGAAGCCCCATACTGTTTTAATTACTGTAGCTTTGGAATATATTTTGAAATCAGGCAGTATGATGCCTCCAGCTTTGTTCTTCTTTCTCAAGATTGCTTTGGCTATTCACAGTGTTTTTTGGGTCCCATATGAATTTTACGATTGTTTCTTCTTTTTCTGTGAAACATGCCATTGGAGTTTTGCTGGGGATAGTGTTGAATTTATATAGATTGCTTTGGATAGAATGGACAGTAACAATATTGTATTCTGATCCCTGAACACAGGATGTCATTTATTTATTTGTGTAACAAAAATCAACTCAAAATGGATTAAAGTCTTAAATGTAAAACTTGGAACTGTAAAACTTCTAAAAGGAACAAATAAGGGAAAATCTTCTTGACATTTGTCTTGGCAACGATTTCCTTAATGTGACACTAAAAGCATAGGCAACAAAAGCAAAAATAAACAGTGGGATTACATCAAACAAAAAAAGCCTCTGCACTTCAAAGGAAACACCGAACAGAGTGGAAAGGCAACCTATGTAATGGGAGAAAATATTTGCAAACCCTGTATCGGACAAGGGGTTAATATCCAGAATATGTAAGGAACTCCTGTAACTCAATAGCAAAAAGACACACAATTTAAAAATGGGCAAAGGACTAGAATAGACATTTCTTCAAAGAAGACATACAAATGATCAAAGGGTATATGAAAAGGTGCTCAACATCACTAGTTATCGGGGAAATGCAAATCAATACCACAATGGGATATCGCCTCATACCTGTTAGGATGGTGCTTGTCAAAAAAACGAAGGACAAGTGTTGGCAAGAATATGGAAAAGTTGGAATTATTGTTCACTGTTGGTGGGAATGTAAACCGGTACGACCATTATAGAAAACAGTATAGAAGTTAATTAAAAAATTAAAAATAGAGCTATCATATGATTTACCAGTTACACTTCTGGGTATATATCCAAAGGAATTGAAATCAGGATCTCAAAGAAATATCTGTACTCTCATGTTTATTGCAGCTTTATTCACAATGACCAAGATAAGGAAATGACCTCTGTGTTCATCGATGAATGAATAAAGAAAATGTGGTACATACACACAATGGAATAAAACCTTAAAAAAGAGAGAAATCCTGCCATATGTGATAACGTGGATGGAGGACTGTATGCTAAGTGAAATAAGCCAGTCATAGAAGATTACATATTGCATGATTCCACTTATATGAAGTACCTAAAATAGTCAACCGTTGAAGCAGAGAGTAGAAAGGAGGTTGCCAGGGGCTGGGGAAAGGAATAAATGAGCTGTTCATTGGGTATACGGTTCACTTACGCAAGATGAATAAATTCTAGAGATCTGCTGTACAGCATTATACCCATAGTTAAAAGTACCATATTGCACACTTAAAATTTTGTTAAGAGGATAGATCTCATGCTAAGTGTTCTTATCACAACAGGAAAAATAAAAGAGCTTGTGGAATTTCACTTTCTTGAGAAAAAGAGAGGCTGAAGAGAGACAGATGGGAGACCATGCATTTTGAAACAATGTTTCGAAAAGCTGACCCCGGATGAATGCTCTTGTTTTACAAATTCCAGATCAGAGCAGTTTTCTCAGCATCGTTTGTTTCTACCCATTCTGTCTGCACCAGAAAAAATAGCAGGTGATTTGCCCAACAGGGCTTCTGACCTTGTGAATGGAGTCCCTGGGGGTTTAACTGCAGTAGGGATTGAGCCACAGACAATGAGTTTGGGCCCTGGTGAGAACATTTCTTTGGTGTTCAGCAGGGGTCCCACTAAAAATCTTTGCAGGTGATTTGTAATGCATGTCATATAGATGTGCCCTGGACCTCTTTCTCTTCTGCTGTATAGGGTCCTGTTACTTTGTTGCCGCTTCTCCATGCTAGGTGAGCCCTGAGTAGGGAGAAAGGTCAGGAAGAAGGCGCAGTTTGGATGACACTGTTTTCTCTTTCCTACCCTCTCTTGCTCTCACTGCCCCTGTTCTTGCTTTTCCTTTCAATCATGTACTTATAGCTTCATGGACTGACCTTCCTGTGACCCCCATCCTCTCCCAGTCCTTGTTAGCATGTAGTTTACAGGTTGGTGGAACACATTTTATTGACTAATCTATTTTTCTTTTCCTAAATAAGTTTTTCAGTATCACCACATAACGTGGGCCTGTCTCTTGATAGTCTCAACAGACTAACCTGAAAGTCTGTTGTGTTCTTGTTAATAGAGTAGGTCCTTATCTCTTGTCTGCAGTTCTGAAATCTATGATGCTCCATAAACCAGAAGCTCTTCTGCTGGGCAAATTCTTTTTCCTAACGTCACCTGAATTGATCTGAGGCTCTTTGTATTCTTTATTTATCCCACCCAGGGTGACTATGCATCTGTTTTGCTGCAGTATTAGTGTGTTTGAGTGTGGGCTGCCCCCGACTTTGCTGGGTGTGATATACAATAGAATAGAAGCTTGGGATTGACGTATATACACTAATGTGTATAAAATGGATAACTAATAAGAACCTGCTATATAAAAAAATAAAATAAAATTCAAAAGAATAGAAGCAATGTATAGCTTTTCTAAAATTGGAAATATTTGATTTCCAAAATATATCAAGCTGTAAGGGTTTGGAGTAAGGGATTGTTCACCTGTGTAATGGACCACATGGTCTGCTTGGCTGTTCTCTTGTTGCTGTGTGTTTGAGATGTTTTCAGCTCTACACTATTGTATGTTGTGTCCCTCCTCACCAACCCCTCCTCATATTGGGAATATTTTCTTGGGAACACTCACAGTGGAATTATTTTATCAGCAGGCAGGAACAGTTTTATACTTCTTGGGCCTGGTGCCAGGTTGGGCCCCCTGCACAGGTTTGTGACTTTTACCCACTCATGGTCACCCCCTCTACACTCCAGGGAGGGGAACTTTTATGATGATGCTGTCTTGCTGGAATGAGTCCGTGAGGGTGAGCAAGCAGTAGGGCTCTATACAAGTAATCAGTTACCCTATGAATGGCTTCTTGGATTTCCTGGGTGCAGGATGGTCTCCTCAATCCTGTTGGCTGAGGCCCAAGGCCATCCTATTGGCTGGCTTTCTAGGGGGCGGAAGGTGAGAGCATGGGTATTGGAGGTCCTTATTGCTTCATAAGACTTAAAGCATGGCAGGGGCCTTCTCCTTAGGAGGACAAACATTCATCTATCCATCCATCTTCCATCCGTCATGGGATATTTATTGAGGATCTATCCCTAGGAACTGGGGATAAAAGCAGCAAGCAAGACAGACAAGGTTCTTGCTCTTATGAAGCTCACAGTACAGTAGGGGTGGAGAGCAGGAAATGGGTAATAAACAAAAAAAATCAATAAACAAGATGATATAATATAGAGTGAAGTATCATGATAGAAATAAAACTGGGCAACAGGATTGAGGGGGCTGCTAATCTGGACAGGGCAATCAAGGAAGTTGACACTTGATTTGAGGCCTGGTTGGCAAGAAGGAAGTCATTGAACAAAGATCTTGGGGGACAAGCCTCCAGCAGAAGGAGTGGGAAGTATGAAGGCCTTGAGATGAGAGGGAGATGGTATTTTGCAGGATGACATAAGGGCTGCTAGTTATTGGTAAGGGAATATAGAACAAGTGTCTGGAACTAATTCTCTGAGGATGTCAAAGAAGAATTTGAATGAAGGAAAGAAAGAACAACAGATAAATCTGCCATGAGGATTCTCATACTTCTCTAGGACCCTGGACCAAATGTTCTTTCTCTCTGGGGTACAGATCTCTGGGCAGTGGGTGGGTTTCCTGAAGGTTCTCTAAAAAGTCCTTCTAATCTGATGTTCTGATCTTTCCCAGTCTGTCAGATGTATGCCTCCCCTGTGCTCGTGGTCTGTCTAATCCTGAAGATGTCCAAAATGGTAGCCACTAGTCACATGTGACAAGTAAAACTAAAATTAGTATTGATTAAAATTAATAGAAAATATATTTAGTTCCTCAGTTACACTAGCCACATTTCAAGTGCTCAGTAGCAAGCTACCTAGGGCTACCTTTATTGGATAGCGCAGAGAGAAAAACATTTCCATCATTATGCAAAGTTTTCTTGGATAACACTGGGCTAATTTGAAATATAATCAAGCCCGTCATTTTCCAAAGAACCCCTGGTGACTGTTATGAGCTGAACTGTGTCCCCCCCAAATTCATGTATTGAAGTCCTAATTCTCACTACTTCAGAATGTGACTGTATTTGGAGATAGGACATTTAAAGAGGTAATTAAGGTTAATTGAGGTCATTGAAGTGGACCCTAATCCAATAGGATTTGTTTCCTTATAAAGAGGAGATTAGGACACAAACATACAGAGGAAGACCATGTAAAGACACAGGGTGAAGAGAGCAATCTCCAAGCAGAAAGGCCTTTAGAAGAAACAACTCTGCCAACACCTTTTTCTTTTACTTTTAGGCTCCAGAATTGTAAGAAAATAAATTTATGTTGTTTAAGGCACCCAGTCTATGATGCTTTTGTAGTACTTTTTTTTTTTTAATGGCAGCCTGGGCAAACGAATTCAGTGACTTGGACCTGCTTATAGCACAGGAGAGCGCACTGAACTCTTTGGGAATGCAGTTCTGTCCAGTCGTGGCCTGTGGAAATAAACTAGTCCTGATAGCCCTGGAATAGGTGTTAACTCATATCCTCCTTCTGAGTATTGATATGTCATCCCTGATATCCAGTGCTATTCCGTTCTCCACCCTCTATCACTTGACCTTTGAGGGATGGATACAGAGTTGCCTTTGTGGATTGCTTTCTTCCTGTAATTAAGTTTACAGCCTTACTCTCAGATCCTTAGTGGACCTCTTTTTTAATAAGTAACTGAGAAGTACAATCTACTCATAGAATAGACATAAGAAAAATTTCCTAAGACATTAACAGTACAGGATCAGGAGCAAGGGAATCAGATTTCTGGCCCAATATTGAATAGCATGGGGTTTAAAAGTGTTATTATGTAACATTGTTATATATAATAGTATACATATGCATGTGTGTATCTATAATTATAGCTCTAAATATAGTAAATCAAGAAAAATCATATTCAAATAGGTGACCCTACCACCCAGCAGGGAACTTTTCCAATACTATTGAATTGATCCATATATTGCTCCCTAATCCTATTCCTTCACATATTTCTCAGCAGTAATCACTACTATAAAATAAAAAAAAATTTTTTTTTAAAAAATATGTCTTCACTACTTCTCTATGTATCCCTAAACATTATCTAATTTAGGATTGCTTGCTTTGAATTTTATAAAAGTGGTATAACGCTTACATGCATTGTTCCATGAGTTGGTTCTTTTCATTCAATACGATGCTTTGAGGATTCATCCATGCTGCTTATAGCTTTAATTTCATTTTTTCTTGCTATATAGTTATTTTTATTGTATCGATGCTCTATAAATTTAATCATTCTCAGTTGGTAGACTTTTGAATTCTTTACAGTTTTCTGTTACAAACAGTCTTGTTTTGAACATTCTTGTGCACGCCTCTTTTTGTATATTGCAAGAATCGCTCTTGTGTATTTATGATGCTTTTACAATTAGAAGAGTTTAAAGAATGTGTAGAAATGTAAGATACGCTTGAAAATAATTCTACTCGATTTGATTAAAATTAGACAAATGGATTTCTTTTGTCTGAAACAATCTAAATATCTTAACTGTAACGCCCCAGTTTTAGGACATCCAGAGGGCTGATATTTTATTGTATTATTAGTATTTCTTATAAATATTTCATTTCTTAAAATAAATAAAGGTAGTTCAGAATATTTAACTCAGTAGCTTACATCATTGAAGGACTTTTCACATTTTTTATTTGAGATGCTCTAATCTTCCTTTTATTTTTATGTCTGTACCCTGGTTTCCTGACTGGATGGTAAGTATCATGAAGATACATAAAATATAATGAGAATTTATTGCCTCTGTTTATGGGGAAGAAAACTGAGTCTCAGCAAAATTAAGCAATCTGCTTAACATCGCAGAACTGGGAATCAATCTAAAGCCAATGCACATCTCACTGCGTGATGCTGCAGGTCACAGGTGTGCATCCTCCTACCCAGATGCCCACCATCACCTCTTGCTACTGGGGTTGGCATAGGAAGAAAATAAGTCTCTGAATGCAGGCTGATTGTCTGCTAATTGCCACTATGTTTTGTATGCTTACTGTGTGCCTGCCAGACACTGCTAGGTATTCATGGATGGGTTTGAACTAATTCTCATAACAACAGTATAATGTTGATATTATTATCCACATTTTCCAAGATTCCCAGAGGGAATACAGTAATCCCCACTTTATCTGTGGTTTTGCTTTCAACGGTTCCAGTTACCCATGGTCAACCATGATCCAAAAATGTTAAATGGAAAATTCCAGAAATAAACAATTCATAAGTTTTAGACTTCAGTGTGATAAAAACTCGAGCTGTCTGCCTTGACCTGCCCAGGATGTGAATCTGCCCAGGATGTGAATCATTGCTTTGTCCAGCCATTCTCATTCCCGTCTGTTAATCAGTTAGTAGCACCTCTTGGTTATGAGATTGACTGTCATGGTATCACAGTGCTTGTGTTCAAGGAACCCTTATTTTACTTAATAATGGCTCAAAGCACAAGAGGCGTAATGCTGGCAGTTTGGATCTGCCAAAGAGAAACCATAAAGTGCTCCGATAGGTGAAAAGGAGAAAGTTCCTGACTTAACAGAGAAAAAAAAAATCAGATGCTGAAATTGCTAAGATCTACGGTAAGACAGAATCTTACCTGTGAAATTGTGAGGAAGGAAAAAGAAATTTGTGCTAGTTTTGCTGTAGCACCTCAGACTACAGAAGTTACAGCCACAGTGTGTGATAAGTACTTAGTCAAGATGGAAAAGGCATTAAATTTGTGGGTGGAAGACATGAACAGAAAAAAGGTTCAGTACTATCAGTGGTTTCAGGCATCCACTGGGGTCTTGGAACGTATCTGCCATGGATAAGGGGGGGCCGCTGTAAATCTCCAAGGACAAGCAGGTAGCAGAGATGGCAGAGTTGGGTCTGAAATCTGGGCCTGTCTGACTCCAAAGCCTTTATTCTTCTTAAAAATTTCATATTGCCTTCAGAAGGAGGAAACACCTAATGGACTCCCAACGTGGTGTCACTTCCTATCTGGCTGTTACTACAGATATATACTTATGTTGCTAGAAGGAAGCTGAGTGAGGACAAAAATGCTTAGAATAAGGATGAAAATTCAGTTTAGAGGTGCCTTTGGGAGGACACTGGGCTCAAACTGAAACAGAACCTTTTGTGATTTTGACCTTCAGTTCTGGATTGAAGTCCCGCTCCCTACTAGGATTTAGCTAATGGATGGTAAAGATAATCTTCCGAGTGGGGTTGGATTTAAGAGAATGGACTACGAAGTCAGGTGGAGTTGGCTTCAAATTCTGACTCTTTCACTTATTAGCTGTTTGATCTTGGATGAGTTACTTAACCTCTGTGAGCCTCAATTTTTCTATCTCGAAAATGGGGATAATTAATAGTGCCTTCTGTACAGAGTTTTCATGGAAGTTGGGTTAAGCCATGAGAACGTCTTAGAATAGTGTTACTGTAATCACTCAATACCAGATATTGTTATTGTTGAGTAAAAATAATAAATAGAGGATTGAATCAGGCTAAGCTTCAGGATCCTGTCTAGACATGGTACGAATACTCAGGCTCTTCCTGAGTGGGGGATTAAAATGTGTGATCTGGGATGAAGTCCACTAGATCCTCTCAGTAACCCTGCAAGGCTGGCAGGACCTACTGGATGGCCCCCTGCTACCCATGAGAGAGCTGGGGGGAGGGTAACTCACTCAAAGTCCCACCTGCTGTCTCTGGGGACAGAACTCAGGTGGCTTATTTGAGCCCTACTTTGAATGAAGTCTTCCCTGTGGCCGGTTCAGATTCCAAAGGGATTTAGAGGCTAAAAATAAGACTTCTAAGAATTGTCTTGAATGGGAAATTTTCACTCCATTGCAAAGACCCAACCCCACCCACTTCTTTTAGCATTTATTATGATGACTAATTGGGCACCATTAGAATGTGGCGTCTTACATAAGTCAAACTCAGGTTGGCAGTTGCATTGATGTGAAGGTGATTTGCATTCAATTCCTCTGGACTCTTCTATCTTCATAGACAATCACCTGTGGGAGAGATTGGTGTCTGAAAAAAAGGGTTTCTCTAGTTCATGGGGAAGTCAAACATTCTGCTGTTCTTTTCTCTTAGAATTATCCAGTCATGCTTGAGAATATTTTCTAAGTTTCTAAGAAGTTGCCATAGTTAGAGCTTGGTTTGTTTGTATTGAAATCAAAACATTGACACGGTAGGTTTTAAAAAGAAGTAAAACTTTTTGACAGCATAACTGGGTGGGGAAATTACCCAATCTTGGTCAGAGTTCAGCTAAAGCACTACTTGCTGACAGCATAGCTGAGCTGTGCCGAGGGTTCAAGGTCATGTGGACACTGACCACTGAGGGTTTCTGTGTTTCATGTCAGAGAGGATGACCTCTGCTCTGGATGGTCATTAGGGTCTGGGATCTGGCCCTGGCTCTGACCTTTGTTCTTGGTATGACCTCAGGAAAGTCACTTTTCCTCTTGGCCCTTTATTAGTGTCCCATATTTAAATGAGGATGTTAGATTAAATGGTCTCGAAGAGCCCTTTCACTTCTGGAATTCTAGGATTCTGTGAGTTCTGTTTTTGTAGCTTTGTCACCCATTTGAAAGCCATACCCTTTCCCTTTAAATCCACCAGGGGGCGATGTGACTCATGTTTTGGCCCTGCCCCTGGTCTGAGAGACCTGATCACCAAGCTAAGGGTCCAGAAAGAGGAAAGTCTGACCCAGTCCCTGCCTTTCATGGGAGGTAGATGGAAAAAGACACTATTTAAAGTGTCCCTTAGGTCTTCAGTTGACAAGGGGTCTTCATATCTATTTGTCCTTTTGACCTCTTATCAGTTTCCTGGGCTAGATGCTGTCTTCCCATTTCACGGACTGGGGAACCAAGGCCCACAGTATGGAAAGGATGTGCCTTGGGCTACATGGGTTTCCAGTGCTGGACTCAGGACCTCATCTCCTCATCCCCACTCATCCCTCTGGTCATTTTCCACTGGGCTTCAACAGGCTGCCTCTGTTTCTAAGGGGCTTCTGTTGAGCTGAGAAGACAGTTTACACACAAGTTGACTAGGGCAGAATTTGAATCCATATTCGATAAAGTCAAGGATAGTTGCTGAGCTGCATGGGTAGACTAAAGCTTCTTTCCAATAAAACTCTTCTTTTGGGATTTAGACTAAATGATTTATAAAACGTGGTGGCTGACAGAAGCTACTACAGTCCTGGTTCTGCGCTGCAGACAGAAGAATCCACTCTGGCTCATTTAAGTAGCAAAGGAATTTTTGAAAGGGTTTTAGGAAACTCTCAGACTCTCCAGGAGGGCCAGAGAGCAAGAATCCAAAATGAATGTAGCCAAAACCATGACCAAGTACACCGTGAGGGCTTTTCTAGGAAAAAACCACTGCCACCACTGCTTGGCTACTTGGTACTTGGGACTGGGTACCACCACGGGAATTACCACTGATTGAGCCCCTTCTGTGTACAGGGTATATACCTAATCTCAATTGATACCTGCAGTACTGATATCATTATCTCTCATTTACCCATACTTGCTCAGTCAAACCCAGGCCTCTCTGACTTCAAAGTCTGGGCTCAAACAGAATGAGAGGATATAGACATTAGACTAGAGTTAGGGTCTACTCCCAGTCCTGAGAGGATGATTTTAGGAGAAGAGAGATATTCCTGGTGTTTCCCACTGCCTTTGTAATGCTTTTGTTTTCTAGTAATGTGGAAGAAGAAGAACAAAAAAGAATGTTAAATTGTCCTTTTCTATTTATTTTATCCCCTTGTGCCTCTGGTCTTTCTGACGAATAGAAATAGCCCCAAAGGAAGGGAGTATTTCCCACTTGATACTCTATAGGCATTGCTTGGATCTGACTCTCTTCGAATAAAAAGTTGTTTGACTTGGAAAAGACCATGACAGAGACTCATTCAATCCCGTTAGTTTATTAATCAGGAAAATGAGGCCCAGAGCAGGGAATTAACTGTTGGAAGTCACATAGTAAGATTGTGGCTTTCATACATCCAGCAATTACTTAATGAGTGCCTACTATGTGCCAGACACAGAACACGGTATAAGACAGACAACTTCCTTGTTGCCATGGAGCTTTATTTCTACAGATACCCCAGAGGTAGCCTTGCCTCTAGTTCTCCAACCTTATCTTAATCTGGAGCAAAAATACTTTTAGCTCTTTTTCTTAATTTTTAAAAATAATAATAAAAAACAATGCCATTAGGAAATGTCACAGGAAAAGAGCTTAACTTTATTAGTTAACAAACAGTACAAATAAACCTTTTTCCTTTCTATCAAATTGCAGTATTTAAGAGAAAAGACTACCCAATGATGATGAAGGTATGTGGAGTTCTTGTAGTCTCATATACTATTTTTTAAAATAAATTTATTTATTTTTGGCTGCACTGGGTCTTCATTGCTGTGTGTGGGCTTTCTCTAGTTGCGGCGAGCGGGGGCTCCCCTTCTTTGCGGTACGCGGGCTTCTCATTGTGGTGGCTTCTCCTGTTGCGGAGCACGGGCTCTAGGTGCTTGGGCCTCAGTAGTTGTGTCACACAGACTCAGTAGTGGCTCACAGGCTTAGCTGCTCCGTGGCATGTGGGATCTTCCCGGACCAGGATTCGAACCCTCGTCCCTTGCATTGGCAGGCGGGTTCCTAACCACTGTGCCACTAGTGAAGTCCCTCGCATACTATTGATGTGAGTGTAAATTAACCTTTGTAAAGAAAAAAAATTGACTATGTATCAAGACATTCTTGACCCAGAATTTACTTTTTAGACTGTCTCCTAGAAAAATGACTATGCATGTATCCGAAGGTACATCTTATAAGGATCACAGTATGGTTTATAATAAATAGCGTAATCTGAAAAAACCTGAATGTTTGATGATTGATTGATTATATGAAACATGCTATAGCCACTCTACCAGGCAGAATTATATTTGGCTTTGTATAACAGAAACCCCCAAATAATAGTGACTTAGAGATGTATGGATTTATTTTTCTCTCCTAAAAGAAACCTGGAGGTAGGGAGTTTGTGGTTGGTAGGGAGGAGTGACAAAGTCATCTAGAACCCAATTTCCTTCTGTCTTTCAGTACTGCTGTTCTTAGTGCATGGCCAAAAGTGGTTGCTGGAGCTCCTGCCATTGTATTCACACCTCATGTGGAAGGCAGAAATGGCAAAAGTGAGCATGTCATTAGCCGGCATTTAGTCACCTGTCTGTATTTATCTGCAAAGAGACTTCGATTTTTAGCTGGGCACATTGCCAGCAGTTCTGGTATAAGGAACAAAAGGAAGAAAGAATGAATGTGTATTGGGTAGGCCTAAGGTCTTCAAACATTTTTGCTCACATATCCTTTAAAAGAATTTTGAAAAATTATAGACTACCTTGTACACATTTAGATTGTCTCTGAAACTTTTTATTTTTTATCACAGGCATATATGAATATGAAGGATAAAATTTCTGGCCTATTGTAAATGTTGACATAAAAAATAAAACTCTTGTGTCACCTTTGTTTTTTAAACATCTTTATTGGAGTATAATTGCTTTACAATGTTGTGTTAGTTTCTGCTTTATAACGTGTCACCTTTTAAGATACATCCAATGGAATATAAATACCATTGCAATACAATAACCACCATCCTCCATCTAAAAAATAAATAAACATGGTTTTAAACAGCTTGAAATTTTCTATCATTCCTTTTCTCATTCTGCTTCCTCTACAGATTTTTTTCTAATATATATTTCCTGCTTGAACAGTTTTTTTTTTATTGATCACTTTATCATACCTCTCAGCCACAATAATATTTATAGAAGTGGAAATTTTAATTTAAAGTGGCTACGGGACTCTAAAGTATTAAATTTTTTCTTCAGATTATCATTATAATTATTGATACTATACAATTGATTAAAATAATGTAAGCATAGCATATATTTTGGCAAATGTGAAACAAAAAGTTATCTCTTAAAGAGAGGGATGAGGCTTTAAAAAACTAATTTATGTGTCTGTGTATGGTTACTAGTGATAGGAAGTATAGGCATAACCATCAATTATATTTCTGATTTTATTTTCCTAGATTCAAGCACCGAAAAACCTTGTTCCATAAATAAATAAATGGAAATGGAAGGAATTATTTTATAGCAATGTCTCTCAATTCCTTGAACTCTTTTTGAGGGAATGTGAAAAATCACACAGTAGTCTACCATCAAATATTATTTTTAATCATCTCTCAGTTGACAACTCACTCCATCAGTTTTGTTGAAAACAAGAATTGGAAACCATCTGACTTGTGAAGGAATTTGTTATCCAGTTCTTAGCTTGCTTTTTCAAAGTTGACACCTACATTTTGAATTATCCCTTTTGACAACCTGTATCATCATCATCACCACCATCTTCATCATCATATTCAGGTTGGATGAAAATTGTGTCTTTCTATTGTATAGAGAGAAAAAAGTGACTTTGAAAGGGAAAGTGGGAACCCAGAAGATAAGCCCAAAGCCTTACCTTGACCAAAGATGTATTCTCAGGCGGGTCAGTTTTAGGAAAGTATCCAAATGGACAGAGATGATCTAGTCATCAGTTTCTTTAAGACTATTCCTGCCTAAGTGCCCCTTGGAAAAATCCCTAGTGAGAGAGCTAGCAGGTTTTGCCACGTGTCTCTACAAGGTTATACAATATAATTGTGCTGTACAATGTCGTTGTATTCCAGTAGGTGCCATGTTATTGAAGGACACATTACAAACTATATTGTTAATTTAGAAAATGACTACAAACTAATATGAGCAGTATGATCCCATTTTTGTTGTGTTTGTGTCTGGAAGGTTAAAAACAAGTGCTTTTCTCTAAGTGAATTAATTAAACACGATTTTAATTTTTCTTGTAATGCAAATGTCCTAGGCTTCTAAAACATCTTTTTCCTCTCTCCCTCCCTCACTTTCTTTCTTATTTCCTTTCACAACTTAATGTATATTTAAAATTGATTTTATATACTTTACATTTTAAATCATTTTTATATATTTTAGATGTATTTATAATACGTATATTTAATATGTATTTTACATTTATAATTTAATTTTATTTATATTTATTTATTTATTTAGGCTGCGTTGGGTCTTTGTTGCTTGGTGTGGGCTTTCTCTAGTTGCGGCGTGGTTTGTTGTGGTGCGTGGGCTTCTCATTGTGGTGGCTTCTCTTGTTGCAGAGCACGGGCTCTAGGCACACGGGCTTCAGTAATTGCAACATGCGGGCTCAGTAGTTGTGGCTCGCGGGCTCTAGAGTGCAGGCTCAGTAGTTGTGGCACACAGGCTTAGTTGCTGCGCGGCACGTGGGATCTTCCTGGACCAGGGATCAAATCCGTGTCCCCTGCATTAGGAGGCGGATTCTCAACCACTGTGCCACCAGGGAAGTCCCATATTTAATATATATTTTAAATTCAGATCTTAAGTATACCATTCAAGCAATTTTGATGAACACGCATCAAGACACCAAACATTTCCATCAACCCAGAAAATTTCCTCATGTTTCTTCCTAGTCAATTCTCGCCTTATTGGTAATCCCCAAATAACCACTGTTTTCACATCTATTGCCAAAGGTTATTTTTGCCTATACTAGAATGCCCTGTAAATGGAATCATACAGCATGTACTTTTTTTGTGTTTGGCTTCTTTTACTTAGTACAATATCCTTAAGATACAACTGTGTTATAACATCTATTACTAATCTTTTCCTTTTAATTGTTGAATAGTATTCCATTGCGTGAATATACCACAGTTTTCTTCTGTTCATAGGCATCAATTCAATAAAAAATAAAGTATTTATTTTAGAGTCATTTAAGATTTATAGAAAAGTTGCAAAGATAGTACAGTTTCCCTGGTAATGTCTTACATTAGTATGGTACATTTGTCGCAACTGATGAAGCAGTATTGAAACAATATTAAGTAAAGTCTGTAATGTATTTAAATTCCTCAGTTTTCCCCCGAGGACTTTTCCTTGTTGTTCAAGGATCCCATTCAGGATACCATGTTACATTTAGTGGTTTTTGGGGGGTTTTTTTAAGACTCCTCAGGACTGTGACAGTTTCTGACTTTCCTTGGTTTTGATGATCTAAATAATTTTGAGGGCAGGTTTTTTTTAATAGTTTGTCCTTCAACTGGGGTTTGTCTGATGTTTTTCTATAATTAGACTGGGGTTATAGGTTTTGCGAGGAAGACCACAGAGGTGAAGTGCCCTTCTCATCATATCATGTCAAGGATACCTGCTATCGACGTGACTTATCACTGATGATGCTAAGCTTGATCTCTTGGCTGAGATAATACTTGTCAGATTTCTCTCCTATAAAGTTAACCGTTCCCCCCCACCCCCCGCTTTTCCATACTCTGCTCTCAGGAAGGAAGTCGCTTTGCTCAGCCCAAACTCAAAGAGTTATGGAGTTATGCTTCACTTCCTTGAGGGCAGAATATCTACATAAATTACTTGGAATTTCTTATCATCGGAGATTTGTCTATCCTCCTGCATTTGTTTATTTACTCATTTATTTCTATCAGTATGGACTCATAAATATTAGTTTATACTTTGGGGTGAATCCAATACTACCTTACTTATTTCATTGCTAAATTGTTCCAACTTTGGTCCTTAGGAACTCTTTTAGTCAGCTCCTGTGTCCCTGGGGCATGCCTCCATTCTTTTGTTTCTTGAGCATTTTCTTACTTTCTGGCACTACAAGGTGCTGTAGGCTCATCCTCTCTATTTTCTGCCATTGGAGAATCAGCCATTTCTCCAAGGAGCCCTGTTTTTTGTTTTTTTATTGGAGAATAGTATTACATACCAATATCTGGGTGCTGGGTTGTGATTTCTTTTTTATACATAATTTTTTGTCATTCACAGCTCTGCTCTGCGAGGTTCTTTCTGATCACCCAATTTAAAATAGCATCCCATCCCCAACCAATCACTCTCTATGACATAATCTTTAAAATATTTTATAGGACTTACCACGACTTAATATACTTATCGTGACTTGTATATATACACACACACTTGAAACCAAGCTATTCATTGTGTTCTGCAACTTGCTTTTCCCACTTGCACAATATATTATGTATATCTTTCCAGATCAATATATATGATTCTGTCTTATTAAAAAATAACAATTTCATATTCTTTTTTCTTCTCTGTCTCTCTGCACACACGTGATAATCTTTACATTGATGGAACAAAAGAGAATTTCAAATTTTCTACTACTACAAACAGTGCTATGAAGAATGTGTATACCTTTGTGAATTCTTGAGTGTTTAGCAGTGGCTAATATTTTTTAAAAGAATTTACTAAGGGATTTTACATGTATTAAATCATATTTAATCTCAAACAAGTTTATAAGATAGCAGTTACTATCATTCTCATCTTACAGGTGAGAAAGCCTAAGATAGGCCAGGTAACTTCTTCAGTATGACCTACTTGGTAGGGGGCAGAGTCTGGATTTGTCTGAGTCCAGAACCAAAGACTTAAATATCATGCAATTCTTTTTTTATAGCTTTTTTAAAATTAATTTTTATTGGAGTATAGTTGCTTTACAATGTTGTGTTAGTTTCTGCTGTACAGCAAAGTGAATCAGCTATACATATACATATATTCCCTCTTTTTTGGATTTCCTTCCCATTTAGGTCACCACAGAGCATTGAGTAGCGTTCCCTGTGCTATACAGTGGGTTCTCATTATTTATCTATTTTATACATAGTATCAATAGTGTATATATGTCAGTCACAATCTCCCAATTCATCCCACCCACCCCCTGTTTCCCCCTTCGTATCCATACATTTGTTCTCTATGGCTGTGTCTCTATTTCTACTTTGCAAATAAGATCATCTATACCATTTTTCTAGATTCCACATATATGTGTTAATATATGATATCTACTTTTCTCTTTCTGACCTACTTCACTCTGTCTCTAAGTCCATCCACATCTCTACAAATGACCCAATTTCGTTCCTTTTTATGGCTGAGTAGTGTTCCACTGTATATATGTACCACATTTTCTTTATCCATTCCTCTGTTGATGGACATTTAGGTTGCTTCCATGTCCTGGCTATTGTAAATAGTGCTGCAGTGAACATTGAGGTGCACGTGTCTTTTTGAATTATGGTTTTCTCAGGGTATATGCCCAGTAGTGGGAATGCTGGGTGATATGGTTGTTCTATTTTTAGTTTTTTAAGGAACCTCCATACTGTTCTCAATAGTGGCTATATCAGTTTTCTTTCCCACCAACAGTGCAAGAGGGTTGCCTTTGCTCCACATCCTCTCCAGCATTTGTTTGTAGATATTTTTGGTGATGGTCATTCTGACCGGTGTGAGGTGATACCTCATTGTAGTTTTGATTTGCATTTCTCTAATGATTAGTGATGTTGAGCATCTTTTCATGTGTTTGTTGGCCATCTGTATGTCTTCTTTGGAGAAATGTCTATTTAGGTCTTCTGCCCGTTTTTGGATTGGGTTGTTTGTTTTTTGATATTGAGCTGCATGAGCTGCTTGTAAATTTTGGATATTAATCCTTGGCCAGTTGCTTCATTTGCAAATATTTCCTCCCATTCTGAGGGTTGTCTTTTCATCTTATTTATGGTTTCCTTTGCTGTGCAAAAGCTTTGAAGTTTCATTAGGTCCCATTTTTTTACTTTTGTTTTTATTTTCATTTCTCTGGGAGGTGGGTCAAAGAAGATCTTGCTGCGATTTATGTCAAGAGAGTGTTCTGCCTATGTTTTCCTCTAAGAATTTTATAGTATCTGGCCTTACATTCAGGTCTTTAATCCACTTTGAGTTTATTTTTGTGTATGGTGTTAGGGAATTCTAATTTCATTCTTTTACATTGTTGCTGTCCAGTTTTCCCAGCACCACTTATTGAAGAGGCTGTCTTTTCTCCATTGTATATTCTTGCCTCCTTTGTCATAGATTAGGTGACCATAGGTGTGTGGGTTTATCTCTGGGCTTTCTATCCTGTTCCATTGGTCTATATTTCTGTTTTTGTGCCAGTACCATACTGTCTTGATTACTGTAGCTTTGTAGTATAGTCTGAAGTCAGGGAGCCTGATTCTTCCAGCTCTGCTTTTATTTTTCAAGATGGCTTTGGCTATTCGGGGTCTTTTGTGTTTCTATACAAATTGTAAAATTTTCTGTTCTAGTTCTGTGATAAATGCCATTGGTAATTTGATAGGGATTGCACTGAACCTGTAGATTGCTTTGGGTAGTATAGTCATTTTCATAATATTGATTCTTCGAATCCAAGAACGTGGTATATCTCTCCATCTGTTTGTGTCATCTTTGATTTCTTTCATCAGTGTTTTATAGTTTTCTGTGTACGGGTCTTTTGCCACCTTAGGTAGGTTTATTTCTAGGTATTTTATTCTTTTTGTTGCAATGGTAAATGTGATTGTTTCCTTAATTTCGCTTTCTGATCTTTCATTATTTGTGTATAGGAATGCAAAAGATTTCTGTGTGTTAGTTTTGTATCCTGCAACTTTGCCAAATTCATTGATTAGCTCTAGTAGTTTTCTGGTGGCATCTTTAGGATTTCCTATGTATAGTATCATGTCATCTGCAAACAGTGACAGTTTTACTTCTTCTTTTCCAATGTGGATTCCTTTTATTTCTTTTTCTTCTCTGATTGCCATGGCTAGGACTTCCAAGACTATGTTGAATAATAGTGGCAAAGGTGGACACCCTTGTCTTGTTCCTGATCTTAGAGGAAATGCTTTCAGTTTTTCACCATTGAGAATGATGTTTGCTGTGGGTTTGTCATATATAGCCTTTATTTTGTTGAGGTAGGTTCCCTCTATGCCCACTTTCTGGAGAGTTTTTAATCATAAATTGGTGTTGAATTTTGTCAAAAGCCTTTTCTGCATCTATTGAGATCATCATGTGGTTTTTATTCTTCAATTTGTTAATATGGTGTATCACATTGATTGATTTGCATACATTGAAGAAACCTTGCATCCCTGGGTGCAATTCTTGTAAAACAAAGAAATTTGAAGGGAAAAAGATATATACACATTCCTAAAATTCCCAGTACATATCCATATCCAAACTACCTTTCTATAAGCTCTATCCAGTCTTTCTGTCTATAATTCTGCTCCATATCTGGCAAAAATAAGAATTCCTGCTTCTGATAAAACTTACGTGGTTAATCCTCTAATAAAAATATTTCCCAAAGGAACATATATTTCTCTACTTTGATATCTAGGACCTTATTTTTTAGTAGCCATTAGTGCTATTTATCAAATATTTCCAGATCTTTGCTTTCTGGGTGTATGGTAGAATTATATTTCCTCTAACTTTGAGTTTAAATGTGGTGATATTACTTTCTTTGACCAAAGAAATATGACCAGAAGTGATGCATGTCAGACGCCTGCAGATCCACACTGAACATGTCGTGTGAACCAGAAATAAACTCTGGTTGTGTTAAGCCATTGAGATTTTGATTCTGTTTGTTAATGCAATGTAGCCTAATTTATTCTGATGGTTACAGCTCAGTCTACATTTCCAATTTTCCCTCCTGTAATTTTCCATTGTAGAACCTTTACTCCATTCGTATTCCTTAAGAATACTTTATAGCCTCCTTTCTCTGACCCTTTGCCACCCTCCTTTCTGTCTTTTTAAATCATCCTTATTTGCTATGGCCATGATGAAGTTATACCTCTTTCAGGAAACCTCTCCAGACCTCCCAAACCGTAGGTAAAATATGTGGCTTCGGTAAACCTAAATTTAAATAAATCTGTTTTCTGCCACTAACAAGTTGGTTGACTTTGTGCAGGTAATTTGGTGTCTTTGAAATCTTTTGTGTTCATTAACAAATGTTAGCTACAGTAATGGATAAACCCCTGAACATTGGTGGCTTATGACAATAGAATTTTCTCACTAACCATGCAGAGATTCCAGGAATCAGACCCAAGGTGTCTCTGTCATCTTCAACATGTCGCTTCCAGGATTCTTCTGGCTGTGACAGAGAGATGAGGGAAAATGAAGGATCACACAGAGTTTCTGTGGACCAGAGTTCCTCTTGGTCAGGACTCATACCCATAGCCATACCTGCAAGGGATTTTGGGAAATGTAGTCTACATGTATGAACAGGTAAAAGAGAAATGAGTTTCCTCAAGGTTTGTCAGTCTTTGCTACACTGAGTTTCTTCTCCCACTGTATATAAAATATGGAAAATAATTTCTATTTCATGGCTTGTTGTGAGAATTGAATGAGATGCCACATGGAAAGCACTAATATAGTATCTGGAGTATAGTGGGTGCTCAAAAATGTTTGGTTTCCCCATCTTTTGAATTTATGACTTTAACTTGGGTTTTGTAGACAAAACTGCCCTGGCCGATAGTGAGTCTTCTTTATCCTTGAGCTTTCCATTGTGCCAGGCACGATGACTGGCATATGGTAGGTGTTTGATACAGATCTGGTAGTTCATTGCATTTGCTGAGAAAGGGAGAAGGTTGAGGCCTGCAAACTCCAGAACTCCAGGAGTTATAGACGTCAGAGAGCATTAGTTGATCTAAGCCCAGCACTGAGCAGAGAGAAGTGGTTTAATAATTGTGGTGGCATGTTACTTCTTTTTGGCATGCTTTCCTGAAGAAGCAAGGGGGATGAACATTGCTGTGACACCAAGACCACAGTGACCAAGGAACCATGGGTGTGCAAGGCGAGGCTAGGGAGTAGGTGGGGACAATTCCCCCATAAGAGGAAATGCTACCTTTTGCCTGATGTTTCCTCCCTATGTACAGGGACTGTTTTAACTGTGGGTGAAGGGTTGGCAAATTGTGTGGTGGAGATAAAGAAAGTCCAGGCCCCAACCCAGTCTGGTGGGGAATTTGAGCTGGACAGAAATGACTCCGGGTGATGTCTCTTAGATTTTCTTCCTTTGCTCCCCTAAAGGGGAAGTGCGAGCTTCCAGGGTGATGTTAATGACGACCAGCCCCAAGGTGATCTTGGCAGTTTGGCCTGTTGGGGATCCCTTGTTCCTGGGGGCTCCTACAGTCAAGAGGAGTTCTGTCCCAGCTCTACGTCCTCCTGACTTTATGACTTTTCGCCTCACGGACTGTTAGTGTCTCCATTTATGAGATGGGAAGAGTGTTATCTATCTTACAGGGTTGTCGTGAGTGGTATATAAATAATGTATGATATTAAATACACCACCTTGTTATTCCCTGAGCCAAACACGTTTTACCCCTGGCACCATCTAGCTTTGAAAGTAGCACTACTATGCTTCAGTTGCTCCAGCCAGAACCTGGGCATCATACTTGCATATTCTTCTCCTCCAACCACTACATTCTATCAATTGTCAAAGGCTGCTGAATGCGCCTTCTACATGTCTCTGGTCTTCATGCTTTTCTTGGTCTCTCTGATGATACTTTAGTCCAGGCCACTAGCCTCCAAATAGATCTTCCTGACTCTACTCTTGTTCCTAACCAATTCTTTCTCCTGAGTGCAGCCAGGATAATCTTCCCAAGCTGGAAATCATATCAAGTTCTACCCCTGTTTCAAGCCCATTCATGGCTCCCTAGGACTCCTAGAGAGAGTCCACAGTCATTGACATGGCCCACAGTACTTCTCATCCGTGGTTCCATCTACCTCTTCAGCCTCATCTTTCTTTGTGCCCTCAATCTCTGCCTCTCACCCCAGTGCTCTTCTCTCAGTCAGATTGAATCCCTGTCAGTTTCCCAAACACATCAGCCTGCCTTGTACCTCTAGGCCTTTGGCTGGGCTCTCTCCTCTACTTAAAACTCTCTTTGCCAGGCTAACTCTTATTCAGGGTGGGAGGACTAGCTCATGGTCCGTTCTGCTGGGAAACTTGCCTGTGATGCTCCCTTCACTCTTTCCCGAATCATCTGGTTCCTTGTTATCTCCCACACTAGGGCATAAGCCCCTTGAGGTCATGGCTAGCCATGTGTCTAGGGCACATAAGGTCTTGAACTGATAATTGTTAGAGTGAACGGAAATGAATTTAACAACCTATAGTCTCTTTTCTGAAAGAGTCCCCAGTCAAGACAAGGACAATAACTGCTGGTGTTAATGATCATACGCTAACACTGCGCTCGGTACTTGTTTTCTCTTTCTGAATGAAGCAGATTGGTCTGAAACAGCATATTTTCATGTCACTGGAAGTTGCCAGGTAACATTGGGTTTGCAGTAGAGATAGCACCCTGTTGAGTTGCTAGATTCCTCCAAACCTCGTTTCAAGAAAGTTTAGCTCTTGGTGAAGGACTTCCCGTGTGCTTCCAGGTGCCAGAGCAGAGCAAGTCTGATGGCCTTCATCAGTGAGAAGTGAAGGGATGGGGCATAGAGTCCAGAGAGGTACTGGGAGGGGAATCTTGATTCTGTGTGCTCTCAGCTCTCCTTCCTCTCCCCCTTGTCATGGAAGGCCATTTGACTTGGGAATGGGAAGATACTGGGAAAGCCCAACATCTTTTCCCTCACCCTCCTCTCAAAGTTGGGAGGGCAGTTTATTTCACTTCTGAAATCTCTGTGAACATCTGGACCTGTGTAGAACCTAGAACTCTAAGGCTGATGCTGTTGGTTGTAGAGAAAGGGGTAGGTGAGAGTTGGTGGGTCGGAGAGAGGAAGTGTGGGTGAGCTGCGTTCTCACTGTAACGATAGGGGATTCTCTCTTGGGTGAAGTGAACCTCAGAAAGGTGCCTGGGGCTTAAACCTCTGCCCACAGGGGCTGTAGGATGGACTTACCCGGGGGTGGGAGGGTTGAAGGAAGAGGAAGATGTCAAGCCTCCGCTGGGCCTCCCAGCCAGGGGCCTGGGGAGAGAGCAGTCCCCAGAGCGCCCCTCCGCAAAGAACTGCAAACAGCCTGTACAAGAGAGCCTGCATTTGGACACTGGCCCCTAGAGAGAAACAGCCAGCACTTCCAGAGTCAGACTGAGAAGCAGAGACAACCAAAAAGAAGGTCACCCGCCTTCACCTCGGAAGACCCCTGTGGGTTTGCTCGCAAAAAGGAACAAGAGTTATGAGCAATGTAGAAGAGAAGAGAACAGCCGCTCACTCACCAATAGTTGGGTGAGAACAAACATCAACCTCTTTCTCCCTCCTTCCCACCCCAACAGAGGAAGAAAGCCAGGGAAGAAGGAAGAGCGGAGTACGCACCGCATGCAGCTCCTGCCCCAGGCTACTGAAAGCACGAGCACAACCTGGGCTGGGGCCCAGGAAGAGAACTTTTAGGAGGTGGCTTCAAAACCAGGTGGACCAGGCTGTAAAAATAGAAACTAGGCCATGTTTAATATTTAAGGTGACTGAGAAGTAGTAGAACAGAAGTGAACCATATTTAAGGAAGCTTATTATCCAAAGGGAAGGGAAAGCTGGACAGAGTATAAAAGTAGCAAGAATTAGAAAAATAAAATCTTTCACTGTGTATGTACCAATAAATCGAGAGGCTCTTAATCCTTCCCAAAGCCCTGCAGCATAGGTATTATCGCCTTCATTTCCAGAGATAGAAATTGAGCGTCGTTTAAGCGACTTGCTGAAGATCACCCAGCTGAAAGGCGGATAATCATATTACAGTGTGACAGCAACACACACTGGAGAAAGGCGCAAGGTGGGATTGCTCCTGTCTCGGAGCGGAGTGGAAGAATTAACTGGAAGAATTAACATCTAAGCTGGCTTTAGAGTGACGAAGAGCGTTTTCCTGCAATGAAGAGTGCTGGAGTCAGGAAACCCAGAGAGGTGGAGGGGGTCTGGCAAAGGTCGGATGGTGCCGAAGAACAATGGTCTGTGTTTGTAGAGCACCAGTACATCTTACGCAGCTGGATTTTTGATACGTATGTGCTAAATTTCTCTCCATGCTTTCTCTGGCAGTGTATGGAAGTGCCTTTTCCCACGAACCTTGCCTATTTTGCTGTTCACATAAAAGACACTGCCCGTGAGATTTTCAAAACATGCCATTCTCTGATTGCCAATGAAGTTGAAATGTTTTATTAATCTGTTTATTGGCTATTTTATTTTCTTCTTTTGTATATATGTATCCTTTGCCCATTTTCCATTGGGGTGTTTGTTTTTCTTCTTGCTTTGCAAGAATTATTTAAATAGTGATGTTCCTAATACATTTCCTAGTTTTTGGTTGACTTCTTAAATTCTAGTTTTTGATGAATAGAAATTTAAAATATTCATCTGGTCAAAATGTCTTTCCCTTTGTGGCTCCCATTGTCAGAGTTTATAGGAAGGTCGCCCGCTATATCTTCATATGACTTTATCCCTATTTTCTCCTAGTACTTTTGCTGTTTTATATTTTATCCCTACCTAATTTTATACTTCTTAGTTTTGGTAGGTTTGTAAAATGGAAAGTTAAACTTAGCAGAATTACTAGTAGGGTCATAATGAAGGCCTTGCCTTTTTTTCTTTTTTCTTTTTAAGCCAAGTTCGTGAACTTGAGTGCAGGTAATTTTGAGTTATTTGTGGTTTCTCTCTCCCCTTCCTTGCCTCAAATTCTCCTGTCACTTCCATCAGGCTGTGGTCCTGTGGAAGATTAAAGATGGCCACAGTTTCTTTGCTAACCTCCTATTGGAAGGTGAAGACTATTTTCCCTCCCCTTGATTCTGGGCTTACTTTGATTAGTAGGACTTTGTAGAAGCAGTGCTTCGTGACTTCTGAAGCTAGCTCATCAGAATCCCTGCAGTTTCTGCCTGGGTGTGTCTCGTGGTCTGGTCCCTCTTGCGACACTCCTTCTCAAAACTGAGATGCCGTGAGAAGCCTAAGCTACGTGGAGAGGCCACATGTAGTCAGTTTGGTCCATAGCCCAAGTGGAGCTCCCACCTGACTGCCAGCATTAAATTCCATCCATGCTGGATGTTCCAGCTTGATGATTCCAGATGACTGTGATCATCCCAACTCACCACCCGATACTACGTGGAAGAGAGGAACTGCCAGTCAACGCACAGAATGATGAGAAATAATAAATTGTTCTTTTCAAGTTCTTTGTAAGTACTTGGTGATCTGTTACTTAGTGACAGACAACTGAAACAGATTCCCACCACCACACTGAGACACTGCTTTTCAAGTGTACCAACCATCTTCATGTTGTCAGATCCAGTGGTGGGCATTTCTTGGGTTTTACGTTGTGTGGTCTCCCAGAAGTATCCCTTCTTGAAACGCTCTATTCCCTTGGCTTCTGTGACCTCTCACTCTCCTGGCTTTTTCCCTACCTGACTGGGTGACACTTCTGTTTCTTTTGCCTTGTCTTTCACTCAACCTCTAAATCTTGGGATGTCTCAGAGCAGTCTTGGGCTTCTTTCTCCATCTATATCTATATGAGTCTCTCTAGGTGACCTCATTTAGCCCTGTGGCTTAACAACTATCTCTGTGCTGATGGCTCCCCGACATATAGACTGGTGTTGATTTCTCCCTGGGACTGTAGATTCATATTGCCCATTGCTTGTCTGCCACCTCCACCTGGCTGTTCAGTAAGCGTCCCCAAACTTACACAGTGGAATATAACTCTGGGCTCTCCCCACAGCCAAGGCCATTCCTCCGTCTGTTGACTCTAGGAAATGGCAGCAACAGCCACCCAGATGCTAAAGCCCAGAAAACTAGGTGTTAAGGTAACCTTGACTTCTCTCTTCCTTTCAGCACCCACATCCAACCCAGTGTTAAGTCATGTGGTATCTGTTTGAAAAACGTGATCCAAAAGAATCTCCTTCTCTTGAATCTACATCTATAGACTGTGGCCCCATTTTCTCTTGCCTTGGATCATCCAAACAATCTCCTAACTGGTGCCCTTTCTCTCCTACTCTTGCACCTCTATCATCTATTCTCTAAACTGCAGACAGATTGCTCTTTGAACATATAACTCAGATTATGTCACTACCTTGTTTACTGTTAATGGATTCCAACTGCCTATAGATTAAACCCCAACTCTTTTTCCTTATACAGAGCCCTACATGACCTGGCCCCTATCTTCCTCTTTGACCCTATCTCCCACTGCATTGCCTCCCTCCTCATTCTTCTAGGGCTACCCTGGCTTTCTCTTGGCTCCTTGAACACTTCAAACTCATCACACTTAAAGTCTTTGCACTGGTTATTCTCTGTGCCTGGAATTGTCTCTTGTTTGATCAACTCTAATTGGTTCCTTTCTGCCCACTCAATCACTCCTGATTCCATCCATCACCATCTTTAGTTCTCCTTGTAGTGGCTGCTTTGTTACCAGTTTCCCCCACTAGAATATTATCTCCATGAGACCACAGATGTTATCTGTCCTGCCCACTATGGTGTCTCCAGTACTTCCACTAATATCTGGCATATAGTATATACTCAACAAATATTCATTAAAATAACTCTTCTTTTTCATTTTTTCATTCTTCTCTGCTCCCTTTGAGCCAGAGATAAATAAAATGCTGTTTAAAAAGGAAAACAGCAGTGAGCTGTCAGGGCAGAGAGCTCACTAGAAGAAGGGAATATCCTGGACGCACCATCTTGCCTTGACTCTTACAACTCCTCCAACAAAGCCCGGAATCAAGGAGGGCCACACCCAGTTCCACCTGCCACTTCGATCTTATCCACCATTGCTGCTCTGTGTCACTCTCTCTCTCCAGTAAACTCATCTTCTTCCCTAAATAGCCAATTCTTCTCCCTGTTTCTGTATCTTTCCCATTGGTCCCCAAACCGAAGTGCCTGTTCCTTTTGCCTCAGCATATCCTGCCAAATCCATCCTCAGCCCCACCTCAACAGGCTGGCGCACCTTTATTGAGCTCTCACCACAGGTCAGGCCTGTTTAGTCATTGCTGTTGGGCAGACTCAACAGTGGCAGCCACACCTTACCTGCATTCGACAGATGGCCCAGGACTTGGTCTCTAGAGAGGTGAAGAGAGTCAGGGGAAGCTGCATCAGGGAGGGGGAGGCTCTTGGAGTTTCTCCCAGGTCACTTCATCAGAGCCACTCTGCTTTATCTGTTGTATAGTAGAATCCGATCCTAATCAGGGTGGGATTTTAAAGTCAGCCTGTGAAAACCCATTCAGAAGGCATGGCTCTGGAGAGAAACTCTCATTAAGCACTGAACAGCCAGTTTTATCTACGGTAGAGCCGCTGTCCCTTTAGTTGAGCAGCACTGTCCTCCACTTACTGGGCATGTTTTATGGACAGTGCATATCTATACCTTTAAATGACGGAGCTGCCTTCAGCTCACACTCTTAAAGGAAGCGTGGGCTGAGACCACCCCCTGCCCCACGGGTCCAGCAGCATCACACCTGCTCACCTCGTGGAATGACTGGCAGAGCCCCACACGATGAGACTTGCTGATTTTGTGTTTGTGGGCAGTAACCAAAGTAGTTTGGGATCTTGCCCAGTGACTGCCTTGCTTTCAAAGCATCTTATGTTTCATTTAAATATAGGGCTCTGCTATTAACATGTTGCAACCACATGTTGATAGCTGTACTTCAGCAAATTGCTGAATTTGCACTATGCAATATGCATATGTAGTATGTCTTGGAGATGATCTGAGGCCCACAGTGAAATTATTGCTTTCAAGTTATGGGAGCAGGGAATTCATCACCTTGTGCTATAACTACAGCCATGAGAAATGTGGATACATAGGATTAAATCCAGCTGTTTGGGCTAAAAAGAGTGCTATCGAGGTGCTTTTTTTCCTTTTTATTCTAAATTCTCAGAATGTAAGGTTATTAAATCGGCAAGGTCAAGAAAAAAAAGGTTCTCAATTGAATAAATTGAAAGCAGCTTCACTAAGCATTGTGTGAACTGAGTAATTAGGATTTCCAGTCTCTTGTTAAAATACCTCAGTGACTTTCAGGAGGGAAATTTTCCTGAAATTTACAACATATCAACAGAAAGGACTTGATGATGGGCTTGACTATGCATTTTAGAAGGCCAATGCATTCATTTCTTCATTCACCCAGTATTTGTTGAGTGCTTACCTGTTCCAGGCAGTGTTCTATACGCATTAGCCTATAACCATTAACAAATAGGCAGGGTCTCAACTCTCAAGGCGCTTACATTCTAGTGGGGATGGAGAGAGGCAATAAAAACAAACAAACATGATTTTTTTAAATTGAAGTATAGTTGACGTACAATATTATGTAAGTTACAGGTGTACAATAGAGTGATTCACAATTTTTAAAGGTTATACTCCATTTATAGTTATTAAATATTGGCTATATTCCTTGTGTTGTACAATATATCCTTGTAGCTTATTTTTTTTTAAACATCTTTATTGGAGTATAATGGCTTTACAATGGTGTGTTAGTTTCTGCTTTATAACAAAGTGAATCAGCTATACATATACATTTATCGCCATATCTCCTCCCTCTTGCGTCTCTCTCCCATCCCTCTAGGTGGTCACAAAGCACCCAGCTGATCTCCCTGTGCTATGCGGCTGCCTCCCACTACCTATCGATTTTACATTTGTTAGTGTGTATATGTCCATGCCACTCTCTCACTTCGTCCCAGCTTACCCTTCCCCCTCCTGTGTCCTCAAGTACATTCTCTATGTCTTTATTCCTGTGCTGCCCCTAAGTTCTTCAGACCATTTTTTTTTCTTTTAGATTCCATATATATATGTTAGCATACAGTATTTGTTTTTCTCTTTTTGACTTACTTCACTCTGTATGATAGACTCTAGGTCCATCCACCTCACTGCAAATAACTCAGTTTTGTTTCTTTTTATGGCAGAGTAATATTCCATTGCATATATGTGCCACATCTTCTTTATCCATTCATTTGTCGGTGGACACTTAGGTTGCTTCCATGTCCTGGCTATTGTAAATAGAGCTGCAATGAACATTGTGGTACATGACTCTTTTTGAATTATGGTTTTCTCAGGGTATATGCCCAGTAGTGGGATTTCTGGGTCGTATGGTAGTTCTATATTTAGTTCTTTAAGGAAGCTCCATACTGTTCTCCATAGTGGCTGTATCAATTTACATTCCCACCAACAGTGCAAGAGGGTTCCCTTTTCTCCACACCCTCTCCAGCATTTACTGTTTGTAGATTTTTTGATGGTGGCCATTCTGACTGGTGTGAGGTGATACCTCACTGTAGATTAGATTTCCATTTCTCTAATGATAACGATGTTGAGCATCCTTTAATGTGTTTGTTGGCAATCTGTGTATCTTCTTTGGACAAATGTCTATTCAGGTCTTCTGCCCACTTTTGGACTGGGTTGTTTGTTTTTTTTGATATTGAGCTGCATGAGCTGCTTGTCTAATTTAGAGATGAATCCTTTGTCAGTTGCTTCCTTTGCAACGATTTTCTCCCATTCTGAGGGTCGTCTTATTGTCTTGTTTATGGTTTCCTTTGCCGTGCAAAAGCTCTTAAGTTTCATTATGTCCCATTTGTTTACTTTTATTTCCATTTCTCTAGGAGGTGGGTCAAAAAGGATCTTGCTGTGATTTATGTCATACAGTGTTCTGCCTATGGTTTCCTCTAAGAGTTTTATAGTGTCTGGCCTTACATTTAGGCCTTTAATACATTTTGAGTGGATTTTTGTGTGTGGTCTTAGGGAGTGTTCTAATTTCATTCTTTTACATGTAGCTGTCCAGTTTGTGCAGCACCACTTATTGAAGAGGCTGTCTTTTTTCCATTGTATGTTCTTGCCTCCTTTATCAAAAATAAGGTGACCATATGTGTGTGGGTTTATCTCTGGGCTTTCTGTCCTGTTCCATTGATCTATATTTCTGTTTTTGTACCACTACCATAGAGTCTTGATTACTGTAGCTTTGTAGTATAGTCTGAAGTCCACAAGCCTGATTCCTCCAGCTCCGTTTTTCGTTCTCAAGATTGCTTTGGCTATTCGGGCTCTTTTGTTTTTCCATACAAATTGTGAAATTTTTTGTTTTAGTTCTGCCAAAAATGCCATTGATAGTTTGATAAGGGTTGCATTGAATCTGTAGATTGCTTTGGGTAGTATAGTCATTTTCACAATAATGATTCTTCGAATCCACGAACGTGGTATATCTCTGCTTATGTTTGTGTCATCTTTGATTTCTTTCATCAGTGTTTTATAGTTTTCTGTGTACGGGTCTTTTGCCACCTCAGGTAGGTTTATTTCTAGGTATTTTATTCTTTATGTTGCAATGGTAAATGAGAGTGTTTCCTTAATTTCTCTTTCAGATTTTTCATCATTAGTGTTTAGGAATGCAAGAAATTTCTGTGCATTAATTTTGGATCCTACTACCTTACCAGATTCATTGATTAGCTCTAATTTTCTTCTCTGATTGCTGTGGCTAAAACTTCCAGAACTATGTTGAATAACAGTGGTGAGAGTGGACATCCTTGTCTTGTTCCTGATCTTAGAGGAAATGGTTTCAGTTTTTCACCACTGAGAACGATGTTGGCTATGGGTTTGTCATATATGGCCTTTATTATGTTGAGGTAAGTTCCCTCTATGCCTACTTTCTGGACAGTTTTTATCATAAATCGGTTTTGAATTTTGTCAAAAGCTTTTTCTGCATCTATTGAGATAATCATATGGTTTTTCTCCTTCAATTTGTTAATATGGTTTATCACATGGATTGATTTGCATATATTGAAGAATTCTTGCATTGTTGGGATAAACCCCACTTGACCATGTTGTATGATCCTTTTAATGTGCTGTTGGATTCTGTTTGCTAGTATTTTGTTGAGGATTTTTGCATCTATGTTTATCAGTGATATTGGCCTTTAGTTTCCTTGTGACATCTGTGTCTGGTTTTGGTATCAGGGTGATGGTGGCCTCGTAGAATGAGTTTGGGAGTGTTCCTCCCTCTGCTATATTTTGGAAGAGTTTGAGAAGGATAGGTGTTAGCTCTTCTCTAAATGTTTGATAGAATTCGTCTGTGAAGCCATCTGGTCCTGGGCTTTTGTTTGTTGGAAGAGTTTTAATCACAGTTTCAATTTCAGTGATTGTGATTGGTCTGTTCATATTTTCTATTTCTTCCTGATTCAGTCTCGGCAGGTTGTGCATTTCTAAGAATTTGTCCATTTCTTCCAGGTTGTCCATTTTATTGGCATAGAGTTGCTTGTAGTAATCTCTCATGATCCTTTGTATTTCTGCAGTGTTAGTTGTTACTTCTCCTTTTTCATTTCCAATTCTATTGATTAAGTCTTCTCCCTTTTTTTCTTGATGAGTCTGGCTAATGGTTTATGAATTTTATCTTCTCAAAGAACCAGCTTTTAGTTTTATTGATCTTTGCTATCGTTTCTTTCATTTCTTTTTCATTTATTTCTGATCTGATTTTTATGATTTCTTTCCTTCTGCTAACTTTGGTTTTTTTTTTTATTCTTTTTTCTCTAATTGCTTTAGGTGCAAGGGTTGGTTGTTTATTCAAGATGTTTCCTGTTTCTTAAGGTAGGATTGTATTGCTATAAACTTCCCTCTTAGAACTGCTTTTGCTGCATCCCATAGATTTTGAGTCGTCGTGTCTCCGTTGTCATTTGTTTCTAGGTATTTTTTGGTTTCCTCTTTGATTTCTTCAGTGATCACTTCGTTATTAAGTAGTGTATTGTTTAGCCTCCATGTGTTTGTATTTTTTACAGACCTTTTCCTGTAATTGATATCTAGTCTCATAGCGTTGTGGTCAGAAAAGATACTTGATACAATTTCAATTTTCTTAAATTTACCAAGGCTTGATTTGTGACCCAAGATATGATCTATCCTGGAGAATGTTCCATGAGCACTTGAGAAAAATGTGTATTCTGTTGTTTTTGGATGGAATGTCCTATAAATATCAATTAAGTCCATCTTGTTTAATGTATCATTTAAAGCTTGTGTTTCCTTATTTATTTTCATTTTGGATGATCTGTCCATTGGTGAAAGTGGGGTGTTAAAGTCCCCTACTATGAATGTGTTACTGTCGATTTCCCCTTTTATGGCTGTTAGTATTTGCCTTATGTATTGAGGTACTCCTATGTTGGGTGCATAAATATTTACAATTGTTATATCTTCTTCTTGGATCGATCCCTTGATCATTATGTAGTGTCCTTCTTTGTCTCTTCTAATAGTTTTTATTTTAAAGTCTATTTTATCTAATATGAGAATTGCTACTCCAGCTTTCTTTTGGTTTCCATTTGCATGAAATACCTTTTTCCATCCCCTTACTTTCAGTCTGTATGTGTCTCTAGGTCTGAAGTGGGTCTCTTGTAGACAGCATGTATATGCGTCTTGTTTTTGTATCCATTCAGCCAATCTGTGTCTTTTGGTGGGAGCATTTAGTCCATTTACATTTAAGGTAATTATCAATATGTATGTTCCTATTCCCATTTTCTTAATTGTTTTGGGTTCGTTATTGTAGGTCTTTTCCTTCTCTTGTGTTTCTTGCCTAGAGAAGTTCCTTTAGCAGTTGTTGTAGAGCTGGTTTGGTGGTGCTGAACTCTCTCAGCTTTTTGCTTGTCTGTAAAGGTTTTAATTTCTCTATCAAATCTGAATGAGATCCTTGCTGGGTAGAGTAATCTTGGTTGCAGGTTTTTCTCCTTCATCACTTTCAATATGTCCTGCCAGTCCCTTCTGGCTTGCAGAGTTTCTGCTGAAAGATCAGCTGTTAACCTTATGGGGATTCCCTTGTGTGTTATTTGTTGTTTTTCCCTTGCTGCTTTTAATATGTTTTCTTTGTATTTAATTTTTGACAGTTTGATTAATATGTGTCTTGGTGTATTTCTCCTTGGATTTATCCTGTATGGGACTCTCTGTGCTTCCTGGACTTGATCAACTATTTCCTTTCCCGTATTAGGGAAGTTTTCAACTATAATCTCTTCAAATCTCTTCAAATATTTTCTCAGTCCCTTTCTTTTTCTCTTCTTCTTCTGGAACCCGTATAATTCGAATGTTGGTGCGTTTAGTGTTGTCCCAGAGGTCTCTGAGGCTGTCTTCAGTTCTTTTCATTCTTTTTTCTTTATTCTGCTCTGCATTAGTTATTTCCACTATTTTATCTTCCAGGTCACTTATCCGTTCTTCTGCCTTAGTTATTCTGCTATTTATCCCATCTAGAGTATTTTTCATTTCATTTATTGTGGTGTTCATCATTGTTTGTTTCATCTTTAGTTCTTCTAGGTCCTTGTTAAATGTTTCTTGCATTTTCTCTATTCTGTTTCCCAGATTTTGGATCATCTTTACTATCATTATTCTGAATTCTTTTTCAGGTAGACTGCCTATTTCCTCTTCATTTGTTAGGTCTGGTGGGTTTTTATCTTGCTCCTTCATCTGCTGTGTGGTTTTCTGTCTTCTCATTTTAATTATCTTACTGTGTTTGGGGTCTCCTTTTTGCAGGCTGCAGGTTCGTAGTTCCTGTTGTTTTCGGTGTCTGTCCCCAGTGGCTAAGGTTGGTTCAGTGGGTTGTGTAGGCTTCCTGGTGGAGGGGACTAGTGCCTGTGTTCTGGTGGATGAGGATGGATCTTGTCTTTCTGGTGGGCAGGTCCACGTCTGGTGGTGTGTTTTGGGATGTCTGTGGACTTATTATGATTTTGGGAAGCCTCTCTGCTAATGGGTGGGGTTGTGATCCTGTCTTGCTAGTTGTTTGGCATAGGATGTCCAGCACTGTAGTTTGCTGGTCATTGAGTGAAGCTGGGTGCTGGTGTTGAGATGGAGATGTCTGGGAGATTTTCGCCGTTTGATATTATGTGCACCTGGGAGGTCTCTTGTGGACCAGTGTCCTGAAGTTGGCTCTCCCACCTCGGGCACAGCACTGACTCCTGGCTGCAGCACCAAGAGCCTTTCATCCACACGGCTCAGAAGAAAAGGGAGAAAAAGTAGAAAGAAAGAATTAGTAGAAGTAGAAGGAAAGAAAGAAAGGAGGGAGGGAGGGTGGGAGGGAGCAAGGAAGGAAGGAGGGAAGGAAGCAAAAAAAGGAAGAAGATAAAGTAAAATAAAATAAAGTAAGATAAAATGTAATAAAGTTATTAAAATAAAAAAATAATTATTAAGAGGAAAAAAAACCCAAAAAACAAAAAAACAGATGGATAGAACCCTGGAACAAATGGTGGAAGCAAAGCTATACAGACAAAATCTCACACAGAAGCATACACATACACACTCCCAAAAAGAGGAAAAGGGGAAAAAATCATAAATCTTGCTCTCAAAGTCCACCTCCTTAATTTGGGATGATTCGTTGTCCATTCATTTATTCCACAGATGCAGGGTACATCAAGTTGATTGTGGAGCTTTAATCCGCTGCTTCTGTGGCTGCTGGGAGAGATTTCCCTTTCTCTTCTTTGTTCTCACAGCTCCCAGGGGCTCAGCTTTGGAGTTCGCCTTGCCTGTGCGTGTAGGTCGCTGGAGGGCGTCTGTTTTTTGCTCAGACAGGACGGGGTTAAAGGAACCGCTGATTCGGAGGCTCTGGCTCACTCAGGCCGGGGTAGGGAGGGTCACGGAGTGCAGGGCGAGCCTGCGGCGGCAGAGGCCGGTGTGACGTTGCCCCAGCCTGAGGCGCGCCGTGCGTTCTCCCGGGGAAGTTGTCCCTGGATCCCGGGACCCTGGCAGTGGCGGGCTGCACAGGCCCCCCGGAAGGGGGATGTGGATAGTGACCTGTGCTCGCACACAGGCTTCTTGGTGGTGGCAGCAGCAGCCTTAGCGTCTCATGCCCGTCTCTGGGGTCCGCGCTTTTAGCCGCGGCTCACGCCAGTCTCTGGAGCTCCTTTAAGCAGCGCTCTTAATCCCCTCTCCTCGCGCACCAGGAAACAAAGAGGGAAGAAAAAGTCTCTTGCCTCTTCGGCAGGTCCAGACTTTCCCCCGGACTCCCTCCCGGGCAGCCGTGGCGCACTAACCCCCTGCAGTCTGTGTTCACGCCACCAACTCCAGTCCTCTCCCTGCTCTCCGATGGAAGCCCGAGCCTCAGCTCCCAGCCCCGCCCACCCCGGCGGGGGAGCAGGCAAGCCTCTCGGGCTGGTGAGTGCCGGTCGGCTCGGCCCTGATCCTCTGTGCAGGAATCTCTCTGCTTTGCCCTCTGCACCCCTGTTGCTGTGCTGTGCTCCGCGGCCCCGAAGCTTCCCCGCTCCGCCACCTACAGCCTCTACCCGCGAAGAGGCCTTTCCTCCTTCACAGCTCCCTCCCACTGGTGCACGTCCAGTCCCTATTCTTTTGTCTCTGTTTTTTCTTTTGCCCTACCCAGGTACGTGGGGGGTTTCTTGCCTTTTGGGAGGTCTGAGGTCTTCTGCCAGCGTTCAGTAGGTGTTCTGTAGGAGTTGTTCCACGTGTAAATGTATTTCTGGTGTATCTGTGGGGAGGAAGGTGATCTCCGCATCTTACTGTTCCGCTGTCTTCCCAGAAGTCCCTCTAATAACCTGTGATCTTAATTTCCCTACTTGTAAACACTTGAGGCCAAAGGGGATCATATGGAGAAGTTGCACAGCAGAAACACCAGGAAAGGCTCAACATTCCAATTTTCAAAAGCCTTATAAATTGGAATCTCTGAGATTGGGCCTGGATAAGTATTACTTTACATATTTCTATGTGAGGTGATTCAGAATCTCTGTTCTAATCCTTCCTTCTGCAGGGGAATAAGCTGGCGCAGCAAGCAAATAATGAATGATCCCATTCTCTTGCTTAAAACCTTCCAATGGCTTCCCATTGCAGTTAGAATTAAATGTCCACTGTGGCGATTTGCTGACTGTGATCTACAAGGCCCTGCATAACAGGACCCCACCTGCCTTTAACCACGCCCCTCCAGGGATTCTCAGGGACTTTGCACTGGCTGTCCTTGTGCTCATAATGTTCCTCCCAGAATTTTTTGTGCCTCACTCCCTCCTATCAGTCTCAGCTCCAAAGTCACCTTCTTGGAGAGGCTTCCCCCAACCGTAGCAAGCCTGAACCCTACCCCTGCTCCCATCACTCTCTCCGTTGTTCCTGTTGTCCACTCAGAGCATGTACCACTATCCAAAATCATGTTTGTTTGTTTCAACCCAATTAAGAAATGGGCAGGAGAACTGAATAGACATTTTTCCAAAGAGGACCTCCAGATGGCCAACAGGCACATGAAAAGAAGCTCAACATTGTTAATCAGAGATGCAAGTTAAAACCACAATGAGATACCAGCTCACACCTGTCAGAATGGCTGTCATCAAAAAGAACACAAATAATAAACATTGGCGAAGATGTGGAGAAAAAGGAACCGTTGTACATTGTTGCTGGGAATGTAAATTAGTGTAGCCACTGGGGAAAACAGTATGGAGGTTTCACAAAAAAACTAAAAATAGAGCTACCATATGACCCAGCAATTCCACTCCTGAGTATATATTAAAAAAAAAACCAAAACACTAATTCAAAAAGATACATGCACCCCAGTGTTATTAGCAGCGTTATTTACAATTGCTAAGATAAGGAAGTAACCTAAATGACCACTGACAGATGAATGGATAAAGAAGATGTGGGGTGTGTGTGTGTGTGTGTGTGTGTGTGTGTGTGTGTGTGTGTGTATGTATGTATATGTATATACACGCACAGTAGAATACTATTCAGCCATAAAAGTAATAAAATTTTGCTATTTGCACCAACATGGATGGACGTGGAGGATGTTATGCTAAGTGAAATAAGTCAGACAGAGAAAGACAAACATGGTGTGATACCACTTATATGTGGAATCTAAAAAATACAACAAATTAGTGAGCATAATGAAAAAGAAGCAGATTCACAGATACAGAGAACAAACTAGTGGTTACCGGTGGGGAGAAGGAAGGGGGAAGGGGCAATATAGAGGTAAGGGGTTAAGAGGAACAAACTATTAGGTATAAAATAAGCTACAGGGCTTCCCTGGTGGTGCAGTGGTTGAGAGTCCACCTGCCGATGCAGGGGAAACGGGTTCGTGCCCCAGTCCGGGAAGATCCCACATCCCGCAGAGCGGCTGGGCCCATGAGCCGTGGCTGCTGAGCCTGCGCGTCCGGAGCCTGTGCTCCACACGGGAGAGGCCACAACAGTGAGAGGCCTGCGTACCGCCAAAAAAAGGAAAAAAAAAAGCTACAAGGGAGAAAATGGCAGCCTGCAGGGGACCTCATGAGGAGGAATATTCTCTGGAGCTTCTGCCTTTAGTGTCTTTGTCCTCACAGTGAGTCACAGGCACCCCTACCTCCCCAGGAGACCCTCCAAGACCTGCAGGTCCTATGGGAACTTGTCTTCCTGGTGGAACAGTCAATAGAGCCTGCAGACACTTCATGAAATCCATTTCTTGACCAAGGGCCCTGTCTGTAGGGATCAATGAACCCCCAGAGTTTTGGAGGCTCTCATCCATGAGCCAAGCACTTGGAATGGAAGCCATGTGACTGACAGGGTCTTGGTGCTCCGGCCAGGTGTCAGCCCTGTGTCTCTGAGGTCAGAGAGCCGAGTTCAGGACATTGGTCCACCAGAGACCTCCCGGCTCCAAGTAATATTAAACGGCAGAAGATCTCCCAGAGATCTCCATCTCAGTGCTAAGACCCAGCTCCACTCAACGACCAGCAAGCTATAGTGCTGGACACCCTATGCCAAACAACTAGCAAGACAGGAACACAACCCCACCCATTATCAGAGGGGCTGCCTAAAATCATAATAAGGTCACACACACCCCAAAACACACCATCGGACGTGGTTCTGCCCACCAGAAAGACAGGATCCATCCTCATCCACCGGAACACAGGCAGCAGTCCCCTCCACCAGGAAGCCTACACAACCCACTGAACCAGCCTTAGCCACTGGGGTCAGACACCGAAAACAACGGGAACTACGAACCAGCAGCATGCGAAAAGGAGACCCCAAACACAGTAAGTTAAGCAAAATGAGAAGACAGAGAAATGCACAGCAGATGAAGGAGCAAGGTAAAAACCCACCAGACCTAACAAATGAAGAGGAAATAGGCAGTCTACCTGAAAAAGAATTCAGAGTAATGAGAGTAAAGATGATCCAAAATCTTGGAAATAGAATGGGGAAAATACAAGAAACGTTCAACAAGGACCTAGAAGAACTAAAGAGCAAACAAACAATGATGAACAACACAATACATGATATTAAAAATTCTCTAAAAGGAATCAGTAGCAGAATACCTGAGGCAAAAGAATGGATAAGTGACCTCGAAGGTAAAATAGTCAAAATAACTACCGTGAGCAGAAGAAAGAAAAAAGAACGAATAGACTTGAGGACAGTCTCAGAGACCTCTGAGAGAACATTAAACACACCAACATTTGAATTATAGGGGTTCCAGAAGAAGAAGAGAAAACAGAAAGAGACTGAAAAAATATTTGAAGAGATTATAGTTGGAAACTTCCCTAATACGGGAAAGGAAATAGTCAATCAAGTCCAGGAAGCGCAGAGAGTCTCATACAGAAAAATCCAAGGAGAAACACGCCAAGACACATATTAATCAAAGGATCAAAAATTAAATACAAAGAAAAAATATTAAAAGCAGCAAGGGAAAAACAACAAATAACATACAAGAGAATCCCTGTACGGCTAACAGCTGATCTTTCAGCAGAAACTCTTGTTAGCCAGAAGGGAGTGGCAGGACATATTTAAAGTAATGAAAGGGAAAAACGTACAACCAAGATTACTCTACCCAGCAAGGATCTCATGCAGATTCAGTGGAGAAATTAAAACCTTTACAGACAAGCAAAAGCTAAGAGAATTTAGCACCAGCAAACCAGCTTTACAACAAATGCTAAGGGAACTTTTCTAGGCAGGAAACACAAGAGAAGGAAAAGACCTACAACAACAAACCCAAAACGATTAAGAAAATGGTAATAAGAACATACATATTGAAAACTACCTTAAATGTAAATGGATTAAATGCTCCAACCAAAAGACATAGACTGGCTGAATGGATACAAAAGCAGACTCATATATATGCTGTCTACAAGAGACGCACTTCAGACCTAGGGGCACATACAGACTGAAAGTGAGGGCATAGAAAAAGATATTCCATGCAAATGGAAACCAATAGAAAGCTGGAGTAGCAATTCTCATATCAGACAAAATAGACTTTAAAATAAAGTATTACAAGAGACAAAGAAGGATACTACATAATGATCAAGGGATCAATCCAAGAAGAAGATATAACAATTGTAAATATTTATGCACCCAACCTAGGAGTACCTCAATACATAAGACAAAGGCTAACAGCCAAAAGAGGGGAAATCGACAGTAACAAAATCATAGTAGGGGACTTTAATACCCCCCTTTCACCAATGGAAAGATCATCCAAAATGAAAATAAATAAGGAAACACAAGCTTTAAATGATACATTAAACACGATGGACTTAATTGATATTTATAGGACATTCCATCCAAAAACAGCAGAATACACTTTCTTCTCAAGTGCTCATGGAACATTCTCCAGGATAGATCATATCTTGGGTCACAAATCAAGCCTTGGTAAATTTAAGAAAATTGAAATTGTATCAAGTATCTTTTCTGACCACAACGCTATGAGACTAGGTATTAATTACAGGAAAAAATTCTGTAAAAATACAAACACATGGAGGCTAAACAATACACTACTAAATAACCAAGAGGTCACTGAAGAAATTAAAAAATACCTAGAAACAAATGACAATGAAAACATGATGACCCAAAACCTGAGAGATGCAGCAAAAGCAGTTCTAAGAGGGAAGTTTATAGCAATACAATCCTACGTCAAGAAACAAGAAACATCTCAAATAAACAACCTAACTTTACACCTAAAGCAATTAGAGAAAGAAGAACATAAAAAACCCAAAGTTAGCGGAAGGAAAGAAATCATAAAGATCAGATCAGAAATAAATGAAAAGGGAATGAAGGAAACAATAGCAAGGATTAATAAAACTAAAAGCTGGTTCTTTGAGAAGATAAACAAAATTCATAAACCATTAGCCAGACTTATCAAGAAAAAAAGGGAGAAGACTGAAATCAATAGAATTAGAAATGAAAAAGGAGAAGTAACAACTAACACTACAGAAATACAAAGGATCATGAGAGATTACTACAAGCAACTCTATGCCAATAAAATGGACAACCTGGAAGAAATGGACAAATTCTTAGAAAGGCACAACCTGCCAAGACTGAATCAGGAAGAAATAGAAAATATGAACAGACCAATCACAAGCACTGAAATTGAAACTGTGATTAAAACTCTTCCAACAAACAAAAGCCCAGGACCAGATGGCTTCACAGACGAATTCTATCAAACATTTAGAGAAGAGCTATCACCTATCCTTCTCAAACTCTTCCAAAATATAGCAGAGGGAGGAACATTCCCAAACTCATTCTACAAGGCCACCATCACCCTGATACCAAAACCAGACAAAGATGTCACAAGGAAAGAAAACTACAGGCCAATATCACTGATGAACATAGATGCAAAAATCCTCAACAAAATACTAGCAAACAGAATCCAACAGCACATTAAAAGGATCATACACCATGATCAAGTGGGGTTTATTCCAGGAATGCAAGGATTCTTCAATATATGCAAATCAATCAACGTGATACACCATATTAAGAAATTGAAGAAGAAAAACCATATGATCATCTCAATAGATGCAGAGAAAGCTTTTGACAAAATCCAACACCCATTTATGATAAAAACCCTGCAGAAAGTAGGCATAGAGGGAACTTTCCTCAGCATAATAAAGGCCATATATGAGAAACCCACAGCCAACATCGTCCTCAATGGTGAAAAACTGAAACCATTTCCACTAAGATCAGGAACAAGACAAGGTTGCCCACTCTCACCACTCTTATTCAACATAGTTTTGGAAGTTTTAGCCACAGCAATCAGAGAAGAAAAGGAAATAAAAGGAATCCAAATCGGAAAAGAAGAAGTAAAGCTGTCACTCTTTGCAGATGACATGATCCTATACATAGAGAATCCTAAAGATGCTACCAGAAAACTACTAGAGCTAACAATGAATTTGGTAAAGTAGCAGGATACAAAATTAATGCACAGAAATCTCTTGCATTCCTATACACTAATGATGAAAAATCTGAAAGGGAAATTAAGGAAACACGCTCATTTACCATTGCAATAAAAAGAATAAAATACCTAGGAATAAACGTACCTAAGGAGACTAAAGACCTGTATGCAGAAAACTATTAGACACTGATGAAATAAATTAAAAATGACACAGGCAGATGGAGAGATATACCTTGTTCTTGGATTGGAAGAATCAACATTGTGAAAATGACTGTACTACCCAAAGCAATCTACAGATTCAATGCAATCCCTATCAAAATACCACTGGCATTTTTCACAGAACTAGAACAAAAAATTTCACAATTTTTATGGAAACACAAAAGACCCTGAATAGTCAAAGCAATCTTGAGAACGAAAAACAGAGCTGGAGGAATCAGGCTCCATGACTTTAGACTATACTACAAAGCTACAGTAATCAAGACAGTATGATACTGGTACAAAAACAGAAATATAGATCAATGGAACAGTGTAGAAAGCCCAGAGGTAAACCCACGCACATATGGTCACCTTATTTTTGATAAAGGAGGCAAGAACATACAATGGAAAAAAGACAGCCTCTTCAATAAGTGGTGCTGCACAAACTGGACAGCTATATGTAAAAGAATGAAATTAGAACACTCCCTAACACCATACACAAAAATCCACCCAAAATGGATTCAAGACCTAAATGTAATGCTAGATACTATAAATCTCTTAGAGGAAAACATAGGCAGAACACTCTATGACACAAATCACAGCAAGATCCTATTTGACCCACCTCCTAGAGAAATGGAAATAAAAACAAGAATAAACAAATGGGACCTAGTGAAACTTAGAAGATTTTGCACATTAAAGGAAACCATAAACAAGTTGAAAAGACAACCCTCAGAATGGTGGAAAATATTTGCAAATGAAGCAACTGACAAAGGATTAATCTCCAAAATATACAAGCAGCTCATGCAGCTCAATATCAAGAAAACAAATAACCCAATCCAGAAATGGGCAGAAGACCTAAATAGACATTTCTCCAAAGAAGATATACAGATTGCCAACAAACACATTAAAGGATGCTCAACATCACTAATCATTAGAGAAATGCAAATCAAATCTACAGTGAGGTATCACCTCACACCAGTCAGAATGGCCATCATTAGAAAATCTACAAACAATAAATGCTGGAGAGGCTGTGGAGAGAAGGGGACCCTGTTGCACTGTTGGTGGGAATGTAAATTGATACAGCCACTATGGAGAACAGTATGGAGGTTCCTTGAAAACCTAAAAATAGACCTACCATACGATCCAGCAATCCCAGTACTGGGCATATACCCTGAGAAAACCATAATTCGGGAAGAGTCATGTACCATAATGTTCATTGCAGCTCTATTTACAATAGCCAGGACATGGAAGCAATCTAAGTGTCCATTGACAGATGAATGGATAAAGGAGGTTTGGTACATGTATACAATGGAATATTACTCAGCCATAAAAAGAAACGAAATTGAGTTATTTGCAGTGAGGTGGATGGACCTAGAGTCTGTCATACAGAGTGAAGTAAGTCAGAGAAAAACAAATACAGTATGCTAACACATATATATGGATTCTCAAAAAAAAATTAAAGTGGTCCTGAAGAGCCTAGGGGCAGCACAGGAATGAAGACACAGACCTAGAGAATGGACTTGAGGACACAGGGAGGGGGAAGGGTAAGCTGGGATGAAGTGAGAGAGTGGCATGGACATATATACACTACCAAATGTAAAATAGATAGCTAGTGGGAAGCAGCCGCATAGCACAGGGAGATCAGCTGGGTGCTTTGTGACCACCTAGAGGGGTGGGATAGGGAGGGTGGGAGGGAGACGCAAGATGGAGGAGATATGTGAATATATGTATATGTATAGCTGATTCACTTTTTTATCTAGCAGAAAGTAACACACCATTGTAAAGCAATTATACTACAATAAAGATTTAAAAAAAATTGCCTTCTACGTAATAAAAAAATTAACTCATCATTGGTGAGTGATTTATCATTGCTTGGCTAACATATGAGCCAATTGGAACTTACTTTTATTGTGGCTTCATTTTCGTTTCTCATTTTTGTGAGGACATTGTGCTGTGAGGACATTTGTTATTTCTAAATTTTCTAGTTCTTCTGACCATTGCTAGCTCACGCATGGGGAATATTGTGACAAATGCTTAGTCTTGTGATGTTGACATATATTGTATTCTTTTCATACAGTTATAGTGCCATTGTATAATAAACACACTATATTGCCATCTATTTGGCAAAAAAATAATCCTCCACTGTATCTTAAAGCGAGACCTCGGAAGTCCACTTGTTTTTTTTTTAACATGACAGATTTGCATTGGTAATATTAGGAAAAGCTGCATTACAGGTATAAGTATGAAACTCAAAATGCTCTAAGTTATGACTGCATTACTGTGATTTACAGTTTACTGCACAGCCGTTAGAGGTGATGGGAGTGGCAAATACCGGTTCTGTTGGTCTGCTGTGCCATTATTGTGCAAAAGCAGCCATAGATGCTGCCTAAGCAAATGAGCATAGCTGTGTTCTATGCAGTGAGTGTTTTTATGGACAGTGAAATTTGAATTTCATATAACTTCCCACATGTTGTGAAATGTTATTACACTGTTGATTTATTTTCAGCTATGCAACATTAAAAAATTTTTATCTTTATCAAGCCATTTTACCTTGTGGGCTGTACAGAAGTAGACAGCAAGCCAGATATGACCTGCTTGTTGTAGCTTGACGAGCTCTACTTTAAAGTCAATTGTCTTTTTTTTTTGGCGTATAATTGCTTTACAATGTTGTGTTAGTTTCTGCATCACAGTGAAGTGAATCAGCCATATGCATACACACGTCCCCTCTCTTTTGGACCTCCCTCCCACCCATCCACCCAACTAGACCATCACAGAACACGGAACTGTCAATGGTCTTTTAAAAAATTAACAAATAAGGGAAAATTTCTTTTATATTCCCTCTTATATTTGCCATTTCTGGTGTTTTCATTTCTTTGCATAGATCTTTGTTTCCTGTGGTTTCATCTTTCACAAACCTGAAGAAATTCCTTTAATATTTCTTTCAGTGCAGATCTACTACTGATAAATTCTCAGTTTCAGTATATTTTAAATGGTTTATTTTGCCTTCATTATTCCCACCCCCCCCTTTTTTTTTGATGTGGACCATTTTTACAGTCTCTACTGAATTTGTTACAGTACCGCTCCTGTTCTATGCCTTGGTTTCTTGGGTGTGAGGCACGTGGAATCCCAGCTCCCTGACCTGGGATCCACCCTCCTGCCCTGTCCCCACACTGGAAGGTGAAGTCTCAACCACTGGACTGCCAGAGAAGTCCCCATTATGCCCTTTTAAGTATTTTTATTTTCACAAAGACAAAAGAAAAAAGCAGTACACCAAATAATGACAATATTAATAACATTTTAAGGAAATTAGAAGCAATTTGTAGTTCTATTATGTAATCACTCATTTATATTCCATCTTGGCCGTCATAATATCCAATACTATTAATTTCCAATTAGCATTCACACTGCTTATTAGATACATTTTTCTCCTTTCTTTAGTTCCAACATGATGCTGGTACATTCGTTTATGTGATAATGCACATGTCAAGAGGTGTGTGTAAATAGGTGTATGTGTGTGGTATGTGCATGCATGTTTTGGTCCTCTACCCACAAGTTTACGAATGTCAAGAAAATCTGGAGTTCCTCTTTTCTGGATCTTCTTTTGTGTTACACCCTCTCAGTTGTCTCCATCTTCATCAAGGCTTCGTGGAAGCTAAGGTCTGCTTTAATTCCAAAACATTATATTCCTCTGCTCTCAATTTAACTCTTTTTTAAATAACTATCAACCAGTTGAAGTTATTCAGTTAGATGAAAATTCAAATTCTTAAGGTTACCAAAATAAAATTCATGTGTGCTTAAAATTCAGCACATGGAACTCTCCATTAAGGAGAAGAAAGTGCAGAAGAAAGTGCAGTGGCTTTAAAGACTTTTTTTGGTGATCAAGTTTAAGCTGAAATATTTTTGTATGTTTCATAGTTTTCATATACCTCAGGAATAGAATTAACATTTTTTGTAGAATGTTTATACTTCAATTTCAACTTAAAATTTTATCTTACAGACTGGCTATAATTAAAAACTATAAAACTACTTAGTGTAAATATTTAAAGATGTATAATATATGCATTCCTGCCTTTCAGGAAGCTATTTTCCAGTTGAATATTCATTCAACACATTTTTGTTACATAGTCACTATAGTTAGGGCGCTGTGTTAACTGCTGGGATTCTTCAGTGAAACGGCAGATATTCTACCTTATAAGCACTTAAAAATAAACTATGCAAGGTGACATGAAGGAAACAAAAGGGATGCAGGGCTACATGTAGAGTTTCAGGGAACTCTTCACTAAGGTAATCAGTGAATTGGACGACTTTGAATAATGACTGATAAAAACATGGGTGAGAGGGATGGTCTCTGCGGGCCATCTGAGACAACAGTAGATTCATTTCAGGTTACTTGTAGCCATATGGAATCTAGTTTCCTTTCGTTCAGTCTTAGAAGCGTTCCTATGTGTGGCTGCTGAACTGGAGCTATTGCCTATTGCTACAGCTGAGCTCTATTACCTGCTGAAATGTTAGTTCATCAGTGTCCTGAAAGAGCTGCTGCTGGGAACTGTGGTCCAAAAGACCTAGGGTAGCTTCTGAAGAGTCCACTGGTACCTGAATACCAAGACTGTCAACTATAAAAAGTCCAGATCAACTTGTTCCAGGTGTCCAGATTCTGTGTTTCAGCATTTGAAAATTCTTCAACTAGGGCTTTATTACCTATAGAATTAGGAAGAGGCCACAGTTCATCTGGGGGGTTAGTACTGGGGCCCAGATGCTCAACTACTTCAGTTGAGAGACTTGATGACTTCTAGGAGTACACTTAAATCTTTGCAATTAACCTCCATTCCATTTGATAGATTTTTAAAATTTATTTATTTTTTGTTTTTGTTTTAAATTTTTAATTTATTTTTTTACAGTAGGTCCTTGTTGGTTATCTATTCTAAATATAGCAGTATGTACATGTCAGTCCCAAACTCCCAATCTGTCCCTCTCCCCGACCCCCAGAATCATTATCATCATCTCCTTTTTTAAGATCTCTGTCCCCAACTCCATCACTTTCTCCATGGCTCCTATTGCCCATATAGAGCATGTATACTATCCAAATTGTGTTTTTAAAAGATTCTCCACTCCCACCCTACTAGAATGTTAGCTTCTTTTTTTTTTTTTGCTGTACGCGGGCCTCTCACTGTTGCGGCCTCTCCCGTTGTGGAGCGCAGGCTCAGTGGCCATGGCTCACGGGCCTAACCGCTCCGTGGCATGTGGGATCTTCCCGGACCGGGGCACGAACCCGTGTCCCCTGCATCGGCAGGTGGACTCTCAACCACTGCGCCACCAGGGAAGCCCTAGAATGTTAGCTTCTTGAGAGCAGAGACCATGCCTATGTTGTTAATGGTTATAGTCAGGACACATAGAACACTGGTACAAGGTAAGCACTCAACAAATACTGGGTGAATGAATGAGCTGAATGCATTGGCCTCCTAAAACGATATCAAGCCCATATGTCCTTTCTGTTGATATGTTGTCAATCACAGGAAATTCACCCTAGTGAAATTCTCTGGAGTATTTTAAAAAGGGAATCCTAGTTACTCAGTTCACACAATGCTTTCTGATCGCAGAGGCAGTATCACATTTACTGCATTGTTTCCATGAAAAAAACCCTGTCCAGATTTTCTCTGTACCATAAACTGGAACACTGAATGTTGAGAAGTTTCCCATGCAGTCTCTCTTCATTTATTGTCCCCCAAGAAATGTGCCTTTTTGTCGCTTTTGTTAAGGCTCCCAAGGAATCTTTTTCCATAGAAAAAGTTTTCAAAAAATTTTGGTAGTCAAAAGCTATTTCTGGGTGAACAAGTAGAAGAAATTGCCCTTCTGGTCGTGTGTCAGTAAAGTTATCATCATGAGATTTTAACCTGAGATTTTAACCTAAGAGCTTGAGAGTCATGGTTCATTTCATCCACAGACAAACCTAGACTACTGCAATTCTCTCAGGTCTCCCATGCTGAAATCTAATCTCTATTTTGCCTTCATTTCTGAAGGAGAGTTTCACTGAATACAGAATTGTGTGTTGATATATTTTTTCCTTCAGCAATTTAAAGATGTTATTCCACTGTCTTGTTTCTGTTAAGAAATCGGATGTCATTCCTATCATTGTTTCCCTGAATGTAATGTGTATTTTTCTCTGACTGCTTTAAGATTTTTCTCTTCTCCATTCATTTGAATATGATAACCTTCGTTTGGTGTTCTTTTTTTCTTTTTAAAAAACATATCCTGTTGGTGGCTTTAAGTTTCTTTGGTTCATGTGTTGCTTTTTTTCCATTAAATTTGGAAAAATTTTGCTATTATTTCATGTATATTTTCTGCTTCAGTGAATTTTCTTTTCTCTTTTGGGGACTCTCATTAAACATATATTGGACCTGATTTTGTCCCGCAGGTCACTGGGTTTCTGTTAATATTTTCAGTATTTTTTCTTCTTCTGTCTTAATTTGGTTCATTTCTATTAATCTGTCTTTGAGTTCACCAATATTTTTTTTTCTGCAATGTCCATTAAGCTGTTAAACCCATCCAGCAAACTTTGAAATTCGTGATGTGGTATTTTTCAGTGCTAGAATCTTCTTTTGATTGTTTTTGTAGTTTCCAGTTATTCCCTGAGAGTCCAGATGTTTACTTGTCATGTCCATCTTTTGATTTAAAGCAATGACCATATATATAATATCAAATAGATATTGTCCCCTATTTCCAACAGCTCTGCCATCTCTGGATATGTTTCAGTGATTTTTTTTCTTTCTGGCTGCAAGTCACATTTGTCCTGACTTTCGCACATGTCTGGTGATTTTTATTGTATGCTGGATATTATGGATGCTAGGTTGCTGAGAGCCTGGATTTTTGTTGTCTTTGAAAAATGTTGAGCTTTTTTGTGTTTTCTTTTGTTTGTTTGTTTTGTTTTGTTTCTGGAAGTCTTGATCCTGTCAAGCCATGTTCAAAGGGCTTGTTAGGATGAGACTCATGTCTACTAACATTTATCCTATTCCTAAATGTGGTCTTTCTAGGGTCTCAGCTGAATGCCTGGGCTTACAGTCATCTGTCTCTACTCTGGTTGGTCAGAATTCCATCCTATCACAACAGTGTGTGACTTCTGTAATCTCCATTCAGCTCTTAAGCTCCCTGTAGCTGTTTGCTGTGATGCTTCTGCATTTGCACAGTTTAATATTCAACCAAAGGGACCTGCGTGAAGATTCCTGCAGCTTCTCTATACAACATCCTTCTTTCCTGTATCCTTCCGCACAAATTCTAGCTGTCCCCAAACCTGCTGTTTCCTCTACCTTGTAAGACTGCTGCTTTCTCTTTGGGTACCACTTCCCTGGGTCACTGTTTGGAAACTGCATAGGCAGGAAGCTGAGATGAATGTGGAGCACATCTCACATATTTCCTTTCTCTCAAGATCACAGCCCTATGTTGTCTGTTGTCCAATGCCCAAAAGCAGTTGCTTCATATACTTAGTCCAGTTTTACAGCTGTGATGACAGGAAGTCTTTTAGTCATTACTCTGCGTGGCTAGAACTGGAAATCCCAATGTCTTCTTTATCTTTGTTCTCTCAGGGTAGTGCTTAGAGCTAGGTGCTGATGTTGGTTGAATGAGTGCACAATAATTCTGTTAAGTGACCTGGATAAGGGCATGCGGTGGAGCATTACAGGGACCCCATGTCTCTAGCCTCTTGCTTTTCTATGCTGTATTGTAAGGGGCTTCATTTTCTTCTCTCTGTGGTTATGAATTGGGGCCCAGCGTTCACCTTTGCAGAAAGAAGGCTTAAGTTCCTCCCGAATGACTTTTTCTTCCCCATTTAATGAAATTGACAACCACACTTGTGATGAAACCACTTTTAACCTTTCAGGATTCACTTTGGGGGACTATGGGGGAAGCACAGGCAAATGTCCAGTGTTTTTCAGTACTCTATTCGTAGCTTCCTTCTTCATTTACCAAAGCCATGGAACATTGCTTAGAGCATCTGTGTGATTCAATCAGGGGCTGCTTTTCTGTCTTCCTGAATAATCCTAATGATTAGCCTGGTCCATCTGGAGCAGCTATTGACTGGCTCACACTCTTTCGAGTTAACGCTGAGCCATCAATTTCTATTTAAGCCATTTCCTGGGAGTGACTGTGGGGGAAGTCGGGTTAGAAGATTGTGTCAGGTCAGAAATGTAAACCCTGGAAGGAAGAAGGCCTCTGGAAGCTGAGTTCTATTGCTTATGAGGTGAACAGCAGTGGTCAGTTTTCTTACAGCTTTCTAAGCCTCAGTTCCTTCATGTGTAAAACGGGAATATTAATACCTATCTTCTAGGTAAGGTTAAATGAGTTAACAAGTGTAAAGTGCCTTGTGTCACGCCTGCCTCAGGGGAGGTGCTCAGTAATGGCAGATATCCCTCCCTTTCCCTCCCCTCCCCTTCCCCCTCCCCTGTCCTTCTTTCTTCTTTTGGACACTTGGTGGAGGATGGCTGTGCCTCTGAAGTGCTAGGGCTCATGAATATATGGATGGGGAGAATATCCTAGGGGGTTCTAGGTATTTTTGCTGTGAGCTTCTTTGCCATAAACATCTTTGCCATGAGCCTTTTTGCCGAAAATATTTTTGCCGCATAACAAATTGATGGTAAGGCAGTTTTGCTGTGAAAGATAAGATAACTGGCTGACAGTTTGTTTTGACAGTTTGTTTTCAAATGGTTGGAATGAATAGCGTTCTTCCCAGTTAGCGACGTTATTGATGGCTTTATCAAGTTGACAGAGCGTGATGGTTTGCCCCAAGAGTTGGTTTCTTATTTTGAAACACACTACATTGGAGGTGAAATGGGCCAAGGGCTTTGAAGGCACAGAGTTGAACCCACCTTTCCCATGGGATGTCTATCAACGGACACATGCCAGTATGTCAAGAATAAGCAACAGGCTTTCACCATGCAATACAGAGCTCCGCCACAAATACGCGTCCTAGTACTTGGAAATCTCTCTTAACGACAGAAGAAATTTTAGCAAAAAGGAAAATGTATGATGTGGTGAACGAGGAGACGAATCAATAAGCCAAAAAATGTATATTACTGTGAATGAAAGACTTGGAAGACAAGTTCTTAGGTACAACCCACAAAATAAAGTCAGCTCTTTGTGCAGTATTGCCATGAATCTACACACATTTTAAATATATTCAAATATTTTGTATTTTGCAATAAAGTCTTTAACTTTGTTATTCATTTTTCATTATGTTCTTAAGATTTGAGTTTTTTTGAATTTTTTTGAAATTTTTTATTATTATTATTTTTTTTGCGGTATGCAGGCCTCTCACTGTTGTGGCCTCTCCCGTTGCGGAGCACAGGCTCCGGACGCACAGGCCCAGCGGCCATGGCTCACGGGCCCAGCCGCTCCGCGGCATGTGGGATCTTCCCGGACCGGGGCACGAACCCGTGTCCCCTGCATTGGCAGGCGGACTCTCAACCACTGCGCCACCAGGGAAGCCCTGAAATTTTTATTTTATGTTGGAGGATAGTTGATTAACAATGCTCTGTTAGTTTCAGGTGTGCATCAGAGTGATTCAGTTATACATATACATGTATCTGTTCTTTTTTAAATTCTTTACCCATTTAGGTTATTACAGAATATTGAGCAGAGTTCCATGTGCTATACAGTAGGTCCTGGTTCGTTATCCTTTTTAAATATAGCAGTGTGTACATGTCAATCCCAAACTCGCAATCTACCTCCCTGTCCCCCACCCTTCCTCCCTGGTAACCATAAGTATGTTCTCTAAGTCTGTGAGTTTGTTTCTGTTTTGTAAATAAGTCATTATGTCCTTTTTTTTTCTTTTCAGGTTTTTTTGAATTTCTGAATTTTATTTTACTTATTTTTTTATACAGCAGGTTCTTATTAGTCATACATTTTATACACATCAGTGCATACATGTCATGTCTTTTTAAATGTCCCTTTTTTTTTTTTTTTTTGCTGTATGCGGGCCTCTCACTGTTGTGGCCTCTCCCGTTGCGGAGCACAGGCTCCGGACATGCAGGCCCAGTGGCCATGGCTCACGGGCCCAGCCGCTCCGCGGCATGTGGGATCTTCCCGGACCGAGGCACAAACCTGTGTCCCCTGCGTTGGCAGGCAGACTCTCAGCCACTGTGCCACCAGGGAAGCCCTAAATGTCCCTCTTTTTTAAATTATTTTATCTTTTATGGCAAAATTGCCTTACAACCAATTGGCTATGTGGCGAAAAAGCTTGCAGCAAAGATGTCTATGGTAAAAATGCTCACAGTGAAAATACTGGACAAGGTCGTGGAGACGTGAGAAGGTCCCAGTGTGTTGGTCCTTACTCCTCTGTTCCTGCCTGCATCATATCTGCAAGCACTTACAGGGATTTAATTTTGCTGTGTAGACTTCCAGAGTGGGACATGTCTGGCCCTTCTGCTCAGGGACCACACCCTCTAGGGAAGCACTATAGAGGCTGGGAACACTGTATTGGTGTTGCTCAGACATGGCTCCCTTTATTCCTGTGAATCCTTGGGCCTGATGGTTTCCTCTCTAGGCCTCAGTTTACTTCTCTATAAAATGGTTACTGTCATGCAGACCCTATTCTCCTCTCCATGGAACTCTTGGGAGAAGGGATACATGCCACTAATTTTTTTTATGGTGTCAGATTGTGTTTCTTAGTGCCAGGGCAATAACTGGGAGAGTTCCTTAGCACAGGAAGCAAAGTCCAGTTGGGTGTCACTTCTAAAAAACCGCAGAGAGTGCCAAGAAGCATTCTCGATCCCCACGCAGTGGTACAGGAGAAATGTTTCCCATCTGAGAGCATGGAATGGAGCTCCAGGGATTGCTGGGGTGGTTGTTACCAGCCGTGCCAGAAGAGTCCAAGGTGCAGCTCATTTGCTTTTGGCTCAGGGACAGCTGGCAGCTGGCCAGTGCTCAGTCATCTTGTTCTTTGCCCCTGAACCTAGTAATTAGCAATACCCGCTGGCTGAGTCATGCTTGCTATCAGTCAGTAATTGTGTTGTGGAGCCATCAGTCCAAATGTTACTAAATCAGACACACTGAATCACCTATGTGGGTCCCTCTTGTTCTCTATCTTCGCACCCTGTTTGTTTCCTTTAGATGATGGCTTATCAGAATGTATTATTATTTTGTAATTCCTTTATTGTACCCCCCTCACGGTTTCAACTCAATAGCTTGGAAGCTTGGTGAGCTCAATAGCCATGCCGATTTCACTCACAACTCCCAGCAGGAGCCTAACACATGGAGGGTGCTTGTTAAATATCAGTTGAATGAATGAATAACCAAATCTGCAGCTCATCATCTACCCTACCCCATTTCATTATAATCTTATAATTTCCGTAATTTGCTTTTGCTTCCTTAAATGCGGAAGAAAAGAAATACAGGGAGCAGAATCTCAGGTCATTTTCTGACAGAATGTCAGCCGCCATTTATTGAGCTCTGAGCAGGGGCCATGCACCTTCATGGGCAATATCTCATTTTATCTTCACAAGGACACCTGAGGCATGCACGATCGTCATTCTCATTTTGCAGATGAGGAAGGTCAGGCTCAGCTAGACTAACTAATCTGTCTGAGGGCTCACAGCTGGAGCAGGGTGGAGTTGAGAACATAAGGCGGATCTGTCTAGCTTCAGGGCCTTGCTTTTTGCTTCATAGGCCAGTGCTTCAAAAATTCTGGTTCAACTCTGGCTGCACCTTGGAATTACCTAGGAGTTAAAAAAATACAGTTGCTTGTCTTGCATTGTTGGAGATTCTGACTTAATCAGTCTGGGGTAGTGCCTGGACATCAGGTTTTGTTAATCTAGCCCCATTCCTCCACCCCAGCTCTGGCCAAAGTGTAGTCAAAATTGAGAACTATTGCCCTGTAAAGCATGAGAGAAACATACAGCCAGACAAGCCGCTTTGCTTGGGGACAGAGCCCCCTGGGAAAGGCTTTGATGACGGTTCATCATGGTCCCCTGGGATGAGCGCACAACCTGGAGAGGAGAGGGATCTGGGTAGGATGTCCCCTTAAAAAGAAAGACCTGATCTTACTCATCTATAATATGGCGATGATGACAATTCTGGCATTGCTCAGCTGGGATTCCGAGGATCTTAGGCTGGAAATGAACTTAGAAATTCACATTGTGGCCCAGAGACGTTAGATGGCTTGCCCAAGGCCACACAGTGGGTAAGAGGTAGAGACGTGGGCAAAACAGAGAAGCAGAACATGACGGTGGATAAGAGGTTGGGATTAGGCTGACTGATGGATCCAAATCCAGATTTATCACTCTGGCTGTGTGCCTTTGAGAAAGTCACTGTGCTTCCCTGAGCCTCAGATTCCTCATTTACAAACTAGCCATACTGGTAATAGTATCTACCCTCTAGTGTTTTGTGAAAACACTAAGAGGAAACTGTGTTTGCAACATGCTTAGCATTGTGCTTGGCCCTGGGTAGGTGCTCACATCTTTCTGGGGTTGACAAAAGCAGAATGGAGAATCAAGACAAAGGCAAAATGGGGCTCTAGTGGTAGGTGGTGATATTGGCAACACCCTGGGGCCAGTAGAGAAGGAAATCAAGTGAGCTGGAGCTGGCGTGAGGGATGAGTGTGTCCAGATTTAGGGCGTCCCAGCTGGGGTAAGTTTGAGCTGACAGGACAGTGGTGCTGCCAGTGTTCCTATTCCAGGTACCAGGATTAGGACATCAAGTGGGACGTGGTATTCAGGAAGGGAGGGCATCCTTGGATCCCTTCTCAGGTTAGAGTGGTTGTTCAATCAGTGGTATTACACTGCACAGAAGACCCAGTCATCTTTGGAGGTCCGTTCCTGAGAATGCCAATCTCTGTGGGAGCAGATGTGTTTTACTGATTTGAGACTAGGAAATCAGCCTCTGACTGAGGATTAAATGAGATGATGCAGTGCTTATCTAAGTGCCCACTGAATGTCAGTGATTGTTATTTACTGCTAACAATAAACCCTGAGAGTTGGGCACTTTTATCCTGCCTGGGTTCAAATGTTGACTTAGCTGAGTAATTCTGGGCAGGTAAACTTAATCTTTTAGGCTTCATTTCCCTCATATGTAAAATGGGGTAATAGTGCAATCTCATCACATTGGGAAGTAAGATGAACTGTCTGAAGAGTTGAGTTCAATGTGTTCCATAAGGTAAGAACACAAAAAATGCCAGCTCTAAGCACTAGCGTTAAAGTCCAACCTCAGCCCGTGAGGGGCCATCCCTGTTAAGTGGAATGGTGAGTGGGCTGCCATACCCGGTGGAGAATTGGGGTGGGAGGGGCAGAGGGGCATGGGGAGTGTTGTCAGCATGGAACAGCGTTCACCGACCCTGGAGTTGAGGTCTCAGTTCCAGCTACCTTTCCATTTCATGCCCCGAAGGGGTAAAAAGTCCCTGTGTGCCAAGTGTAAGGTACATGAAGTGTACAGTACATGGGGAATTTTGCTTTCCCTTGCAGAAACCCTCTCCTCTACCCCCACACACTGAAAAAGGGAAGCTCGTTTGAAAGTCAAGCATTATAAGCATAGAATATTGAGACCAGTTTCTAAACTACAAATGGAAGGGGCTTTAGCTCACTTTATCCACTGCTACTCATGATTCTCACAGGAGGACGTTGAGATTCATAGGAATGAAGTGGTTGGCCCAAGGCCTCAGAATTTGCCAGCTGGCAGACCTGGGCCTGGAACGAAGATCTGTTGACTCCAATCCACTGTGTTTTCTACAATTCCACCCTGGAGCATTATTATTATTATTATTATTACTGCTGTTATTTTGGTGTGTACATGTGGGTGAGTGGAAGCAATGTGAACAGGGATGGTAAATAAAGATAGTCAGACTATCTAACAGTTGGTCAGTTTTGTCTCCTTGATCTAAAGTTGCTAGGGATGAAGAGTCTCTTAGAACTGAGTGCAAAAGTTGTGTTTGGTGAGCTGGATTAGGAGAACAATCTTTTTCATCTGGAGAACTGGCATTATGACTTTTGTAGACATTTGGCTTTTAATAAATTCAGGGCAAATAATTCATTTCTTTACATAAGGGTAAAAAATGTTTTGTTCTCATCACTCCCAGGAGTTGGGTACAAGCTAAAAGTGAGAACTGCACTTCAGAAGGACACCACTACATGCTTAGATTTCCCACTGGGAGGGGAAATTTTGAGACTGAGTTTTTGGAGGAGAGCGTTACCCTCTTCTCCCTTAATCCATGTCTCATTTTACCTACAGCTATTAGCTGGAAACAAATGAAATTTCAGTGTGACCCTTTTTGACCCACAGAAATGGCAATTTAATATGGTCCCACGCTGTTATTGGCTGAGCATCAATGGTGACTAACTACTGCTCTGGGAAATGGAAAGAGATGGATGAGTTGAACCCTTTTAATTCTTGCTGATTGCCGTTTCATGAGTGGCAGCATGTATAGTGTCAGAGAGACCTGGGTCCAAATTCTGGCTCCATCAAGTACTAATATTACTCTCTCTGGCCTTTCTTTCTCTTTTTTTAGGGTTGTTTGCTGTGAGTTTAAGCCACTTAACCACAGAGTCTCCTAATTCATAAAAAGGAACTAAGTATATTCCCTCCTTCTCTTCCTTTCCCTCATCTGACCAGAGTGGCACAATCTGTGGGGTTTCATAGTCAGTTTGTCATAGGATTTATTATGACCTGTGAAAATCAGTTGCCATTTTGAATTCAAATACATGGAGAACTAGAGGCATTTTAAAACCCCAAGAGGTTATCCTTAGACCTTAATCTAGAAAGAAAAATAAATGAACAGATGGACAAAAGAATTGATCTAATTATTAAAATTCTGCAGCTTTCAATGCCAATTTATTAAGTTACATCTGTTAAATACTTTAAACACGTACGACATTTCATTCACAGTGATTGGAATCCATACAGTAGTGCTGGAAGACAGGGCACTTACATCAGTTAAATACATATCCAACAACATACAATATGCAATTTACCTTGGGTTTGTGATGTTTTAACATAAAACATAAAATCAGTAAAAGCACATGGGGCTTATCATTAAAACCACATAAACACCTATACTTGTTTAATCTTTTCACCCCTGAAACAAAAGGGGGAAGTTACATATTTTAATGACTTTACAAATAAAGTCATCTGATTAAGTTCAGCTACTTTATTTACTCAACATTGTGTGTCTCCTTCCTCCTGAACACATATGCAACATGGTAGTGGGACTTGCCTGTCATACTCCCTCTTGCCTTGGCTCTCCAGCATCTAGGTAAGTGCTGCCATGTGACATATGCTCAAGAAAATAACTGAGTCGTGGATGACATGGAAAGATTGCTGGGCTGGGTGTCAGGAGATATGCATTCTGGCCTCACACTGGTACTAGCTACTGTCTGGCATTGGGCCATTTACATCACCTTTCTGAGCCTTGCTTCCTTCATCCTTAAAATGATGTAACTTGGAGCAGATAAGCTCTGCAGATCCCGTCAGCTCTAAAATTCCATGATGTGCTCTATTGGTCAACATCTCAGAGTCACTGTGTTGGACAATCTCTGAACAAGTGGGAAATGGCAACCACTTCTAAGCTAGAAGTCCAGAACTCTTGACAAGACCTGTCAGGTTCTTAATGATCAAATAGAACACACAGAAGTCAATTGAAAAATGACCGTGTAATCAAAGATTTGGAAAAGACCTCAGAAATCCTTTGGCTCAATCCTTTCTCTCACCTCAATGAAGGAATGGTTTCTACAAAAGCCTTGAGATGAGCCCTTTGCTTGAATGTCTCCTGGGACTGAGCAATCACTATCTGGGGACATTCTATTTTGGGGTGGAAAGTTCATTTGGATATCAAGCCAGAAATGGTAACCCTGTAACTTCAACTTATTAGCCCTAGCTTTTTCCTCTAGGGAGACACGGAAGAAATTTCTTCCCCCTTTCTATGTCACCCCATAGATATTTGATAATATTTCTCATGTCTTTCTCCAATTTCTCCTCCAGTTGTTATTAATTACTATTTAATAAGAGCAGAGGGTAATTGGGTGAGCCTAGGATTATGATTCAGGGGAACAGTATCCTAGCTCTAGATCACCATTAACTCATTGTGTGGTCCTGAACAAGTAAGTCCTGTCTGAGCTGGTATGGTATTTTCTTCTTAAAATGGGTGATGGAATGGATGGCAGGGGTAAATGTGTCTCAGAGCTTGGAAAGTTGTAAATATGGTTAACAGAGTGGAGCAGGGCATAGATGCGACTACTCTGACCCTCACTCTCACTGCTGGAGCAAAAGCATTCAGGGGTTAACAGTCCACTGAATTCTTCCCAGGCCCAGCTGTCAGTGTGATGCAATAGCTCTTAATATCCAGGACAGCGGTACATTGTTTAAAAAATTTCTCCTAAAAATGGCAGAATACTTCCAGGACTCTGGGTCTTGGGAGAGTAAGAAGTCTTGAGGCGAGTGGCTTCTGCATGTGTTTTGCAAGGTGTAACGTGTAAAGAGTCCTGTGCTGAAGAATTAATCCCCGGTGTCACAATCATGGAAACACGACAGGGAGAGGACTTGGGAAAATACCTTGCGAGAGAAACTTGGTAACAGACCTGCCGTGTCCACAGTGAGCTAGTTGAACTTTTATAAGCCAGAGGGGTTATTGACGATCGCAGAGGTGGAATTTCCTCTGGGGTGACATAGCCTAGACTGAAATAGAGGCAAGGGCTCTGGCATGCCTAGTTATTGAACTGAACCAGACACCTTTCTGGATGTGAAAGTGTACTTTTTCACGTTCTACAGTATGTTAGTCAAAAAAAGCTAGGAATTTTAGTAGCTTAAGCAATTTTGTTCCAAATAGATCTAAACCAGGGTCAAAATACTAGTGACCCCATGCATTTTGATCATGGCTTCTGTATTGGCTGAGAAACACAGGCTTTTCAAAACATCTGGGTTATCCATAAAGTTCTAATATTTTCATGGGTGTTGATGGCCAAACTCTAGTCCAGGAGATAATAAACCTTTCTCTACGTGTGGCTTAAATAATGGATTTTAGCACAGAAAGTACCTTTATTTTCCCCCCTTTTATTTATGGAGAACTATCCTTGAATAGCTATTTAAAAAAACACTTAGAGTAAACACAAGTCATTTTGTTAATGATCATCCTTCATCAAATGTCACCCATTTTTGTAATGAGAAAATATCCATGTGTCTAAAGTTAGCTAATTAATTAGCTAATACAACCAAAATAATAAAGGATCTGCAGACAGTGGAGGTGCTAAGCAGTTAGAATGAATACGTCTGAGACTAAAATAATTTATCTTTGTATCCCCAGGGCAAGTAGGTACTCAGTAAGTGTTTGTGGAATTGATTTGAATTCAGCCTTTTCAGAGACGTGGAATCGGTAAAACATTTTCTCCCTAAATTAACTATTTTCTAAAGCACATAAGCATGCTCCTTTTTCCCTTTCAAATCTTTGGATGCACCCCATTTACTCCTTTTAGGGGACCATCACATTCTTAAAAATCATTCTCCCACCTCGCTCTCCCAACTAGTATGCTAAGTTTTGCTATGGACATAATGCCTAGGAAACAGAAGTTCTGACTTGAGTTCCACTAGGAACGTCTGGCTGGGCCTATCTGAACAGTAAAAGAAATATCAGAGAGAATTTAACAAATTCAGCAGTGACGACTTGAGCACAATACAATCTTCAGTAAACAAGCTTATGACAGGAGCAAAGCAAATGTGTGGCAGGGATTTTTCCAAAGCCCCAAGGCTTCCAGGGTGGTAGGGAGTTCCTCTTTGTTGGATAAACTTCCAAATTCACCAGACTCCCTGTGGAAGAGAGGGAAGGTTTGAGGGCCCTTGGTATAGGGGTTCCTTTCAGTGGAGGGGACTCTGGACTCTTCTATGCATGCAGATCCTTTGCCACATCCCAGGTTGCTGGGTGTGCTCATGGAGGTGCAGGCAGAGCATTTTCCTTCCCTAATAGGGTGTTAGTTCTGATCTTGGAGCCAGACTGGAGTCATTGATAAAGCATTCCTGATTTAACAATAAATATTGTTCTAGGAGTCGGTTGAGGAAACATTCTCTCATCAAGCTGAGTTTGTAGTTACTGAGGAACCTTTCCTTTCTGCTTTAAGTAAAGGGTAATTAGTCTGTCTGAGATGCCCTTTCCCTGAGGCCATCCGCTGCCTGCCCACCTCCTTTCAGGAGTCACTCAGGCTTCACTCCCCTTGTGAAGTCACTTCTGAACCAGGTGGAGGTGACCGTGCCCTGCTCTGTGCTCATGCTGGGCCTGTGCTGTTCTGAGAAGCTGAGGGCTTTAGAACCTTAACCTCCCAACTCAGAAATTAGAAGTTAATTTTTATTTAATTATAACTCAACAGATATTGATCAAGTACTGCTACACCAGTCATCATGTTCAGGAACCCCATAATGCATGTCTCTGCCGCTGTAGTCTCCTGGTGAAAAGAGTAAGTGAGAGTGATGTCATTGCCAAATTTGCTTTCAGACCAACCTGTGAGGTCTCTCACAATAGGGAACATTTATTATAGAGACCAAGGTGCTGGAGATCACTCCGCATGTCACACTGACATGCTCTCAGACTTCACAGAATGCTTGAAGTTAGCATGTTTCATCCCCATGAGCTCATTTGATCCTGGGAAACAGATTGGTGGATTCCTCCTTTACAGACAAGTCAACAGAGGCTAAGAGAGCAGAAATGCCTCTCCAACCCTTGACATATGAGTGCAGAAAACTCATACAGATTAGAGGATATGAACTCATTGAAGCAATGGAAGGACCTTCTCAATGTTCAGCCTCTTCTTCAGGAAAGATGCCTTGGCTGGGCTGATTAGCCAATTCTACATTTAAATCCCTTTGAATATTTTAAGAGAAAAATACCCATATAATGCTCTGCATAGAAAGTTGTGAATCAAACCTCAGAGCAGATCTCGGTTAACATCTCCAGATGTGGTGACTGATATTTCCCCCCCAGGGAATAAATCCATTGTCTCTTGGCATCAGTCAAGTTTGTTATATAATTGGTCTGTTAGCTAGAACTCTGTCTTCAAGTTTTTTGAGTGACCTAATCAGCTGGTTATATTACATAGTCAGGAGAGCTTCAGAAATCTTCTGTAACAGTGTCTGATTTGTTAGAACTTAGAATTAGTCCTTGGAATATGTAGAGCGATATTTGACCAGAAGCCATCTAGTGTATTCATATACATTTGGGTAGAGTCTGTCTCAAGTCTTCATAGTGTCTTTTGGGTTAAGGTAGCACACACATAAAAGGCGCTCAAGAACACTGTTCTGAATAGATGCTATTGTTATATGTATTTCGACATACACATGTGGAACTCACACTTGCTTGTTTTGATGCATGTGTACATAGTAAAGAGAAAGGTAGTTTTTCTCACTTGCCATAGATGGCGTGAAAATCAGTTTCTTTTTTTGAGAACATTTATGAGAAATATCAGCTCTCTTTTCACTTTTGTAGGCAAGGCATTAAAGTATGTGTTTAGAGGAACTGACGTAGGATTTTGCCTCTCAAGGGTTTACACTGTTTTCTAGGGCATTAGGTTTTGTTTTCAAGGTTCCTGAACCGAAGCAAATGCTTCATAATAAAATTGAACAGTATCTGGGCCCTCTGGTGACAAATGTGTAGTAGGAAGGCGTGGAAATGTTCCGTTCATCTGGTGATCAGTGTTTTAATGTTTAGAAACTCACCACTCTTCCAAGAAACCATGATAATAGGTCTGTTCTCTTATGCCTTTTTCCAATTAGTATTCTCATCAGTAAGGCACATAAAGTGTGAACTTTGGGCCCCTAAATTTCATGGCTTAACCACTGTCTCTATGGATGTTCCAAAAAAACCTTCTAGTTATAATTACATATGAATGAGGAAAATTAGGAGCTAAGAGGCAGAGGACCTTCACACAACGACATCTGCCTTGCCACTATAGCAAGAAGGCTCCGAAGAAGGTTTTATCTTCTTTTGTGTAATCCACCAAAGAGATGTCACTGACGTTCACCATGAGCTTGTCCCCTTCATTCAGGAAGAACATGGCCCCTAGGTAGATGGGTTGGAACCAGTTGCTGCCTATTTCACACACTGACTTGGTCCCCATTAGGAGCTGGGTCGGCTCAGGGTAGCTGTCCGTTACCTTGGTGATGACCACGATGATGGAGTCTGGCTTGTTTAGTCGGCTCCCTTGGCTGATTTCACCACACTCGGATGTGGTCCCTCGGAATGTGACCTGGGAGTAAACAAAGTAGTCTCCTGACTCTGGGATCACCAGAAATTTGTTGGTGTAGTTCATCCGGTTCTTGGTGAAGGCCAAGCCAAGTTCATGTTCCCAATGCAGAGCTGGGAACTGATTTTTCAAGGACTGCGTGGGAGTTTGTCTCACAACTGCAAAGACAAGAGGGAGGTTTCATTTGCTTGTGTCAGAACCTGTGGAATTTGCTAAAAAGAGTCTTAAATCATTTTCAAAGAGTAAAGAGATTGGATAAAACCAACAGCTAGCAAGTTCCTTGAGGAGGAATGAGTAGAGGATGTGTGAGTGGACATACACATCTGTTCAGAGAGTAGCATCTTAGGTAGGTGACCTCAAGCAAATTGCTTTGCCTCTCTGAGCCTGAGTTTTCTTATTTGAAAATCTTGAATTTTTTCCTGAGCCCTGTGATCCTGGAAAAGAGTTAAGGTTAAAAAATCTCTTTACTCCTCTGTGTTTTGGAAAACAGCTTACAACAAAGAACTCCTCTTCCCCAGTGACCTAGATAAAACTGATGGATGACCTCCCTTGTTTAACTGTGCCAGGGCCAGACACCAGCCCCTCCCAATTCCCATTCTTTGCTTCATAAGTGATTAGCTGGACTGTTTTATCCTCACTGATTCATCGGAACAAAATGTTTTTTAACCAAACTTCAGTTAAGTTTCTCTCCTTCCTCCAGGCCCCTGAACTTTGGCCCACCCTCAACCTGACCCTCAACCTGAACCAGCCTCCTGAAAATAGGCTGGCCTCAGGGTAAAACATTCTCTGAGCCTGTCAAGCCAACCTTTCATCCCACTTCCCCACACCTGGTTCATTTCCGCTTTGTGTCCTCCTCTCTATAAAAGAAAAACCCTTTTAGCCTAACTCTTGAGACACTTGCAGACTTTATGGTCAGAGGTTCTCCTGCCTGCAGTAGTCCCTCACCTCCCCTACCTCCCCACCTTGTGATAATCCTTTTGCTTAAAGTATTTCTTTACTAAGCAAAGATTTGCTTTTTTGATGTACCTTTCCTTAAAAAACAAACAAATAAGAAAAAAAGAAGAAAGGAAAAGGAGATAATAATGCCTGTGGAAAGGATTAAGAGATGGTTAATTTTTTTTTTTAATGTGGATTAAACTACATTTACTTTTGTTAGGCTTCTGGTTTCAGAAATGCTCTGCTACAGACAGAGGGCATTGCAGAGAGAGAGAGTCATGTTCCTTGTTACTCCCTTCCGATGCATGGTCCAAAGCCACATGAAACACAGGTGGTAACTAATAAAAAATTAGCTTGCAGAACACCAGAGATCCAGAAGATTTTGTAAATGCTTCTCCCACATCAACAGGGCCAAAATGTAAGACAAAATATAATTGAGTTGTGGAGTGAAAGGGACTGGGGCTCCGGGCTTCCGACTCTGTATCATGTAGGTTCTTCTCTCTGAGTCTCACCTTCCTGTCTGTGAACTGGAGACAAAGCTCCCTTATAGTGTTGTTCTGAAGATCAAATGAGTGAAAGAGACATGGACATATTTATCATGGTGGCTGGATACAGTGTTACTCAATACATATTTATTTTCTTTCCTCAAATAAACTAACATCTTTCATTTTGACAGATTAAAAAATAAGCCTGTTTCATTTTATATATTTTTATATGTTTTTATGTTTGCATTATTTACAAGTATATGTTATATAGAACATATGAATGAATGCTTCTTGTGAGGTTATATCTATAGCAGAAAAAAAAGAATAGAATCACACCATTGATTCAAACCAAATAAGATAACCTGCAATAAAACTAATACTTTTCAGAAAAAATTAAAACACATTTTAATTTCCTACAACCTCTTTTGAAATCCATAGCAATTACCATTATGCACCGTTGGCCATAGTTTTGGGATAGGTCATATTTAAGTAAGTGTTCAGCAAACTTCTCACCTGGTAATTGACCAAAAACCTGGTTCCTGGATTTTTCTAAAGTGTCTTTCCCATTGCTGACTAGACTATGGCTTCTTTTGCAATTATGACACATGTTCAGAATGTGTGTGTCTCCCCTGGCCCCTGTACTAAGTGGCCCCTGGAGAGCTCTGTTGCTTCTTTGCAAGATCTGTAAAGGGCATTTTTATTAGTCACCTCTTATAGTCTCTACTCCTTTGTGGGTGATGCAATAGATTTAACAAATTCATCTCAGATGATTAAAAGCAAAAATCATGTATTTTCTAGACAAAGCAAGTTCTATTAACTTGGTATGCAATTAGGCCAACACAGCAGCAAGTAGGAGATTGGGTAGGAAGTATTTGTAATGGAAACAGTTGGAGTCAGTCTCAGATCTCAACCCTCCTAGTCCTATGACTTGGGATAAGTGAATTTAGTTGTCTGAGCCTCAGTTTCCCCATCCTGTTTTGCTGATACGCAGATTAAAAGAGATCCTGGATGTAAACTGCCTACCACAGTGCTTGGTACATATTAAAAGCTCAGTAGAACCTAGATTCCTTTCCCCATTTCCACTCCCCCCATTCAATAGGAAGAGGGTTGGCATCTCCATACTCAGTTTCTAGGATTTTCCTGCCCAGCCTGTTCAATAACCCCCATTCTTAGATGCAAGTGGTAAGTGATGGTGACTGGCATCTCCCTGGTCCTAATCCTCACTCAGGACTCACCGCAGTTCCCTCTTGGTCAAACGTTAAGACAGGTGTTGTGGGCCACAAGGATATCCCCCTTCTGGGTTGCAGGTTTTCTTACAGCTCAGAAGAATATGCTTGTTTTTTAACTTTCTAGTTTTTCAATGGATTCAGCAAAGTTTATTTATTTATTTTAAAATTTGTATTGGAGTATGGTTGCTTTACAATATTGTGTTAGTTTCTACTGTACAGCAAAGTGAATCAGCTATACGTATACATATATCCTCTCTTCGTTGGATTCTTTCCCATTTAGGTCACCACAGAGCACTGAGTAGAGTTCCCTGAGCTATACAGTAGGTTCTCATTAGTTATCTATTTTATATGTAGTATCAATGGATTTTTAACACGTATTTCTGCACTGTCTTGCTCTTTTCTCTGGAGTCGTAGAAGTATATGTGACTCCAGATGTGAGGTGTCAGGAATTTCGACACTAGACTTGGGAATCTGGCCAACCGGTGATGTTAAGAGATTGCTCTTAATCTCTTTACATCAATGAAAATTCTTTAGAAATACCTACCTGAATCTAAGTGTCCAATAACTTCTTGAATGGACTCAATAAATTGGCTTAGGGGAGCTTTCATCTTTGACTAGATTCAAAATTACATGAATCTCTGAATCTGAGGAAAGCCATTTCTGAATGACTGAGTGTGAGAATGAAAGAGAGAAACAGTAGATAAGGAAGAGAGCTGATAGAATCTGGAAGAAAATGCCCAAGAAACATGGGGCTTTGGACACTTCGAGAGAGGAAGACATCTGAAGACCCTGACTGAGAGGAGGAGTCTGTTACCAAAGGGTGTGGTTTCCAGTTTAAAGCTACAAGAATGAGTTTTGGCAAACACTGAAAGAAACCTCAAGCCCAGGGCCCATAGTCTCCTGGAAAACACACCCGGAAGAATTACCTGTTAGGTGTGCCCTTGGCTTATCCCCACCGGCTCCAGGAGGTGCGTCTGTAAGGAAAGGAGAAAAATGCTTTGTATGAGTCAGAGGGTGATTGGAGTGAAGACAGCCTTTGGTGAGCTGCGCGGTGCCTGCAGCTGGAGAGAAACATTCCTCTCCTGCAGTTTGGTCCAGGTCTTTCTTGGGGGTGGGCAGGGACAAGGCAGCCTCAGGAGAAATAATCTTGAACACAAATGAACCTTGGCCCCATGACTTTGGACAAGTTATCCATCCTGTCTGAGACTCTGTTTTCTCGTATCTAACATGGGTACATCAATTCCTTCCATGGATGATGGGTGCTCAGAACGATTCCTGGCACATGCTTGGTGTTCAGCAAAGCTCACCTCGCCTCTCCTTTGCTTCTGTTGGTTCTGTGGGAGCTGGTTGGCCTTTTGCCTTCTTCGTAGTCCCTTTAACCATATCCACTGAGCCATCTGGATGTCCTAACAGAACTAGGTGGGGACTACTCTGTAGCTATATGACCTTGGCAAATCCCTTTCCCTCTCTGGACCTCTGTTTCCCTATCAGTTCTCCAGAAGGCCTCAGCATTTCCTTTTGGTTCTCAGAGATGACTATACTGGACAAGTGTGTTCTAACTACAGTGATAAAGATGATGTTATTGATGATAAAAGGAAAAATTATTGCATACTTTTGATGTGCTAGGTATTGTTCTAATATCTTTAAAGGAATTAACTAATTTAATCCACACTAACCCTGGGAGGTAAGTACTATTATAACCACTTTTATTGGTGAGTAAACTGAGACAGAGAAAGGTGAAATTATTTGCCTAAAGGCTGTCAGCTCCACAGGCCATGCACTTGGCCAGGGCACCATTTTGCCTTCTTAGTGACTGGGGAGGAGCCTCTCTTTTCCTCTGGGTCCTGCCTCTTAACTTCCCATGTATCAGACTATGAGAAATGTGCTTGTCCCCCACAAGAAAAGGCATAAAATATGAACACACTTACAAGATCGCTGATATGAAGGTCCAAGCTCCTGTCCTTTTGGAGTCTATTGGGAAAGAAAGATATGGTTCATATTATCTTGTGGTCCTTTTGACCCCATACCCATGCAGCTGCCCATGTTATGGGCGTGTTTAAGATGCTGCTGCTACCCAGCCTCAGTACTCAGAGATAAGGGAAATGGGAATGAGAATATTGAGTTGATGGGAATCTTGCACCCAAGCTCTCTTCTTTCATCTTCCAGCACCCCAATGACCTTTCTCTCTCCTATGCTTGTCTCTGAAGCTCAACTTTAAAGTTTTGTCCTGAGAGCTTTTCCTGTTCCATTCTAGGGCACTCTGTCATCTTATCATTGCTTCTTTTATTTGAACAAATAGCCTCACTTGCTTTATTTTCTTTTCTTCAGCACAATTTAAAAATTGGAACTGTTGCAAAAAGTGATACCAAAAAAGGAATAATGACTATGCTCTCTTTCTCATCAGCCTCCAAAATCCTGCCTTGTTTCCATGCAATATATGAAGACTTTTTTATTCTTGCAACCCTAGTTTGTGAGCCATTTCAGATACCACATGGTAGTTAAAAAGAGTAACTGATTTGGGGGTAGACAGACCTGAATTTGAATCCTGGTTCCACCATTTATTAACAATATAATCTTGAGCAAGACACTTCCGCTCTGAGTTTTGGTGTCATCATCTGAAAAATGGGAATAATAACAACCCCAGCGATAGATAACTCCCAGATTTGAGATGAAGAAAATGTATGAGTCAATGCAAAGAATGCATGGAAAATGAAGAACCACCATTCACAAGACCTGCGTATAAACTCAGGAGCAAAACCAAGCTCTTAGTTTAGGAATGACATCACTCTCTTACATTTTCCAATGTTCTCTTCTCTGATACAATTTTGACTCAATCCAGAGTCTTCTCATTTGATCCTCATAACTACACAGTCCCCAAGACCACTGATCCTCATGTCACCATGAACACTTGTCATTTTACATCTTAAAATTCATGTGTGTTTGTGTGAGTGTGTGTGTGTGTACTTGTGAATGAGAAATTGTATGTCCATGTGAGTATGAGAGAAGACAGCTTCATCAGTGGAAGAGGGTATGAGTCAATGTGTTTTTGCATCTGTGTGTCTACGTGTGTCTGTGGTCTGGTGTTGTGTGCATGGATTCTCTACACGCATGTGTGGTTGTGTGGATGCAGCTGTGTCGTTGGTGAGTCTAGGTCTGCGAGCAGTCCTGTGATAACAGTGATCTTATTAGAGCCCAGAGCACCAGGCTCTTTTTGCTCCAAGGCATGTTACCTAACCTCTATTGGAAGCCCTCTTGAAGGCAGAGATCTTGTCTTTGAATGCCTAACTGACTTTCTCCCCTTTCCAGTGCTCTTTTTTCCACTTCCTAGTTCTGTTGATGGCAACACTACTGCCTCTCCTCAGTTACCAAGCCTGAAATTTCTTTCTTTCTTCTTCCGCAAACCCAAGCTGTCATTTCTATTTTGGAGTTTTTCTCATTCATGCCTCTACGCCAGGCCTCAGCACGCTGCTCTCCGGGATTCTTCCCATAGGCTCCTAACAGAGCTTCCTCCACCTGGTTCCTCCTTTTCTTGAACCCGTCTCTTAGCCTGCCTCCAGAGGGCTTTTTCTAAAGCATCCCTTTGAGACACGTCTCTGTTCATAAACCTTCAATGGCTCCCCATAACCTTTAACACAGTCCCGAATACTTATGTTGGCATTCAGAGTGCCAACTGCCATCCCAGTCTTGGTACCTACTGTTTATCCTTCTCCAGGTTCTCTGTACTCCAGCCATGAGAGGCGACCACGGTGAATGATTCAAGGGACATGAAAAAGGCAGTAAGTGTAGCTACCGTTTATTCACCGAGTAGCGGCGCTGGGCCGTGCCAAGCCCTTCACGTGCCTTATCTCCTTCAGCCTGGCAGTGACCCTCCACGGTGGATGCTGTTTATATCCTCATACTGAAAATTAGGCCTAGGACATTAAGAAACTTGCCCAGTGTCTTATACCTGGAAAGCGGAGGAGCAGGATTTTAACCCAGGTCAACTGACTCCAGAATCCCAAGCCCTCAGCCATTGCTCCTTATAACTTCCAGGCAAGCCCCTCATCCGCTGAGGTGGATGGATAAGTACTAGTGGTTCCCTGCACTGTGACAGTGGGGGAAACACAGAGACCAGAAAACAGGAACCTGGCCCAGAAGTGGGAGAATCAGGGGGGATTACACCTGAACTGCATCTTATATATACTCACAGGTATATAATACTCACAGGTATTAACCAGGTAATAAAGATAATGACCATTTCAGACAAGGCTAAAAGCTTGTGCAAGAGTTAGGAGGCCCAACAGAGCACAGGAGCAGTTGGGAAACTGCAAGAATTTCTGCTGCCAAGTGAATATATTATACGCTTTTAGCATAGGGTCATGAGTACCATAGTCTTTGAAAACCTAAACCCAATCGACATGACTGCTTATCCAGCATCAGTAACTTTGATGATCTTGGGAGGTGGAGAAGCAGCCTAGAAATGGCCTTATTCTGTAGACTGTTTCCTTACTTGCTATTGACAGAGCTGACAAAGAACTCGATCCTTTGGCAAGGCAGAAAACTGAAGGTGAACTCAAAAAATTTGGAAGAGCCTGGTTGCATCCCCTTGTGTAGGAAATGGCTGCCTTGGTTGGCCACCTTCTACTTCATTTAGTTCTCTGCTGAGAAACCTTCTTGAACATCCTACTTATTTTTGTCTAAGCAGACCCTCAGCTAAGAGTCTGGAGCATTTCTTCTGGTTCAGAGTCCCATTGTCATTAGCAAGAATTTGAGAGTGAACACATTTCCTTATTTGCTCTGCTGGATTTCTGTAACTTAGACACATTTTATTTTCATATATGGATGGATGTGTGTGGGTTTTAAGTGGCCCACCCGGAATACTACTAAACTTCTGGAGGCTAAGATAGTGCCTGTTGGCAGGTTTGAAGAACACAACATTCCAAGAGTCTCCACGAAGAACATCAGCTGGGACCCTGTTTCCAAGAACAACATCTAAAGGCTTCCATTGCTGTTTCTCTTAATAATCACTCTGTTTGTCATGGGAGGAAGATTATTGTGATAAGAAGCAGGAATGAATGAAGAGGAGATTTGAGAGGATGAGCTAGTAGGTCTTTGAGGAAAGGTTTATGCATGTGAGCTGGCTCAATGCCTGCTCTCGAGATGGTTGCTTATAAAAAAAGTCAATAAATGGCTTACTGTCTTCCAGCTCTGACTCATGTCCATCACTTCTGATTATTCTGGGATACCAAGGAGATGATGGCTCCCGAGAGATGCTGGTCACTGCAACATTAGCTTCCAAATCTGAATAGACATGGAGTCCAAGAACACCCCTGAAGAATGTGATTTATTTCCCCTTACATACCTTCTCAAATCACTAGCTGAGAACCAGGGTCCAATTTTATTTCCCCTTCGGAGCATTTATTACTCCCTCAAGTGATATGACTTATTTGTGTGCTATTGATTTTCTCTCTCTAGCAGAATTCCAGCTGCCTGTAGAATACTGCCTGTCTTGCTCACCACTATATTTGTAGCACCTCAGACAGTGCCTGGCACTCCCACTGGATTAGCCAGTTGGCAAAATACACTGATGCTCGGGCACCAGTGAGACAGGCAGGAAACAGAGCAGAAGATGGAGTCAAATTCAGCTTCAGTGACTGTAGCCAGAGTTTTACAATTAAAAAAACTAGGAAAGAGACCCTGTAATTTTAGAATACATGCAGAGTTTTGAGTTTTTGTTTCAATTTAAAAACGTGATTATGTAGAGGTGGGTAGCCATAATCTTTTAGTACTGGGGCCTCCAGAGTTTTTCATCAGGCTCTGCTTGGAGCATAGCCATGGCTCTAGAAATGCTTGTTGAGAGTCGTGACAGTTGGCCAGGATCAGAGCCAGAAAAGGCAGATGTGTCTGCCGATGGGCATACATATTAGTGGGAGAGTGGGTTGCCTGCCACCCTGGTATTTATTAGCCCGAGCAAAGTAAGCTGGTGCTTTTCACCCCTTAGTTCTTACAGGTCAGGGAATTTTCAGTCTCACTTGATTTTATTTCCTTTTTTCTTCTTGCTTTTTTTTTGGGGGGGGTGGCTGCATATAGATTGGTAAACCCCAACTCAAACTAACCATGACCTATTACTTTAAGCATTTTCGGAATTCTCTAATACTTCCAACAAGGAACAAAGAAGGATGGAGGGAAGGAGGAGACTACTGTCTAGCTGAGGGTTTCCCTGTGCCAGGTCCTTCTGGTGTTTGTGTGGGCTTCTCAGCTAGTAAGTACTCCAGCTGCTCTCAGAAGAGGTTATCACCTGATAATAGTCTTTGTAAGCCAAAGGCAAAGAGTACATGAAAGGCCTGAGAGCTAAACCTTTAGACCAAGTACAGACTGGCACATATCAGGAGCCCCGTAAACGTTAGCTGACTACATAATGGATGAGCCTGAAGCGATGTGGTCTTTGAGATTCTCTTATTGGCATTTCCCCAGAAAAATCCCCTGAGCGTATTTTAACTAATGACCCATTTAGCCTTTCTCCCATATTCTGTACTCACTCTCTAGTATATTCATAAACAGGAAGAGATAGCTATTTCTTGCCGTCATAAATGCCACAATTGCAAAGGCATAAACGTTTTATGATCCATAACATCCTCCCAGCACTTCTAGGAGAAATACACAGACATTTGCCTTTTCCTCTTGCAATTTCCTGTTTATACTTGCACAAGGATACATCCAACCTGGACGTGTTTGATTCCAAGGTGGTTTCATTTCATCCTCCTCTAAGGTGCACTGGACGGTGGTGTTTTTTTCCCCCAGATCTTTATTGGAGTATAATTGCTTTACAGTGTTGCGTTAGTTTCTGCTGTACGACGAAGTGAATCAGCTATATGTATACATATATCCCCATATCCCCTCCCTCTTGAGCCTCCCTCCCACCCTTCCTATCCCACCCCTCTAGGTCATCGCAAAGTATCTAGTTGACCTTCCTGTGCTATGCAGCAGCTTCCACTAGCCATCCATTTTACATTTGGTAGTGTATTTATGTCAATGCTACTCTCTCACTTCATCCCAGCTTCCCTCCCCACCCCCATGTCCTCAAGTCCATTCTCTACATCTGTCTTTATTCCTACCCTGCCACTAGGTTCATCAGTACCATTTTTTTAGATTCCATATATATGTGTTAGTATACGGTATTTGTTTTCCTTCTGACTTCACTCTGTATGACAGACTCTGGGTCCATCCACCTCACTACAAATAACCCAATTTCATTCCTTTTTATGGCTGAGTAATATTCCATTGTATATATGTGCCACATCTTCTTCATCCATTCGTCTGTCGATGGACATTTAGGTTGCTTCCATGTCTTGGCTATTGTAAATAGTGCTGCAGTGAACATTGTGGTACATGTATCTTTTTGAATTATGGTTTTCTCAGGGTATATGCCCAGTACTGGGATTGCTGGGTCATATGGTAGTTCTATTTTTAGTTTTTTAAGGAACCTCCATACTGTTCTCCATAGTGGCTGTAACAATTTACATTCCCACCAACAGTGCAAGAGGGTTCCCTTTTCTCCCCACCCTCTCCAGCATTTATTGTTTGTAGATTTTTTGATGATGGCCATTCTGACTGGTGTGAGGTGATACCTCATTGTGGTTTTGATGTGCATTTCTCTAATGATTAGTGATGTTGAGCATCCTTTCATGTGTTTGTTAGCAATCTGTATGTCTTCTTTGGAGAAATGTCTATTTAGGTCTTCTGCCCATTTTGGATTGGGTTGTTTGTTTTTTGATATTGAGCTGCATGAGCTGCTTGTAAATCTTGGAGATTAATCCTTCGTCAGTTGCTTCGTTTGCAAATATTTTCTCCCATTCTGAGGGTTGTCTTTTCGTCTTTCTTATGGTTTCCTTTGCTGAGCAAAAGCTTTTGTTTCATTAGGTCCCATTTGTTTATTTTTCTTTTTATTTCCGTTACTCTAGGAGGTGGGTCAAAAAGGAACTTGCTGTGATTTATGTCATAGAGTGTTTTGCCTGTGTTTTCATCGAAGAGTTTTATAGTGTCTGGCCTTACGTTTAGGTCTTTAACTGGATGGGTCTTTACATGCAACACTTAGAGTGGTACAGAGCAAAGAATGTGGTGTTTGCAGCCCAGCAAATGTGGAAATCCCATCTCTATTATTTCCTAGTTGTCACTTAACCTCAGTAAGGCTCAAGTTTCCTCATCAATAAAAGTAAACAATGGGGCTTCCCTGGTGGCACAGTGGTTGAGAGTCCGCCTGCCAATGCAGGGGATGTGGATTCGTGCTCCGGTCCGGGAGGATCCCACGTGCCGTGGAGCAGCTGGGCCCGTGGGCCGTGGCTGCTGGGCCTGCATGTCTGGGGCCTGTGCTCCGCGGCGGGAGAGGCCACAGCAGTGAGAGGCCTGCATACCCCCCCGCCCCCCCCACACACAGTAAACAATGATTCTTTCCTCCCAGGACTGTTGTGATGGCTAAGAAAGACCAGACGCATAGAGTGGATAGCCAATTCATTTTCCTTCTGTGTTTGTGCTCAATCAATCCTTGTGGTATGTATTTTTGGTTCCATATACCTTCCCCTTGGTCCCACCACTGTAGTGGTAAACAGAAGCCACCTGTGTGTCTCTTTATGACCAGCGGCACAGAGATCATTTCGGAGCTCTGGATGGCTTCCCGCTTCTCCCAACAGGAGGGGCCTCCTCAGTCCACAGTTTGCTTCTGGACTCCTGCCGTTTCACAGTCTCCAGGAGTTTAGGGAATGGGATATCCCTCCACCCATTCATACTCCATGCTTGTTGCCGCTGTCAGCTCCTGGGCCTCATTAAGGACACCAGGCTGGGAGATGACCTCTTACAGCCACGGTGCTGCGGCTGCTGGGCTGCCTGTGGTCTGTTAGATGAGGAAGCTGGGGTTGAGCGATGTGCGTGTTGATTTTAAAGGGGGAATGAATGGATCGTGGAATCACCAGCCAGGAGCTGCAGCGGCGGTGTGGGATTCACTCTCCCTGCTCGCTTGCTCTCCCTTCATTTCATTTCGACAGCGCACCCTCACCTTCTCTGGATTCTCTGTCCTTTGCCCCTGGCCTGACCTTGGGAGTGAGCTGGGCTTCTCCTCCAGCTGTGCCAGGGCTCCCTGAGGCTACAGCAGAGGCAGCCACTGAGTGCTCAGTGTTTTGCAAAGGGGCTTATCGTTACCATCCTCATCCAACAGAGGGAATTGCTTGAGTGAAATAAAAGGCTCAGATGTGGAGTCTGTAGAGAAGTAATGTCTGTGGAGCATCTACCTTATGGCAACAGCTTTCCGGACTTGTCCTTGCAGAATTCTCAGCAAAATGCTATGAAGAAAGTGTGTTACACTCCCCATTTTGTAGACAGGTAGTATGACTTAGGGAGGTCAGGTACCTTGTGCACCTCTCCATCCTTCTCTCCAACTGGGGAATGCTTAGTGAGTGCCTCTGTATGCCAGGGATAGCTAGGTGTCCCCAGGGGAGGAAGGGAACTAGCATTTATGAGCACTTACTATGTGAAAGGTATTTTCTAGGGTATCATTTTTAAATCCCCCTGACCACCGCCAGCAAGTGAATAATTTGCTGGGTTTATACTCAGAGGCACACTAGCGTAGTGGCTAGGAGGAGCATACACGTGGGTTTGAATCCCAGTGTCACACTCTGTGTGACTTTGGACATGTGGTTTCGATTTTCTAAGCCTGAGATTCATCTTCTTTAAAGTGGAGATAACAGTAGTACTTTCTTCATTGTGCAGTTTCAAGGATTAACTGAGATGATGCATGAAGTACCAACGGTAAACATGTAGTACACGTGTTATATGCCAGACCTCACATTAAGAACTTTATATCATGATCTCATGTACTCTTCTCAAAACGCTAAATATGAAAAAACTTAGAATGGAGTCTGATATATAATAAATTATTATAAGGCCACAGTTGTGATGTGGTGGGGCCATGGCTTTCCTTCTAATCTGTGTACCTCTGAAGCCTGAGCTGGCCTCACTGTGGGGTCCTGCTGGTCTGGATGGAAACCAGGGCCTCTCAGGGGAATGTGTAGGAGAAAGGAGGTGCAGGGAACAAGGACTAGGAGCCTTGCGTGGATTTTCGGGAAGGGTCGAAAGTGAGATTGGAGGGGACCAAAGAGAGGTGAGGAGAATGTGTGCAGATGATTCTAGAAGTAGGACTTGGAGGGAAGGGCAGAGACTGACAGTGGTGCAGCCCTGGGAAGCAGTGCCTCCCTTGGCATCCCTGACTCTTCATTGCACAGTGCTGAGTCCCCGTTCTGTGCTGGGCTTGGGCTGAGCCAGTGTGGTGCATTCAGTTATGCCTGGAGCATAGAGTCCTGTGTTCTGGAGCAGTGCTTGGGGAAGACAAAGGCCTGGCCTCTGGGGACCTGTGGGCCAGAGCGGGGGCGGTGGACCTGTCCTGAAGGCAATGGATGCCACTAAGGACCAAAAGAAGGCCCAGGCCATGGTCAAGTGCAGCCGGTAAAGGATGGATTGGAGCGTGGGTTGAGGGTACAAGACCAGGGTGGAGAAGGAGGCACGAAGATAGCTCACAAATATCAGGGGCCAAGAAAAGCCCTCCAGTGCCAGAACCTGCTCCCTGGACTGGTGATGGCAGATTCCAGGGCAGCTGCAGAATTCGTTCTCTTTGACATAATTTCCATGAGCAGGGAAGTTCCGAGGACATAACTGTTACACTTGCTAATCCTCCACCCCCTGCCACATACTTTAAGGGTTTTATTTCTAATTATCTCTGTTTCATACATTAAAAAACGGAGGCCAGGAAGCTTAGGTAACATGGCTAAGAAGTGGCTAAGCCAGAAATCAAACTGGGTTTGAACTTTTGACCCATGGTTTTTCCACGTTGCAAATCTATCTAGCATTCTCCAGGAGTCTAAAGATCCTAAAACATTTTACTGTGTTGCTCTCTCTATATTTTTTTTATATATATATATATATATATATATATATATATGTATTTTTCTGTATAGGTAACATATACATTTTGTACAAAAGGATATAGGTTCAAAAATGTGTCCCCATTTCCCTTGTTACCCAGCCACCCAGTTTCCCCATCTGGATGCTAACAGAGTTACCAGACTCCTTGTTCATCTTCCTGAAATAGTCTATGCCTTTATAAATACATTCATATATATTAATGTACATTATTTTTTCAGAAAATGAAGTGTTTCACATTCTATATGCTGTTAATGTACTTTGATTTTTTCACTTAATATACGTCTTCAAGAAATTCCCTATCCTTACACGTAGAGATGCTTCATTTTAATTTTCCATTGCATGAAAGGACCATGATATATTTAATCGATGCTATATTTATGGTCACTTCACCTAAAGGCAGTTAACCCAACCTTCTCAAATCTAATTTTGATTTCTGCTCTGCAACTTACTGGATAATAAGTTTGTCATGTTGAATCTTGCCTTACACAACCCCTGAAGGAAGAGTCCAGTTTAAAATATTTTTTAACAGTCCTGGTGACCGTTTTTGTTGCTGCTAATAAAATCCTGGAACATTACTCACAAGTTGCTGTTGCTTTTCCACAGTCTGGTCTAGGGACCCAGCAGGAAAGGAGTTGGTCCTGTTTTCTGGTAGAACGAGGCCAGGCAACATAGAAATAGTATCTAGTTCTAGGTCTGCCCCCAACCTGCTCTGTGACCCTGAACTTTTCCTTCCCTTCTCTGATCCTTGGCTTCTTCAAGTGTAAAACGAGGAGATTAGACTAGATCAAGGGTCAGCAAACTTTTCCTGTAAAGGGCCACATAGTAAATATTAACTTTGCAGGTCATATGGCCTCTGTCACAAATACTTAACTCCTTTGTTTAGTGTGAAAACAGCCAAGGCAGTACGTAAGCAAGTGGGTGTGGCTGTGTTTCAATAAAACTTTGTTTATAAAACATGCAGTGAGTGAGATTTGGCCCATGGGTCATAGTTGCTGGCCCTGGGACTAAGGGCACTTCCATCTCTTAATTTCTATAAATCTGTGAAGAGCTTTTCCACTTAGGGGAAAGAAAGGGACAAATACCCAGCTAGTGCCCATATTGCAAGCACTTGTGAGGGGCTTTATAGAGATTCCTTAGAACCCTCACTGCACTTCAGTAGGGTGGGTATTATGGGAAGACTGAAACTCGGGGAGCTTCTGTACTTTGCTCACTCTCTTCCTTTCAAGTCCTTTTGAGCCTTCTCTTCTCAAGCCTCAACTCCCTCCTAAATTAGAGTAGAAAAGATTCTCAGGGATGCTGGCCTCCTCTGGTTGCTACAAGGATGGAATGAGGAAGTCCCTTAGGGCAGCCCTGGCAGAGGGAACGGCCCCGCTGAGGACTGGGGACAGGAGAGCACTGGAGTCCTGAGGGAACTGAGGGAAGCCGGGGTGGCTGAAAGGCCAGAGGCAGGAGAGAAGGGAAAGGGGTAGAAGATGAAGCCACAGAGGTGACACAATGCAGTGAAAGCTTCCAAGGAATAATTTTGGCTCCTGTGTGGAGAATCAAGACCAGGCCCATCTTTACAGAATTTCCTGTTTCACAGAATACTCCTGTTTCCTGTCCTCCTCAACACATGAGGGTGATCCCCTCATTCATCCACAAAAAGGGCAGATGGAAAGTATTTTCGTTGATCGAGAGCTTGACTGTGGTTGGGGAGGAGGTGGAAGGGAGGCAACAGGGAAGCCGAGAGAAACCGGATTTGCCAACTGAGACTTGGCTCCGTCCCTCCCCGCTGCGACCTTGGGTGCTCACGTAGACGCTCTCTCTCCAAGTTCCTCGTCTGCCACACGCCACTGCTCACCGTCTTACTGCATCTCTGGGTTGGTGTGAATATCCCGCGGGATCATGTTTGGGAGAGCTCTCTACGAGTCTGAGGTGGGAGCTCATATCTTGTCGTTATTATTGTCATTATTATCATCAGCTTATCCTCTGCTGCTGCCGAGCCAGCTCTTCAGGCCTGTGAATGTATCTGAGGGTCTGTGTGGCCCTCCTCTCTCAGTTTTTCTTGTGTTAGGATTGAATTGCCTTTTGCCTGGCCACTGTGGGAATGGAAACCTCATTCCATAAACAATCTCAGATTCCATGGATCTCATGAAGGCTGTGGGCAGAAGAGGAGGACTGTGGGGCTGCGTGCGGGAGGTGAAGAGGAGGGGGGAGCAAGGCTGGGACACGGGGGAAGCGGGTGTAGGTGGCGGCGAAGGTGGCTATTGGCCCCTAGGTGAGTCTGGGGGAGTCCACGCGGGCAGATCACAGTGGGGCTTTGTATTTGCAGAGCTCGTGGAATGTTCCAGGCTTTGAGGGAGACAGATCTGAGTTTGAGTTCTGGATCTAGGTCTTACTAACTGTGGGGTCTAGATCATAAGAACAAGTGCAAATGAAAAATAAGAGGCTTAGTTCCCCCTGTTGAAAATAAGGGACGAGATTTCTTTCCCTTCCTTTTTCCTAGAGCATTTAGGTTAGAAAACTTGTAAGTACTTTCTTCTTGCTTTGAAATGTATTTAAATCCTTTTGAAGAACAGATAGGCCTTTTCTTCCCCCCCTGCCCCCGTGACCTGGGAGCATCTCTCTGAAATGTGAACACCAGGAGAGGTAATGCCCCCACCTCCCAGTTTCTGTAGGAAGACAGGTGCCTAATTTAGGTGGGCACCTTGCTCCAATTTGCCAAACTACCATAAGGAAATTAGAAGTTGGTTTTTCCCCTGGAGAAAGCCAATTACCTAACACAGATGGTCACTTCAATTAAGAGGAGAAGTTTGGACGAACTCTGCGTGACAAATGGTGCTGTCGAGTCCTGTTACTGCGTAATTGTAGCTCTCCCCACATTCCCAACATATAAACTGCTCCTGCACATACCTTATTAGTGCTGTCAGAGAACTGATATTAGTATCTTTTTTTGGTAGAAAGAGAAACAGACTCCAAAAAAAAAAAAAAAAAAGCCATGTGCTTATTTACACAGCTGGAGGTTATGGAGCTGGGAGTCAAACTCAGGTGACTAAGAGTCCTGACATTTCATTGTTATGTCCCCAAGCTGTCCCGGTGACCTGGTTTTCCCACTTGAATCCCATCTTCTTGCATCTCTTTTGAGCTGGTTATTGTCTGTTAGCCCCTGCGGATCCACTCTATGCCCTGAGCCCTCACTGACCTCCTGGCACACTTGCTCCTTGGCTCTTTTGAGCCCGGCTTCCAATTGAGTCTGGCCAAGGGGATGAGAGGCTGGGGGCAGACTGGTCAGAGTTTCCCTCGCTGCTTTCTGTTCCCTCCCTGCTGCTTTGGCAGATGGCCTTCCTCAGCTCAACCCTCAGCTCCTCCAGGCAGGCCTTCTCCTACGTTTTAGGTCTCCTTGGGTTCCTCTAAAACTTTTCCCTCTATTTGCCTCTTCAGCCCAAGGGGTGGTGACGAGCTTCATACTGTGGTAACCCCAGGATGCTTCCGGCCCTGCGGTTCTCATTAATCCGTCTGCAACTCAGTAAATTGACCTTTCTTTGAACTCTTTAAGCACTCTTACTTAAATCTCTTCTTTGAATGGGCCAGGTGTTTCTTTTCAGTACTCCCTTTGTTTCATGTGCCCCAGCCTTAGCCCCATTTTCCTTTCTTTTTCTTCTGACTAAGTTATATAGCTTGGCCAAACCACAGCTCCAAAGGTCCCCATGACAGAATGGGGTATTGGCCTTTGCATCTCTTTTTTTTTTTTTTCCGGTACGTGGGGCTCTCACTGTTGTGGCCTCTCCCGTTGCGGAGCACAGGCTCCGGACGCGCAGGCTCAGCGGCCATGGCTCACGGGCCCAGCCGCTCCGCGGCATGTGGGATCTTCCTGGACCGGGCCACGAACCCGCGTCCCCTGCATCAGCAGGCGGACTCTCAACCACTGCGCCACCAGGGAAGCCCAGCCTTTGCATCTCTTGAGTGCCTGCAACAGGGCAGGCATGCAGCTCCTTCCCTCGAGGGGCTTCCTGGGCAGCGCCAGCTTGTGCCTCACACTCTCTTCCTAAGCACATCACTGGCCTCCACTGTACCGTGGCATCGCACCCGATGGACTTCTAGATCAACACAACATGGGCAATCTCAGACATCGTTTGGGGCAGAGGGAGTGTTTTCATCAGAACGCAGGAGAGCTCAGGTTACCGGAAGCCACTTACTGCCTCATTCAAGAACAGCCATCTCTTTCTGGCTAAAGAGGGACTGAGTCCAGAATGCTGACTGCACGCTGCAGTTTGACTTTGTTGGAACCAGCCCCATGGCGGTCTAGGCATCACAGCCTGAACCCCCGTGCCCTCCCATTCTCCTGGAACATGAACAGCATTTCCAGTTGTCTGCATATTTCTACATTTCCTGAATGATGGCATGTGGCCATGGATGTTGCTGTCTGAATCTCAGTCTGTTTGCTGACCCTCATGGGTGGTGAAAGTTACACATTAACCATGGCTTGCTCATGGTCTCTGCTTTGAAGTTGCCAGCAGTGCTTAGAAAACAGGTTTCCAATTAAACCAACTGAAAAACCTGTTTTCCCCTCTGGAATTTAATACTTTGGACCGAGGTTGAATTGCCTACCAGAGATTATGTAGGAGAGTTGTTTTTGGTTTTTTTTAAAGGGTATCCCTTGAATGACACATTCTTCAGGTTTTAAGGTTTTTGAAGTTCCTAGTCTAGAACTATGTTTTCCCCATCACCTGTCAGCACCTGCCCACCATTGCACCATTGTTTTCCCTAGACCCTGTATTCTTTTTTGACTAAGCTTCCTGACATCCCACCCCTACCAAGACCAGAGATAAATAATCAGGTGGGAGATTCTTTCTTGGGCTTCGAAAAAGAATATTTCTAAACCCAAGAAAGGGGAGTTGATTGAATTACAGCATCTACATACATAAGAATACAATACAACCATCTGTATCATCATGCTGCTGTGAATTTACTAACAATAAACAAAATCATAATAGGAGACTCAAAACAATCCCATCTTATTAAAAAGTATGAAATTATATATCCCCAAATGTTAATAATGGTCACTCTACGCAGTTATGGGTAATGATAATTATCTTCTTTTCCTTATCTGTGTTTTCTACCTTTTTTCAATGACTATGTATTAGTTTTGTAATTTAGGTTTTTTTTTTTAGTTTTTCATTTTTTTTAGAGAAAATGAATGTTCCCAAATTATCAGTGCACTATGATTATAATTATTTAAAATAAGTGGCTTGTGGTTGTTTCCATATAAACCTAAAAAGGCACAATTCATCCCCCAGAAATACTGAGAATAAAAACCAAATTGGAGTTCTCCACCTTTCACATTCTACCTTTCCTTTGCATATGGAAGCAGGGACCATGATGGACCAAGAAGCTCTGTCCAGAGCTGCGATAGCGGCCAGGTGGCCCCAGGGGGGTCTGCTGATCCCCCAGGTCACTGCGGAGTCTTGCTTACCTGAAACACACAGGCCTCTCCTTGGGCCCGGAGCTGGCCAACGAGCAGGTAGGCGGTGAGTCCTGCCAGGATAGGGAGCAACACGAGGCAGCAGGTCAGAGCGCAGCGTGCACTGTTGCTCCTGGATGCTAGCCCAGCTCTGGCCTTGGGCCTGCAGCCTCCGTCCTCGGGCAGCATTTCGACACTGACTGTTTCCCCAAAACCCGGCCCTAGATCCTCTGCCATGCCCCTGATGGTCCTAGAGTTGCCTCTAACTCCTTCAGAGCAGAGAGACCCCCCCATTAAATAGAAGCCCAGCTCTCACAGTGGGTGAATTAATCACTGCCTACTCCTCCCCCTGCCCTCCCCACTCCACTTTCCACAGCACACTGTGCCCCACCCTACCCTGCTAGGGAATGCACCGCCTACAACAGAAACCAAGTTTGGTTTAAGAAAAAGAAAAAAAGAGAAGGAGAGAAGAAGAGGAAAGCTTTCCCAAGCATATTTATATATACAGTGTGCTCATGTGCACCTTCCTTCATTTACAGAAGGAAGTTAGGAAAGTCCCTGGAGGAGGAGAAAATAAATTCATCAAGTCAGTGGGAGGGGCCAGTGAAAATATACCTGCTCCCTGAACTGGAGGCCTGCCAGTGTGCCAGTCTGGGGAGTGTGCTTCTTCCGGAAGTGAAAGTGAGTATGGGTGGTGTGGCTTGCAGACTGGGAGATGGAAACCACGTTTGCATCACCAGTTTGCTAAGTGCCGCCAAGCCCTCTGTCTTTTTGAGTCTCCTAGGAGCTCGTTCCCATTGCACAGATGGGACTACTGACGTTCTGGAAGGAGAAGGCACTTGCCCTAGGTCAGCCAGGGATTAAGACGGAGGAGCCAGGAAGAGGATCTAGTTTTTCCAAATCATGGTTTAAGGTTCTTGCCTCTACTACACGGTTGCCTGTGAAAGGAAAGCGTATTTCTAGCTTGTGTTGACCAATTGCCTGAGGAAAGAGTATGAGGTCATAGAGGTGACTGTCCATAAGGGGAGGACATTGACTTCTACTCTCTGATGAGTCCAAAGTTGACTGAGCTTACAGTTGGGTGTGTACGGGGGCCACAACATGTAACAAAGGCTAAGACTGATTAAACGCTGGCTTTGGGCCAGTCACTCTTCTGAGTGAGTTAAATGTATCCATGAAATTATTCCACCCTGAGATAATCTTTTGACATAGAAATGTTGTTATTTCCACCTGACAGATAAGGAAACTGGAGCGTAGAGAGTACGCAGTAAAGCCAGGCTCGGAACTGGGGCAAGCTGGTCCTAGAGCATCCTGCTGATTACGCTATACTGTATGTGATGCTATACAGCGCACCTGCACAGACACCCATACCCACTCTACCCGGAGTAGGCCATCCCTTCCAGTTAGGGGTTGGGAGGCTTCCTAGAGAAAGAGGTGTATTGGAACAAGGTCTGGAAACTTAGGGACGGTGATAGTGGACAAGAATAGAGGGCCCTGCAAAAAGATGGGTTACAGAAAGAGGAAAGCTTAAGGATGTCCTGTGGCATTTGGTAGAAACCAGTCTGACTAGTGCCTCCATTCAGTGGCTGTATCTGCTTATATCATAGCCTAAACCCTTCAGGCTACTTGGAAAAGCCTTTCATGACCTGCCCACCATCATCCCTCCTCGGCATCCAGCTCTTCTCTTACTACATTCTAAGCTGCAGTTTCTCCAAATGCACTGTGGACTAGCTGCACTGTTATATCTGCTGTTCCCTCCACTGGGAAATCTTCCATTCCTTTCCTTTCATATCACCAAGCTCCCATATTTTTTTCAACTTCACGTAGAAAACTTTCCTGCATCTCCCTGCCTCCAAGATGGGGTGAGATGCTCATCTATGTTCTTACAGCTTCCCATTCTTCCTCTGTGATTGACTACTTCATACTGGACTGTGATTGATTGTTTTTCATCACCCTGATTAAGGTAGCAAATCTAAGAGGGCAGTCACAAGCCTTCCCTGTAGCTTCTAACATAGTAACTGTCACACAGAAGACTCTTAACCAACATCTATTGAAATAAGCATCTAACATATTTTCAAAGAATTCCAGCAAAGGATGATTTTTTTTGTGTTCCGTGGTTACCCATTCTTGGTTTAACAAATCAAATAAGAAACTTTTCCTTGAAACTAACCTAACTCTTTGCTGTTGTAACTTTTAAACACAAAATCACACTTAACATCAAATCATCTTGAAGGGATTTACAGGTGTGTTCTTACCCTTGTATTTCTTTTTTAGAAAGTTGCTGTGCTTGATCAAACCAGAGTCTTAAACGTGGTAAATGTATGGGTTCAAATGAAGAGATGTGTATTCTCATCCATAATGCAAGAAGGCCTTAAAAGATGGTGAATACTAAAAACACCAGACTGGGGATTGGGATACCTGGGTTTTAGTCCCTTTATTGTGTGGCCTTGAGAACTCTAGCAGGCTCTCCTCATTCTAATGTATCTAGCTATCTGCAAAAGAGTTTGTGCCTGGGGAACTTCTGTGGGAAGAGGATAAGAGTTTTAGGGCATGGACCTACAGACCTTTATTTGAGATAACTGTAGAGGTAGATTTACATATAGTTGTAAGAAAAAATAGAGAGAGATTCTGTATACCCTTTACTCTGCTTTCCCCAAAGACAACATCTTGCATAACTATAATATTGATATAATACCACAACCAGGAAGTGGACACTGATATTCAGATTCTATCAGCTTTATATGCGCTTTTTTGTGTGTATGTATTTAGTCCTGTGATGTTTATCACATGTATAGAATCCTGTGACCAACGCCACAGTCAAGATACAGAAAATCTCCATCAGAAAGATCCCTCGCGCTGCATTTTATGGTCACAGCTGCTATCCTCCCCCTCTTCCTCCCTTAATTCCGGGCAACTACAAATCTACTTTACAGCTTGGAGTTACCTTATTTGCCAATGTAATATAAATGAATCATGTGGTCTGTGTCTTTTGGGGACTGGCTTTTTTTTCCCCACTCAGCATCACTTCCTTGAGGTCTATCCAAGTTATTGTATGATTAATACATCATATCTTTTAATTGCTGAATGGTGTTCCATGGTATGGATGGACCACAGTTTGTTTAACTAGTTACCCACTGATAAACATTTGGGTTATTCCCAGTTTAGAGTTATTATGAATAAAGCTGCTATGAATACTGCTGTACAGGTTCTTGTGTGAACACGTTTTTATTTCTCTAGTGTAAATGCCCAAGAGTGAAATTGCTGGGTCATACAGCTGGCGCATATTTAGTTTGTAGGTAACTGCCAGACTCTTTTCCAGAGTGGTTGTATCATTTTATTTCCCACCAGCAATGTGTGAAAGAACCAACATCCTCTCAGCATCCTCTCTCTAGAATTTGGGGTTACTACTCTTTTTTTTTTTTTTTTGCGGTACACAGGCCTCTCACCATTGTGGTCTCTCCCGTTGCGGAGCACAGGCTCAGCGCCCATGGCTCACGGGCCCAGCCGCTCCGCGGCACGTGGGATCTTCCTGGACTGGGGCACGAACCCGCGTCCCCTGCATCGGCAGGCGGACTCCCAACCACTGTGCCACCAGGGAAGCCCCTACTACTCTTTCTTATTTTAGCTATTTTGTTAAGTGTAGAGTGATATCTCACTGTGGTTTTAATTTGCATTTCCCTAATGGCTAACAACATTGAACATCTTTTCATGCACTCATTTGCCATCTGTATAACCTTTTTGGTGATACAGACATCTATTTTGGCTGCTACAAGGTACTTCTCCCTTCCTTCTTGATTCTCAGTGGATTCTAAGGCAGAGGTAAATAGCTTACAAATAAATAATGAGCTATTGTACTTGAGCGCTTACTATTGGGTACAATATAGTGTTCTAGGTGATGGGGTAAAGCAGTGATGAAAACGGATAAAAATCCCTGGTTTCATGAAGCTCATATTCTAGTGGGCGGAGATGGCCAGTAGACAGCAAAAATAAGTTACATTTATAGTATAGTAGATGACCTTAGTGCTTTAGAAAAAAATTAAAAAACAGAAAAGAGAGCCAGGGAGTTACCTTAGTTGCAGTTTAAAATAGGGTGGTCAGAAGAGGCAACCTTTCCTGAGAGTGGACATTTGAGTGAAGACCTGGAGTGAGGGGAAGCTCTGAGGGTGTCGGGTAGAAGATTTCTCCTGGCCTTGAAGCAGGTGTGTTCAAGGAGCATCAAGGTGGCCAGGATGGCTGGAGCAGTGTTGGAGGAGGGTGACCACACAGGACTTCTGGGGTGAGAGTTGGGTAGGACTTGGCTTCTCCTTCAGTGAGTTGGGGAGGCTTTGGAAGGTGTGGTGCAGAAGGGTGGCAGGTTCCGATTTCAGCTTCAAAAGGATGATCCTGTTTGCTCTGTTGAGAGTGGCCTGAAGACAGGAGGGTGGCATCAGGGAGACCACGTTGGAAACTACTGCAGTTTCCTAGGTGAGGAATGATGGTGGATTGGATAGGGTGGTGGCAGGGAGGATCGCAAGAAATGGCAGATTCAGAATATATTTTGTAGTAGAGCAGATATAATTTCTTATTGAGCTGAATGTGAATGAGCGGGAAAGATAAGAGAGAAGTCTGAGTCCAAGTTCTTGGTTGGAACATCAGAAGGATGGAGATGCCTTTCATGGAGACAAGGAAGACTGGGGGAGGGAGTTCAAGATCTCGGATCAAGATGTGCATCCTTGGGGCTTCCCTGGTGGCGCAGTGGTTGAGAGTCCGCCTGCCGATGCAGGGGACACGGGTTCATGCCCCGGTCCGGGAGGATCCCACATGCCGCGGAGCGGCTGGGCCCGTGAGCCATGGCCGCTGAGCCTGCGCATCTGGAGCCTGTGCTCTGCAACAGGAGAGGCCACAACAGTGAGAGGCCCGTGTACCGCAAAAAAAAAAAAGAATGTGCATCCTTTAAGGTGATTTAGACACTAAGTGGAGAGGACATGATGAGGAGGCAGTTGGATGACTGGGGTCCTGGGGAGAGGCTTGGGTGGAGATATTAAATTTTGGGTCACTTCTGAGGCAGTACCTATCACATAGTTAGTGATTTAAAATGGAGGCTTCTTTTGTAATCACAGGTCCTCATGTCCTTAATGCAAAATCCTCGGGACCAGGTTTTAGAAAAGCATTAAATTGAATATGAAATTGCCAATATCTGACTCTTCTTGATGTACAATAATAATAATTTTATTATTTCACTGTACTATTTCACTGTAATAGTACATTCCAATTGCCTTATATTATGTAACACTCGCAGTGCGGTCTGGAAAAGTACTCTATAGTCAAGCATGGAGGTATTTCTGTAAGTCCAGCACACTCATACTGAGTGGGATTTATCCACACACACACTCACCCTTTCAGGTCAGCTTTGCTGCCAAAGGCATCATAACAGTGTTTTACATTTGTGTCTCACATTTTTAGATTTTGGATTGTGACCTTGTATTATTATCGTTGTTGTTATTATTATTTTACCATTCTGTGTGGCATCCACAGAGTTGAATGAGTGGAAGGTACTGAGAGGCATATTTCAGCTCAATTTTAAGCCTGTGTCAGTACTCTTCAATGATAAATCGTGGTGCTTCCAAAGGTGGGAGCTCTCTGTCTTATCAGTAAATACAAGACCTGAATAACCACTTATTGAGGGATATTTTAGGAGAAATTCAATCATTCGAGAGATGATTGGAGTTGATGTCTTTTACAGTTCTTGATCTCACTGAGACAGGATGACTAAATCCTTTCTACTCTTCAGGCCTCATTCTCTGCATCTGTAAAATGGGGACAGGGAGTTGAACTTTGTGAATGCTGAGGTGCTTTTGGCATTAACGTTTTCAGGGTCTCTCTGATTCTCTGTATCTTCTCACTGGTTCCCCCCCCACACCATCTCTGCGCATCCTTGTCTGCTAAGTAACCCTTGTCCATACTGTACCATGGCAATTTCCCCACGATGTGCAATGAGGGATTAGCATGGGCAGCTGGGAAAGGGAGGCCGAGGTTCCCCTGTTGCTTCCCAAATTGGGAAAAAGTCATTTTTCAGGAATTACTTCTTGACCTCTAAGTGTGTTTTGACTTGTGCAGCATCCGCAGTCTTCCTGGGAGATCGCTAATCCAGGGCACAGCTTCACCTTCCTGGAATGGTGTTCTTGTTGCAGGGCCTCCCCTTTCCAGTTCTGTTGGGAAATGAGTTATTTGATGAAATAATTTTTCTTTTTTTAAAAAAAATATTTATTTATTTATTTATATTGAAGTAGAGTCGATGTACCATATTATATAAGTTACAGTGTACAATATAGTGATTCACAATTTTTAAAGGTTTATAGTCATTATAGCATGTTGGCTATCTTCCCTGTGTTGTACAGTGTATCTTTGTAGTTTATTTTATACATAAGTTTGTAGCTTTTAATTTCCCATCCCTATATTGCTCCTCCCCTTTTCCCTTTCCCTGCTGGTAGCCACGAGTTTGTTCTCTCTATCTGTGAGTCTGTTTCTTTTCTGTTATGTTCACTAGTTTGTTGTATTTTTAAGATCCACGTATAAGTGATATCACGCAGTACTTGTCTTTCTGTCTTACTTATTTCACTTAGTATAATACCCTCCAAGCCCATCCATGTTGTTACAAGTGGCAAAATTTCATTCTTTAAAATTTTTTTTGGCTGAGTACTATTCCATTGTGTGTGTGTGTGTGTGTGTATGTATGTGTGTGTGTGTGTATATATATGTATGTATATATATATATACACACACACACACACCACATCTTCTTTATCCATTCATCTGTTGATGTACTCTTTGGTTGCTTTCATATCTTGGCAATTGTAAATAATGCTGCTCTGAACATTGGGGTGTGTGTATCTTTTCAAATTAGTGTTTTTGTTTTTTTCAGATATATACCCAGGAGTATGTATCACATGGGTCATATGGTAGTTGTATTTTTAGGTTTTTGCGAGCCCTCCATACTGTTTTCCACAGTGGCTGTACCAATTTACATTCCACCAACGCTGTACGAGGGCTCCCTTTTCTCTAAATCCTCGCCAACATTTGTTATTTGTGTTCTTTTTGATGATAGCCTTTATGACAGGTGTGAGGTGATATCTCATTGTGGTTTTGATGTGCATTTTCCTGATGATTAGTGATGTTGAACATCTTTTCATGTGCCTGTTGGCCATCTGCATGTCCTCTTTGGAGAAATGTCTATTCAGGTCTTCTGCCCATTTAAAAAAATATATTTAATTAATTAATTAATTATCTTGTCTGTGTTGGGTCTTAGTTGCAGCACGTGGGCTCTTTCTTTGCAGCACACGGGCTTCTCTCTAGTTGTGGCGTGCGAGTTTTCTCTCTCTCATTGAGGCGCATGAGCTCAGTAGTCATGGCTTGTGGGCTTAGTTGCCCCACAGCATGTGGGATCTTAGTTCTAAGATCAGGGATCGAACCCGTGTCCCCTGCATTGGAAGGCGGATTCTTTACCACTGGACCACCAGGGAAGTCCCTTCCGCCCATTTTAATTTTTTTTTTTTAATTTTTTTTTAACTTTTAATTTTTTTTTTTGTGGTACACGGGCCTCTCACTGCTGTGGCCTCTTCCGTTAAGGAGCACAGGCTCCGGACGCTCAGGCCCAGCGGGCATGGCTCACGGGCCCAGCCGCTCTGCGGCACATGGGATCCTCCTGGTCCAGGGCACGAACCCGTGTCCCCTGCATCGGCAGGCGGACTCTCAACCACTGCGCCACCAGGGAAGCCCCTGGCCCATTTTTAAATTGGGTTGTTTGTTTTTTTTGATGTTGAGTTGTATGAGCTATTTATATATTTTGGATGTTAACCGTTTATTGGTCATATCATTTGCAGATATTTTCTCCCATTCAGTAGACTGTCTTTCATTTAGTCAATGGTTTCCTTTGCTGTGCAAAAGATTTAAGTCTAATTAGGTCCCATTTGTTTATTTTTGCTTTTATTGTCTTTGCTTTAGGAGACAGATCCAAAAAAATATTGATACTATTTTATGTCACAGAGTGTTCTGCCTGTGTTTTCCTCTAGGAGTTGTATGGTTTCCAGTCTTACATTTACACCTTTATGCCCTTTAGACTTATCAAAATTCTCAAGCAGGTTAGAGCCAACTGGTCCACTCCTAGGCACCTGCTCGAGAGAAACTCTTGCACACATTCAACAGGAGGTACGTACAATGACCTTTGTCATAACAGTCACCACGGTAGAAAAAACCTGGGTGTCACCAGGAAAGGTGGTGAATAAAGTATGGCAAAGCCACCCAGTGGGGCATTATACAGCCTTCCAAATGGAGGAACGACGCAACATGCCTCAATATGGATGAATCTTAGCAAAATGATATAAAGTGAAAGGTTATATACAGCAAGGTTATATAAAGAGGTTATATCCAGCAAGATTATATAAAGTTAAAAACAATGCATGTGCCTGTACACACACAGAAATACATACGATACAACTAATTAAAAAGGAGAATAAAGCAATGATGAACACAGGACCCAGGATGATGGATACCTGAGCTGGGGCAGTTAATGGGTGGCTGCAAGAGGTTTCATGTAGTGTCATATGATCCCCTCAAGGTCCTGGCTTTCATTTTACATCATTGGTTAATTGGTATTTACAACGTTATAACTAATTAATTAATTACAAGGCAGTCCAAGCATGGACCATGATGTGTGTGACATGATCCAGGGATTATGACAGTTCCAATTCTGTCTTTTTGAGATCCAAAAATAGACAAGAAATAAGAATCAGTGGGTGCTGCGTCTGGTCCTAATAGACTTTCCAGCGAATCACGTGGATGGGTGTTAGTACATAGATTTCAGGGTATCTGTTCTGGCCTCACAGAGGAATGTTTTTATTTCTTCTTAGTTCTTGATTCTGGTCCAGCAGCTGATGTTGCTAGATAAATGAAGTCTTGTTGAACCTGGTCCCATTGTTAAGTCTTTCCTTAAATCAGCATTCCTTTAAAAGGGCCAGGAGTTATGATTGTGTATTTGTTGACCACTTGATTATGGTAAGAAAATGGTGGAGAGCTGTCTCTGGACAGATGACATGTTCTGGTTGGGAGGAGAGTGCTTGGGTGAAGAGAGGGTTGGAGCAAATTTGGAGCAGGCAAGATGGACACTGAGTTGTCTTGGCCAAACAACTAGACTCTTCCCTTGAACTCTTTCTTCCTTCTCTGGCTTTTATAGTATTCAATCAATAATGTTGCTAAGTTGTGAGGCCTGGCTGTGGCTGTGGGCATTCTCTGATTCCTCGGATACCTACTCTGTGGCCCAAACTCAACCAGAAACTGGATACACAGATGTGACCCAGATCTGAGGCTGAACACCATTATTATTTTGCCCTTGTCTTATTCTCTCTCAACACGGACAGCATTGGCTCTTAGTGCAGCATTGCATCAAGTGGATCTTGCAATAGAGGAGCAGAGGGCTCAGCTATGCAGCTGCATTCACAGTGGTAGCCCCAGGCAAAGTTAGAGCTCCCTCCTCTCAGTATGTCTAGCCCACACCTCAGTTACTGAAGTCTTAACCACACTGCATTGTCATGGTGCATTTACACAGCTCTCCCGCCCACTAGCCTGTGAACGGCTTAAGGGTAGAGACTATGCGTTTTTCCTTGCCAAGTCTCCCAAGTTCAGGACAGAGTGTAGATGCTACATGAATGTTGAGGGAGCATCATGCATTTCACCTTGCCATCAGCGCCCAGTGACTGGGACCTCAAAGTGCGGACAGATTGTCACTGTTTGGAGGAGTCCAGGGAAGCTCAGAGATAAGTGGGGGGTGGTTTGGTTTGGCCTTTGAAGTGGATTTCATGGATGGAGATGGAAGGGGAAAATGGGGAGGAGTGGTGGTGATCTTGGGGTGGGGATATTCAAAGTAAATAACAACTGGAACTGCGTGCCTGCTGATCCATCATATTTGGTGGCAAATATCAATAATATTGCTGTCCCGGGGTCTACCAGCTGCAGGTCAGCCAGGGAGACGAGGAGGGGCCTGGGGTTTGGGTGGTGAAGAGGTAGAACAGGAATAAATGTTTCCCCATCAGCATCTTTGTTCCAGCTCTGCATCAGGAACTTCCTATACATGATCTTATTTGATTCTCACACAACTTTGGCAGGTAGGCACTATGACTCCAATTTTTAAAAGTAGGAAAGAGACAGTAGAGGGGTGATGCAGCTTGCTCAGAATTACCCCAAAAGTGAGTAGTAAAGCTGGAGTTGAAGTTGAACCCACACCCCCAAGTTCCTAGCGTGTGCTCTGCTCCCTCTGCCATCCTGTCACACTGCCACGTGTGGAGGGTGTGGCCAGTGGAGGTCAGGGTGAGCACCAAGGCATGAGGCAGGAGCCATTAGACACATCCAGAGGACTGTGTGGAGGAGGGGCAGGAGTGAGGCTGCAGCAGAGGGCTGGGCCGCTCCTGAGGCCGGAGTGGGTGTCCGTGGTCAGGGACATTCTATGTATAGTCTGTAAACCTTCACCCTTCATCCCCGAAAAAGTCCGCAGTGGCCACACCCTTGTCATGGGCTTTCTGGGGAATGTTTCTGGAACTGGACAGAGAGCTTGGGCAGGGAAGGAGGGCAAGGCACTGCCCTGGAACCAGGGCCAGAGATGATTCTGGAATTTAGAAGGGAGAGGTTGAGCACAGGTTTTCAGCCTTTGGGGCTGGAGATGAGTAATGTCTGGTTGGGGGAGGAGCTACAATCTAGGGATGAAAAGGAAGTGAAAAAAGAGAATCAGAGGCAGAAGATGTGACTGAACAAGTAAATGGTTTTAGTTCCAGTTCTGGTGGGAGAGAAGCCCAAGGACTAATTTCAAGGGGTCGTCAGAAAACGTCTGAGTGGTATATTGATGGAGACAGTGTATGTGGGGGAGAGATAGAGTGAAGATTGGGAGAGAGGAGAAAAGATTCACAGGAATAGAGAGACAGACTGAGGTGGAGGCAGAAACATACAAAGGTAAAAGGAAAACACAAAGACACAGAGACAACACCCTGGAGATCCAGATGCACATAGAAACCAGGGCAGTGAGAGAGAGAGAATCAGAGAAGCAGAGAGATAGGGACAGAGACAAAGAGAGAAAGGGGAAGCTACCCAATGGATAGCTGTGTTTAATGGAAAAAAACATATAAACTTCTTGAGAAGGACTGCATCCTGGCCCTTTGGGCTTCCTGGGAGGAAGGGTTCTTTGGCTTACCTGAGGTGCTGGATAGTCCTAAGTCTCTGTGCTTTCCTCACTGACAGGTGGAAATGCTGGGGTAAAAGGCCACCTACAATGTAGACTTCCCCTGTAACCACAGCATCCCAGTCCCGGAAGAGGCCTCAGTGCTGTCTCCTATCGTCCCATCTCACACCTCTGCTTACAGCCCTCCAGTGAACTGCAAAGACCAACCACTTAGTACTAACTCTCAGAATATTATTCTTTAGGCTGAGCCACCTCCCCGCGACTTTCAGTTTGGGAGCATCACGTGAGCAAATCTGGTGCTGCTTTTCCACTTGGCTCTTCAGGTTGTTGATGACAATGACTGTGTTCCCACATGGTCTCTCTTCTTCAGGACCATGATCTTTGGTTCCTTCACTGGTGTTACCGGTCAGGACAGGCTAAGTTATGCTGTAGTAACAAACAATCCCAAGATCTCTGGCGTTCTCAGGAACAAATAGTTATTTCTTATAGTAAAGAAAAAATAATCTTCTAACTGTTAAAGAAAAAAAAATTATTCATGACCCTTGTTAAAGAATAGTAAGGAGACTTTATTCAAGGAGGGTGGTGGTATTTCGATGGATGTAGGGGCCACCACAGCAAAGCCTTGCAGAGACTGGACCCAACTCCAAATATAGCATATGGGCAAGTGGGAATTTATAGCCAAGGAGCAGGGTGGGGATCAGTGGATGGAAAGTTGCTAAGGAGGAATATCAGGAGTAAGGGGGATTCTGGCTGACAGGACCTAACAGGATTCTCACTGAAGGCGGGCCAGGGTGACCACACCGTCACCTGGGTGGGGGGTGGAGGATGAAGACCTGAATAAATATTGAGAGCCATCAGATCTGCAGGATGGAGGATTCTGGCTAAACTGACTTGGCAGGATTCTTGCTAAAACTGGACAATGCAAAGATGAGCACTGAAGCTCGAAAGTCAGAGTCTACTTGGGAAGACAGTTCCCTAGAGCCTGAACAGAGTTGGCCGAGGAGAGAATCTTTGTCATTTGCTCACGCTGTATGTTCACTGTGGGCCAGAACAACGGCTCCAATTCATATTCATTCCAGGACCCAGGCTGGTCAAGCAGCCTCTCTCTGAGCTCCTGGGAGTCCACCTAGGAGAGGAGCCTGGGCGCACAGGACAGCGGAGCATGCGCGTTGCCTTCCGTCCGCGATGTGACGCAGCACGTGGACGCCCTCCGGGTCGTCCCCGGCCCCAAGCCAGGCGCTGCCGTGTGCCGACCGCCAGAGGAAGCGCACCTTTAATCTGATCGTTCTACCTAAGTTCTACTGGGCTTTACCATTCAGTGCCTTTTAAAAATCTCATCACTTGGGGTCTAGAAGCAATTGGCTCTTCTGTAGCTCCAAGATGGAAAAGGGCATCTTATCTTCTTTGGGCTTTGAATGAATGAGAAATAAACCTTTATTGTTTTAATCCACTGAAATTTTAGGATTTATCTGTTTTGACAGCTACTGTTAATTATTTTAATGCAGAAATTGGTAAGAAGTGGAGTGCTCCATAACAAAAACATAAAATATATGATATCTTAGTGATCGGGGACAGGTAATGGGGAAGTGAATTGGAGACTGGAAAGATGGAGGTAAGAGTATTCAGTGACAAGGTATTTGTAACGTTGTTGCTTGTGGTGACTTGAAAATGCAGAGCTTGCACTTACTGTACTTGTCATTCCAGGGAAGGTGTAGGAAAATAGAATGATGGTAGCGTGGCTGCATTTGGCAAGGTATTTATAAGTATGAGATGAGCTCAGAAAATTCTAAGGTGGATTGCAAGCAGAAATTAAGGAGAGAGAGTCCAGAAATGTGAGGCCTTGAGGGTGGAATAGCATACTGCTTTAGACATCACACAATAAGAGATGGGATTCAATAAGGATTTAAATGGCAAAGGCCCAGCAAAACCTGTCAGTTGGAAAAATGATGCAGGGCATAGATCAAGTGAAAAGAGCAGACTTCTCATTGATTTTTCCGTATAGTCTCAAGATAGCTGCCATTGGCTTAAGAGAGAGAGAAGCAAGGCATGAGAAAGCAAGGAAAAGGACAGATTTGAGAACTATATCTTAAAAAGAACTTTGGTTGTGGTCAGTGGAAATAGATCAGAAACCTATTACATTACTGGGTGAAATGCAATGCCAAAGAAACCGTGAGCCTGGTCTAGAAAATCTTTGAGGCTTAAAACAACCCTTGGGATGCCAACCTTCCACGAACAGAAAGTAGACTAAGAAAAAGATACAACACCCAGGAGGGCATAAATCCCTAATACTTACTTCATAAGTGTCTAAGGCAGGTCATGGCTCCTAAAAGGGGGACCCTGGGGTCATGAGAACAGTGGATAAGCATTGGTTGCTCTGAGAGGAAATTTATTCCCCCTTACCCAGAGCAGGAGGCTTCCTGAAGTCTGCCCAGCAGGATTTCAGAACTGCTCCGGATCTGTGACTCTTGTATGTTTCCCATTCTTTCCAAGCAGGTATGTTTTTTTAAAAAAAATTTATTTTACTTTATTTTATTTTTTATTGGAGTATAGTTGCTTTACAATGGTGTGTTAGTTTCTGCTGTACAGTGAAGTGAATCAGCTATGTGTATACATATATCCCCTCCCTCTTGGACCTCCCTCCCACCCCACCCCCATCCCACCCATCTAAGTTGTCACAGAGCACCGAGCTGAGCTCCCTGTGCTCTATAGCAGGTATGTTGATTGTGATTATCCTGCCCCTTTTAGCCCATTGTATTTTGGATAAGTGGTGTGTATGTTGGGGGAGAGGGATGGCTGGGAGAGAGGGATATATAATTTGTCCTTTTAGATCTTACGTGTAAGGTAGTGATTCTAAACTGGGCAACATTTGGCAGTACCTGGGCATTGTTGATTGTCACACTGGGGGAGGGATGCTACTGGCATTTCTTTAATAGAGGCCAGGGATGCTGCTAAACATCCTACAATGCACAGGACAGGCCCCCCCCACCCCCAAACAAAGAATTGTCCAGTCTGAAATGTCAATATTAGGTCTAGGGAATACACTTTGGTCTAGGGAATAAAAGTTGTAGCATCCTGACCTAATAGCAAGATTAGTGAGCTTCACCTGCAAATAAGAAAGCCTGAAGTGGAGTTGGTGCACATTCCTTCCTTCAACACTTAACTGAGTGCCTGCAAAGTTGGGGTGGGGTGGGGAATTGTCAGGTATTAGTGCTAGTTGCTGCAGTAGACAACCTCCCTGAGTCTTAGCGTCTTAAACAATAAAAGTGTGTTTTTCGCATCATGTCAAGGAAAACCTGTTTTTCTCCCGAACAACTAATATGTTTTTTTCTTAGGGGCATTGTGAGCCCAGTAATAGACTGATTTTCCTCCTTGAGTTGGCTACAAGGAAGCTCATCATAACAGCTGTTCATTGCTGTTTACTCACGTTCCCTGGCTCATCTTCCGATTTGACACTCATTTGCCCATGACTTCGATTTTTTTCCATCCCCGCCCCCTAACATTGCATGTACTTTTGTTTGTTGCCTCAAAATACCAAAATACCTTTGGGGATGAGGTGAGCTATAGGGTAAATGAGTGACTCAAAAGCATTCTTGCTGGAAGATGGCTGCTGTTAAAGGGAAATTAGGGAAAGAGTAAGTATCCCTTTCCTTCTTTAAAAAGGAAAGTGGAGCTTTGGGCCCTAGCTTGAAAATTTTCAGAATTGAAACTGTTGTTTGGGCTTGGGATCTGCAAATAGCTTCTGTTTTTCATTCTGCGGTTTTACTTACCCCTTTTGAGTTGCTGTTTTAACAATCCAGACTCCCATTTGCTTCAGCTGGCAGAGGGAGACGAGGAAACCTTTTCTCCAAAGTCTTTTGGGGAATCACTGCATGCAAATGTCTTTGTCTCAGAAGGAAGCTGTCCTGAGGTTAAGTCTCTGTCCGCTCCTGAGAAAGCAGCATTCAGAGTTGGTGTTTTTCCTTTTGCTTTTCTGTTTCCAAATATGAAACAGTCAAGGAGTCAGGAGACCAGTCACAAACTCGCCGTTTCTGATCTCTGAAAAAAAAGTGGGCTGAGAACCCACCCAGCTTCACAGTTCTCGTCTGTGTACCAAAAGAGTAGGCTAATCAGTGAAATGTGCTTTCTGATGACTTTGGCTGAGTGGAATTTTAGTGACACCCAAACCGTGTGTTCAGAAGAAGCTAGCTCTGCTCCCTGTAAGCATGGAAAAAATGTTGGGTTTGGAGGCCCAGGCCAGGGTCTCTCTGGTGAGCTTTGAGAAGTGGGTCAGCGTGAACCTAGGGGCCCCACCGCCTGGCTTCCAGTCCCTCCTGCATCTCTCAGTTGTGTAATCTTGGGCAAACCACGTTGCCTCCTTAAGCCCCAGTGTCTTCATTAGCCACAGTGGGATGACAACAATAGAACCACGTGTCATAAAAAGTAAATGACATATTACTCATAAAGTGCTGGGCACATTATGCAACATGTATTCGTGATTGCTTCCCTTAATTGGGTAGGACACTGCTGGATTGGAGTGTGGCCACCAGAAGGACTGAGTCAGGATGGCCTCACCCTGGGCCCCTTGGACCTTCCTTTCCCCTCTTCAAAGAGGTCGGAAAAGAAGTGCCCCAAATGGGGAGCAGGAAGGGCATAGAAACATCCTCATGGAAAGCTTCCAGAAGTCCAGCTCTTAATCTGCAGAATCCTCTTCCTCTCCATGTAATCCCTCCTTGGGACATGAGTTGCTTTCCCTTTTCTCTTTTTGTGCAATGAATAGGTTAAATTAGATCATCTCTAATCTAACGTATTTCATTTCACCCCAGTTTAGATACTTTGCATTAAATTAAAGCAGGATTTCTCAACCTTGACGTTATTGACATTACTGGGCAGATAATTCTTTGTTGTCCTGTGTATTGTAGAATGTTTAGCAGCAGCGCTGGCCTCCACCCGCAAATGCCAGTAACATCTCTCCCCCAAGTTGTGACAACCAAAAATGCCCCCAGACATTGCCGAGCGTCCTGAGGGGTAGGGGCAGCACAATTGCCCTAGTTGTACACCACTGACTTAAGAGTACTTAAATGTAATAATGCTGGTCACCTTTATCGAGTGCTTCTTTATGCTCGCCACAGTGCTGAGACTTCCATGCTGGAATCTTATCCAATCCTCACAATATCTTGTGAAGTGGGTATTGATAGCTTCTGCTTAGCAAATGAGGGTGTTGAGCTACTAATAAATGATAAAACTGGGATTTGAACCCATGTTTTCCCAACATCAGCACCTGTAATGCTTCACCACTTTAAATGTTTAGAAACACAGGGGCAGTCTTTTGAAAAGTACGGCAATAGGGTTTATTTAGTAAGAACACAGAATTTGGAAACAGACAGACCTCATTTAGAATGTCAGCTCCAAGCTGATGAGCTCATCATCATCTCCTCAATGAGCTCCATTTCTTCCATTGTTAAATCGAGGGTAATACCAGCCTCGTAGGTTGCTGGAGGAGAGAGACACCTGGCACTCCAGGTCCTTCTCCAGCTAAATGATATGCTCGACAGTGATGGAGAACACTGTTGACATTTCTCTCATTCCTTCCCTGCAGCCCTGGGTGCGCTGTCAGCAGCCCTGGGGTGGATGAAAACCTCATGCCATCGTGTGTCACCTCATGACTGGCCCCGCCCTCATTTGGGTGTCTACACCTTTCTTCTGAGCTCCAGACCAACGTAGACAGTGGTCTTCAGAAAATCTATACTCAGTACAACCAGAACTGAAAGTGATGCTGTCCCTAATCTACTTCTCCATTGTGTCCCCTTCCTCAGTGACCCCAGTCACCTAAGAGAGGACTCTGGGAGTCATTCTTGGCTTCTCCCAGCCCCTCACTCCCCGTAGCCAAGCAGTAACCAGGTACTGTCCATCGCACCTGCTGAGGCCTGCCTGCATCTCTCATCCTCTCTGCCTCTGCCTCTGCCCCTCGCAACCCCCTTCTCCCGCCCCGCCAGCCAAGTCACCATACCTTGCACCAGGGTGCTGACAGTGCTTTCAAGCCAGTCTCGCTTCCTCCACACTTGCCCTCACAATCCATCCCCAAAATGTGGCCAGAATAATCCTTCTCAGTTGTGCTTGTGCGTCTGACCAAGTCTCTCCCTCCTTATTCTCAGGATAAAGCCCAGTTCCGTAACTGGCACTGAAGCGCTTCTCATTCTGGTTCCATCTTCTCTTCATCCTCACCTTTGGCCTCTCTCTCCATCTTTTTCTCAGTTTCAGCCATGTGGAGCCACTCATAATTTCTCAAAGGGGCCATGCTCTCCCTTCTCTTTAGCCATCTGTATATGATTTCGCCTAGTAGAGAACACTTCCCTGCCCCTTTTGCTCTGGCCTAGATAACTCCACCCAGCCTCAGCTTAGAGCTCACTTCGCCTTGGGAGCCTTCTCTGATTCCCTAAACCTGGTCCAGCACTTCCTTGGACTTCCCCACTAAGGCAGTTACTGTACTGTGCTGTCACCACCTGTGGACAGGTCTGTCTCCCCCACTAGACTGCAGTTTTTCTGGGCGGCCAGTGTGCCTTTTTCTATAATCCCCAGTATCCAGCACAGGCCTTGTTATAATAAATGTTTGTAGCACAAATGAATGGTACTCAGTGTTGCATAAGTTAAAGAGTGGCTGTCAGAGGAGGGAGGAAACCAAGGCAGTGAGTTAACAGAAACTGGTCCTGAAACTAGCTCAGAGACCCCTCTTTCCATCTTGAAATCTCCAGGAATTCAACAGGAAGATTATCCTATTTGGTGGAAACGTGACTCAGGTACCTTTATCTTTGACATTAAGATAGATAAGAAACCATCTTTGTACCTGACAAGGAACTTGTGTTCCTTTTTGTGGTATAAATGTCAGATGGAGAGGGTCAAAGAACCAGGAGCGATATGACCTAGGATTCACTTTCAGCTTAGCTGTCAGAGAATTTATGAATGTGTCTTTCGGATGCTGTAACTTGAAAACCTAGATGAGCTTCTGGTATGCTTTAGAGCAGGATTTATCAACATTATGGTGACAAAATTGGCCCTGGTTGAGAATCATGGAACTAGAGGAATTAGAACGGGAGTCCATCTGAAGGAGGCAAAGGAGCACTGGATGAGAGTTGCATTTAAAGTTCATTGCCAACTTTGCCATTTACAGAAGATGTTTCTCATAAATTCTATACGAATCCAAAAGTAGGATGTTTGACTTTGAGGAAATCAGCTTGATCTCCGTGGATTATAGCCTCCTCATCTGAAGTAATAGAATAATGCAAGTTCAGAATGTTTTGGATCCTTCCAATTTCAGTTTTGGACTTAGGAGTGATCAGGGAGGTGGAATGAGCTCAGAACTGGGAATGAGGACCTATGGCCTGGCAGCTCCAATCAGCCGATGAGATTTAGGCCTCTGCTTGCTCAATATGGCCTGTTTCCACAGGCCAACTCGGCTCTCTTCCTAGAGCTTCTCAAGATCTCTCCCAGGAAGCACTGTCTCACTCAGTCATTTTTGGCTGTTCTCCCTCCCCAACAACTAAGACTGCCAGAGCTGGAGAGTGCTTAGGAACGTTTGGTCTGAGCCCTTTGTTAGAGAGGGGGAATCTGAGACTCAGAAGAGGGATGAGACTTAGCTGAGGTCACACAGTGAGTTCGAGTAAAGGCCTCTTACTGACCAAGTTTCGTTCTTTCTTTCTTTTTTTTTTTTTTTTTTGCGGTATGTGGGCCTCTCCTGTTTGCAGAGCACAGGCTCTGGATGCACAGGCTCAACGGCCATGGCTCACGGGCCCAGCCGCTCCGCGGCATGTGGGATCTTCCCGGACCGGGGCACGAACCTGTGAACCCTCCATCGGCAGGCGGACTCTCAGCCACTGCGCCACCAGGGAAGCCCTCTTTTTTTTTTTTTTATTAAACTGCTTTGTTAAGGTATGATGACATGTAAAAAGGTGTACATATTTAGTGTATATAACTCAGTGGGTTTGGGGATAAAGTATACACCTGTGAAACCATCACCACCCTCAAGGTCATAGGCAGATCCATCACCTTCCAAAGTTTACTCCTGCCCCCTTTATTATTATTATTAAATTTTTTGGTGGTAAGAACACTTAACTAAGATCCATACTCTTGGCAGATTTTAAGTATACAATACAGCATTGTTAGCCATAGGTGCTCTGCTCTAGAACTAGTAGAGCTCTAAAACTTACTTGTCAGTGTCAGTTATGACCCAAGTTTCCTTCTCCCGCTCTGTGCTAACTCTGGGAGCTTACCCGTGTCTGTTCAACTCTTGGTGGAAGTCTTTATTTCATTGAAACTTAACATGTCTTTGGTTTTATGCTTCCTATATCCTGATTTCTGCTTGGTGATAGCCACCTAATGCAAACATAGGACCATAACGCTTTAGCAAGAAATAATGTGTTTACCTCCAGCAGAAACATTTGGCTTTTAATTGAGCTTTGAAATGAAAGCTCAAATTTGAGCTAATGAAATGAAACTAATAGTAGGAATTTGAGGCACTGGGCTAGGTTTAGAAAGACTTTTGGAACAGCTAGATCCTTTTGGGAAATTCCCCATCTTTGGAGGTCATGTAGTCTACCCTTTCATATAGAGCTGCACACTGGGGTTGTTTCCCATCATGTGATTTAGAGGAAAGAACCTGGGCTGTGGACATAGGTTCAGATTCCAGCTCCACCTCTTCATAGCTGTGTGAATTTATCACAAGGATAACACCAGTTTTGAATGGCACGTGTGGGCTGGTCACGTTACATTATTATTATTATTATTATTATTTTTTTTGCGATACATGGGCCTTTCACTGTTGTGGCCTCTCCCGTTGTGGAGCACAGGCTCCGGACGCGCAGGCTCAGCGGCCGTGGCTCACGGGCCCAGCTGCTCCGCGGCATGTGGGATCCTCCCAGACCAGGGCACAAACCCGTGTCCCCTGCATCGGCATGTGGACTCTCAACCACTGCGCCACCAGGGAAGCCCCTACATATATTATTTTATTAATTCTTATGACAGCTGTGGGCAGAAGGGTTCAGAGTTTATGAGTGAGAAAACTGAGTCTCAGATGGTTTAAGATACAAAGGTACATTGACTAACAAAGTTAGAAGTGGTGGTGTGAGGAGTTTAACCCAGGGCAATCCGGGTCCAAATTACAAATGACCAAACTGAGATTAAAAACAAATGATTAGGCATAACATAACTTCCTGGAACTTTAGTTTCTTAATATGCTAAATTGCATTGATAATGTCTCCTTAGAAGTATTGCTGGCAGGATTAAATAAAATAATGCCTGTATAGCACCTGGTACCCACTGAGTGCTTGATAGATGGTTAGTCTTCTCTTTAGCTCATGTTAGTTTAATGTCAGTTATGATTTATGAAGTGCTAACTTGGCGTGGGCAAAGTGCTAAGTAAGTTTACAGACGTAATTTCACTAAATTTTGCGAAAGTTATGTGAAGGAGGTTAGTATCATTTCCCCCTATTCCCACTGAACGAATTGAGGCACAGAGACATGAAGGAAACTGCAGAGTCAACCAGTGAGGAAATGGCAGAGTCAAGATTCGCATTCAGGCCTGGCTGACTCCAAAGCAGTGCTCTTGCCCCCTTGGCTATGCTCACCCTTCTAACTGCTCAAAGCCACACCTGAGCTTCAGAAAATCTCAGATGCCCCAAGCTGTCCCCTTGGCATGCTTTTCACCTTGTGAGACTAAAATAAATGCAAATTTCATCTTAATTAGTAGATCTCTTACTGTTGGTACCTTGAGGACCATCTGAGCTCTATTTTTTTTTTTTTTTTTTTTTTGCGGTAGGCGGGCCTCTCACTGTTGTGGCCTCTCCCGTTGCGGAGCACAGGCTCCGGACGCGCAGGCTCAGCGGCCACGGCTCACGGGCCCAGCCGCTCCGCGGCATGTGGGATCTTCCTGGACCGGGTCACGAACCCGCGTCCCCTGCATTGGCAGGCGGACTCTCAACCACTGCGCCACCAGGGAAGCCCTGAGCTCTGTTAAGCCTTGAGGATACTGGAGTCAATTCTTGCTTTATCTTCGGTGAATGTCTAATTTAGACTCATATCCATCCCTCTTCCATCCTGCCCAATATGGCCTCAGGGACTTCAGACTAATCTTCAGCCAAATTGCAGTGAGATCTAATTAAAACCGTTCATGGTCTGCACCCAGCTCACCCAGCCAGCCTCATTTCCCAACATACTCTCTCCTCCTGGAGCCCCCTTGCGAATCCTAGCTTCCTCTGAGCCCTTTAACCTGTCAGATCCCTGTTCCTCTGCTCGGAACAAACCTGTCTTCATTTGATTCAAACTTCTTCTCTCCAAACCCATGCCTGCAAGTGTGAAAAAGTTGGGTAGGGTCAGAGTCACATTTTTTTTCAGACCAAAATGATGAGACTGGAAGCCAATTTTCTCTTCATTCTTTATCTGTAAGAGCTCACTATGGTGCCAAAACCTGTAGGCCCTAATAAGTGCCTGGTGATAAAAGAGGAAACTTCACATGGCACACAAGCAAGGTATGGAGGCAGACAGACCTGGGTGTGAATCCCAGCACTTCTTATCTCTCTGGTCTGAAACAAGTTATACTGAACCTCTCTGTGCCTCAGTTTCCTTACCAGTAAAGTAGGGACAGCAATGTGGTTGTTGTTAAGATCCAAAAAGGCCACATCTGTCATCTGTAAAAGCACTTGACACTGCTGTATTTGATCGGAGCAGATGTTTGCTAAATCATAGTGGGACCATGAGTTGCTCTTCTCTGATCTGACCTCACGGCATTTTCTCTATATCTCTTCCAGCCACTGAACACTTTCCACCTTGGTTGTGGTAAACTGGATGTGTACAGATGTTCTCCTGCTACTCTGAGCTCCTTGAAGAGAGGCCTCATAGCAGACTCGATTTTGACTTCCTGGTCCACCAGGGCCATGCCTTATATAGAAGTGGTTAATAAATAGTTCATTAAGAAACAGAATAGATGAAAGAGAAATTTGCTCCAAAGAGGAATTTGTGATAATCACCTTCTGAAGGTTGGGATGAAGTCTACCTTGGTCCACAGCTGTGTCCTCATCACTTGGCACAGGGAAAGGTGATAGCCAGAGTTTAACAAACGCCTACTGAATAAATGAATATGGGGTCCAGGAATATTTAACTTATCAGAGTCCATGGAGCTCACTTGGACTGATGCCTACCTAGTCTCAGAAGGAGAAGCTGAGGCCCAGGGAAGGGGAAGGACTGCCCAGTTTCACACAGGGACTCAGCAGCAGGTAGTTTAGAATACCTGGCATATAAGATTTTCTATAACCTGGTACAGCCATAGCTCTTGGTTGACAAAGACTGACTCTGTGTGGCCAGTCAGAACTGAATCTAGCTTAATTCTCGTGCGCTTCAGTGATTGGCAGGAGCTGAACAAACCAGAGGATAAAGGGGACTAAAGCATTCGAGGGGTTCTTTTTGGGCTGAGATTCAGTGCATTCCTAAATCAAACTGAGTCTTGGTTATTTTTTCGTTGTGTGCCTTGACTTTTACCATGTGGAGTTCTACAACCAGATTCTGCCTCTTTTTTTTTTCCCCCAAGTTGTGCTAAACCATCTAGTTATGCTAGTTAGGCACATTCTCCTTGGGAACCAGAGTCTTGCCTTACAAAGCATCAAGGTATGTTGTGTGGCCCAACACAATAGTTAGTTAGAGTCAAATTCTGTTTTGGTTTTCTAATTCTGAACTCACTTTGTTTCCTTTTCTTCATGGCTTTTCTGAAAAATAAGTCTTTCCTGTGATTCAGATGGGTCCATAAAGAATTACATAAGAAACTAGAATGTAAGCTTCATGAGGGCAGAAACTTTGTTTTGTTGCTACTGTGTCCCCAGTACCTAGAATAGTGGCCCTAATGTTGGTGGGAGTTGAAAGAAAGAAAGAAAGGAAGGAAGAAATGAATGAATGAATGAATGAGTGAATGAATCCGCTGTTCCTTGAGCATGCAGAAGAACCTTAAAGACTGGTGCTGAGAGATCCTGAAGACATCTGTACTTTTGCTTATAACTAATTGTGCGGCATTGGGCAAGCATCCTCACGTCTCTGGATTGCTGATTGGTCTGTAAAATGAAGTGGGTGGGATGAGTGGATATGAAGAGGATTGAGTTCAGTAATGGATATGAAAGTATTTGGGAAAAATACTTTGCTTTCATCATTTTCCTTTCTTTAAACTTTCTCTATAGGAGACTCTCCAGATATGTTTATTTTTGGACTCTTGTGGACAACCAGCTGTGCACCAGGGTGGATTGTGAAGACGTTGCTGGATGGTTTATGGCAGGTGTGTTATAATCAGATCAAGTATGTATAAGTGGCAAAGACTGAGGTATTTTCTGGAAGTTTGTACTGGGGGTAGTGTTGTGTGCCTCCCTGATGGGTTATGCTCAGAGCTGCATCCAGAAACCATCGAGGAAGCTGGAGAGGCAGAGAGAGCAGCACAGAAGTTCGTTGAGCTGCTTTGGAAAAGCATATCAGTAAAAGTTAAAGTTGAAACTTCGGGTTGTTCAGGTCAGATTTGTATCCACAAAAGGGTGGGAGAAAAAACGAGGAAAGGTGAATAATATAGGGCTGAGAGACGGAGAGAAAGCAAGTGAGGAAATGAGGTTATCAAGAGTTGATTCACACTTGACCTCTTGTAGTTGTATGACCTTGGACAAGCCATTTTGAGAAGAGCCAAGTGTTGTTTCAGGCCCTCTGGGGGGTAGAGATGAGTATAACTCAGTCTCAGCCCTCACAGCCCCCGGAGATGCAGGCAGGCAAGGCAAAGATGAGTGATGACTGCAGAGCTAAAGGATGTATAAGATTCTGTGGGAATAGAAAAACGGGAGGGAATTAAACCTTCTTAAGTGGTTCTGGGAAGGTATTAAAGAGGAGGTGGTGTTTGAGATAGGCATTACGGGAAGAAGAGACCTTTACCAGGTGGAGTAGGAGTGATGATGGGCCAGGTGGCACTGTTCTCAAAGGAGAGAATTACTTGCATAAAGCTGGAGGCAGGAGGTAGCATGGTGTCTTTGGGCAATCGATTGCGATTGGGTACAGCTCCATCATAGGTAATACGGAGAAGAAAGCAGGGAAGAAGGGAGGGCACAGATCATAAAGATCCAGTGAAACCAGGCTCACTGGGACTTTTGTACCTGTAGACAGTGATAAGCTATGGAAAAATTGTAGGCAGAAGAGGAACACGGTCACATTTACATTTCAAAACGATCATTCCACTGCTGTGTGGAGGATGAGGTGGAATGAGAGAGGCTGGCAGGAGGGCCACCAGTGCCTGTGGCACTTGTCCAGGTGACAGATGATTAAGGCAGCAGCCAGGGATATGGGATGGGGGCCTCAGATTCCCCATATATAAAGTCAAATAAAGTTAAATACTTTTGAACCCAAGTTTCTATGGTAGCCTCAAAGACAAAAATAAAGTGTTGGAGGTTGGAGATACCTGGGAAATGAGTGTCCTCAGGAGGAATATCATTTTGTAGACTCCATAATTCCATTGGCTGAGTGTATTGGGGGGAGGGAGTGCTCCAGTTTTCATAACAGCCCTGCTAAAGGGTGGGGAAACCATGCTGTGAAACTCGAAGAATGGGAGCTGAGGCTGGGTATATTTGAACGATTGTAGGAGAGTCTAAGTTTGGAAGAATCTTGAGAGGACAACCTGTTGAGTGCTCTCAACCTCTCTACGACATGATTACTAAAGACATTGCCCAGCCTCTTCTTGGTCCTTCCTGTAATGAGAAGATATTCACCTCCTGAACTGCCTGTTCCATTGCTGAAAAGTCTCAACACTGAACATCAACCCATCTATCCCATTTCTACCCCGCCTTGGCCAGGGAATGGAGTGTTTTTGAAAGAGACTTTCTTAAGAATCCTTGCACAAAAATGCCTGATTAACAAAGGCATTACAAAAGCAAGCCATTGCCTTGATTGAAATTGATTTTCATTTTTTTCTCTTTTGAGACCCAGTAGTATTTCTAGCTTCATGTCAGAGAGAGACAGAAACATGGTTGAGCTCAAGGAGGATTTTTGTCAAAATAGAGCTCTGGGTGTCAGATAATTCTAATGCCAGCTGTAGCTGAGGTGGGTCCATCTGTGATGAGGAAGGAGTACACGTGGGTCAGGAAGGCCACAGGGTACAGGCTGAGAAAGCCAGAATCCATTCTTGGTATTTTAGGGGTGGTGTAAAAGCCCTGTCCTAGGATGAACATGGGAACTGTTAAGAAATAAGGAAGAACCTGCTGCAGTGAGTGTGACTAGAGGGTGGGAAAACCATTGAGGCAATGACTCCAAACGCAACGGACTGCTTACTGCCATCTCTCACCCCTACTTCCTTTATTTTCCTCCTACTCCCAAGCTCTTCTTCCTGTTTTTTCCCCATAGTCCCCTGTCTAAATTGGCTAACTTCTCCCTCCTTTTCCCATCCAGCTCTTTCTCACTCCAGGTCTCTGTCTCATTCCTCATATAGAGGCAATGCCTTATGTGTTTATGATGCTTTGCAGTTCACAGAGTCAGTTGGAATACATGATCTCAAAAACCTCACAGCTACACTTATAGGAAGGTGCTGTCCCCATTCTGCAGATGATGAAAATGAGGCTATGGGAGATGAAGTCACTTGCCAAAAGACGCATAGCCATGTGGTGGCCAGAGGCAGGTGATAACTCATGCTCTTTTCTCCAGATATCACTCCATCACGCCAACTTTATAGATTAAGTCTCTGGTATTCCAGTGTGCTGACTTATGCTGGATCTTCCCTGAACATAAGAAACCGAATGATCTCCTCATTTAAAGACCCCAAAGGATGATTGCTTTCTTCTGGAGAGATTTTTAGAGAAGGTCAAAGGAGAATTTGTCTCCCTGAAAGTTTTCTTGAATTCTGCGGAAGTCTCACTGGCCATCGGAGTCTTTTAATGTCCAGGCCCACTGCATTTGCCCAAACTCCATTCTGATGATACTGACACTGTGGGCAGAAGTAGACTAGAATCAGCATTGTGCTGGAGCCAGTTCACACTGGTCCGTTTGTTAAATTTTCAGGAATTTTGCAAGCTGGTTGTGAAACACAGCCATTATTGAAAATTATATAAACTTATAATCAAATGAATTATAATGAAAACAAAGGTAAGGGAATATTCAAGACAGCACTTCTTAATTATTTTACTACATTTTACTGTTACTATGATTATTTTACTCTTGAGGTTATTTACGTCTGTTGTAGCTGAATGGTAAAAATATGATATAATGATATTACTCATCTCTTACCAACTCTGTGCTCCATATCATCACCTTGGCAGCTTGAAATTGGCCATGGGAATATTTACACCATGGAAATTGGCAAAAGCTACAAATCAAGGCCCTTTTTCTTCCTTAGAGAACCAGTTATTAAACATGTACTAGCCCAGCACTGGCTAGGATAGGTGAAAGTTTATGGTAAGTGGGCCTCCAGAATCCTGAGTGCCCAGCTTGGTCTTCCTCCCTGACAGCAGGAACTTGGGCAGAAGGGTAATGATGTCTAGAGAGGAATGGAGAAGAATGGAGAAAATAGACATTAGGCGGTCACTCACTGTTTGCCCTTCCTTCCTCTACCTTGGTGGTAATAATAACACCAGCAAAGGTATATAACATTTAACACCTGCTATGGGCCAGGTACTGTGTTAGCTGTTTGACACACCCTAGACTGTTTAAATCTCACAAAGGCCGTATGAGGTGAATATTACTGTTCCCATTTTAGCGATGGAAACCCACAGTTCAGGGAAGTGGAATAATTTGCCCAGATATACCCAGAGTGAAAGAGGTAGGGCCAGGCTTTGAGGCCAGGTTGGTCTGATCCCAAATCAGTGCTTTTTCTGAAATGCTGATAGGAGGGAAGTCATCGACACCCTAGGGACCACCCTATACATCTGTTCTTGCCTCTAGAAGCTCTTTTGTTGCTGTGGATCAATGATATTTCAGGTGTCTTTCATTAAGATTAATCACTAATTCCAAATAGAAGCCAAATTTGAGGCATCTATTCATTTATCCAAACAAGTTTTTGAGTGCATATTGTGTACCAGGCACTATCTAGGGGCTTGGGAGCCAGCAGTGGACAAGACAGACAATATCCGTGCTTTTGAGGAGCTAATGGACCAGCAAAGAGTCAACTTTAGGCCTGGTGACACACAGGTCTTATTCTGAGGTTATTGTGTTCAGAAAACTGGGCAACAATCATGTGCTCTCCTGCCGTCACCAGGCGTTGCCTACATCTGGCAATATCCGCCTTTGGGGTTAGCAGAACTCCCTCTCTCTCCCCTCTTTCGAAAGAAGCTTGGTCACCAGTTGTCAAATTTGGTACTGCTGCAGAATAGGAAAAGTGGCCCTGGACACTGTCTGAAGATCGTTTCCCCTTCCGGGTGAGGGGATCAGAGAGGGATGTGTCCATGGTTTCCTCAAATCGTGGTTTCCTGTTTGGGTTTGTGGTTTAAATCCCTATGTTTGGCAGTTACGTCAGCTATAGACCAGCTAGTCACACAGGTGAGTCAGTTCTACACCCCCCGGGACAGATTTTGATGTTAGAGGGGAGAGGTGTGTGATTTATTATTATTTCATCCCTCTTTTGGGGGAGGAGAAGCAAAGCTAGTTGTTTCGGGAATTTTTTCTTCTTCTTCATGGGCAAGGTCAGGCCATTCTAGAGTGCTTTACTGCAGCCACACTGAAGTTACTAACGGAGATATTTCCTGAAGCCTATATTTTGGCTGGGAAACATACAATAGCACTGTTTTGGTAGGTAGAAGGGATGCAGTCATTTTGATCTACGTAATGTTGATTTCCTTAGGCTACCTGGAGTCATTTCTCCTGTTGTGATGATGATAGAAACATCTTGAAAAGCCTAGAAACCTACGGAGGAAAGTCCCTCAGGAAGCTTGATTGTTGAACATATCTGACCACAGCCTCATCCAACTGTGATTGGTTTTCAGTTATCAGAAGATTTGGGCTTTCCGTGGCTGCATCATCTTCCCCTCTTGCCATTTGTAAAGAGAGGTGAGTATTGATTCTACTTGAAAAGTATACCCAGAAGATGGCCTTCATTCCAAAGGAATGATGAGAGTGGCCCATTGGTACTAGGAAATGTCAGGCTGGGAGTCGAGAAATGAAAGAAAGGAAAGCACCCTGCAAAGCTGGTGAAGTGTGAGCTCAGAGATTCCCAGCCTGGCGGGGAGGGGCTGCAGAGGCAGGTGTGGTCAGAGCCGAACTGATCTTCCGCCTCAGCCTGCCTTCATCTCCCTTCTGTCAAGACCGTGGGCTAGGGCTTCCCTGGTGGCGCAGTGGTTGGGAGTTTGCCTGCCGATGCAGGGGACGCGGGTTCGTGCCCCGGTCCGGGAAGATCCCACATGCCGCGGAGCGGCTGGGCCTGTGAGCCATGGCCGCTGAGCCTGCGCGTCCGGAGCCTGTGCTCCGCAACGGGAGAAGCCCGTGTACTGCAAAAAAAAAAAAAAAAAAAAGGGCTAATACTGGACTGAATGTCAATATTATGACATAGTATGAGTGCTTCCTGTTTGGTAATTGCAGTCATTGTTGCTTTTGTTATGGTCATCCATTTACAATGCTTGGTGTCAGTCTGTTTATCTCTTGTAAAAATACAGTGTGTATGTGTGGGAAAAAAAAAGAACATGGGCTAAATCCTCTTTGATAGACCCCTCCCCCCATCCCAACGGGGTCCTGTTTTAGTAATTCAGGCAAATGGGATTGTTTCCCCAAGCTGGAATCACACACACAGGGAGGGGCAGTGTTTGTCCTCTAGAGTTCTTGACCATTTCGTTGCTTTTGACTGCATGCATCCCTTCTCCTTTGAAATCCCTGTCACAAGCAGCTCCCAACTCTTCCCCTTCAGGGACAGTTTTATTTCTCTGCAGTTCTGCTGCCCAACAAAACTGTATGTTTTTTTTTTTAAAAACTCTATGTTTTGAAAGATGTTTTCTACCAATAATTTATTTCCCTAGTTTATATGAATCAAAGACCTAGAATCAAAGACGTAGGAGAGCTATCTGAAAAGTCAAGAGACTGTTAAAGGAACCTGACTTAAGTACTATTTAGAGAACAAGAGAAATTACTGAACTGTACTTGAATTAGAACAAGAAAAAAACATAAGTTTAGTGAAAATGACAAGTGTTATGAAATGAATTTGCGTCCCATGCCGTGGACTTGTGACAGCATGAGGTCAGCCTTTCTTTTGATGTTCATGAGCTAAGACACTTGATGAGTTCCGTGAATGAACGAATGAATGAATTTCAGAGTTGTGAATGAGAAAGCAAAAAGGCAAGACAAGAAGGATGCAGATCTTTGTATTTGGGGAGGATGAATGATGTAGGCAGGTTTTATTTACAGTGGTGAGGGCCTCATAGTTTAAGCAAAGATTAAAAAGCAAAAATACAGGATTTATGTGTTATATTAATTGTAAATATTGAACAACTTAGAACTTGTAGTACCAAAAATATATTGCAATATATTTGTGCTATTCATAAGATGAAACAGACTCCATAAAAAGTATTACTCTGTATGCCCAAATATTATACAACCGGATATAGTCGTTTAGAATGATAGGCAAAGGAATCTAACCCAAATTCAATAAATTTTCTTGGGTTCTGCCTTCCCAAACGTAAGTGATGGGTGAAAGTTAAACAGATGTTTTCACGAACCAAGAGAATTAAAGTGGTTATGCTTTGAGCATCACAAATATACACCAGAAGACAAATAAAAACAAACTTTTCCAGAGTTCTGAAAATGGGAATTGTTGCTTTGGGTTGCATTTGAGATGTGAGTATGATTTGTGGGCCAACTTATAGTCCTGAAGCAGAAGTACAGATGATACACTCTGAAAAACTGAGTTAGATGACTCAAAAAATGGCTCTGATGGTGACAAAGACAATGAAGTTGAAGATGCACATGAAGACTTTGAATAAAGTTATTACAATATACATGAGAGTGGGTGAAAACAGTATATTTCCACATTAATATAATTTTATGTACTGGGTTGTCTTAGATGTGTTTGTATAACTTAACTGCTGTACTAAATATTATAAGTAGAAATATGACTATTTCTTGTATAACCCTAAAAGGTTGTATATTCAGCTTGATCAAAAATCTTTTTTATTGATATTTTGTCAGGGATAGTAAGGCCTCTCCCTATATATGGGGTTGCTTTATATGTGGTCATATATGGCACTCATTGAGCTCCCTAGGAAGCAGAGATTTTGGTTACTGGCACAAGTTAAAAGTTGCATAATGAGCGCCTTATTTAATCCTGTGATATACAACCATAATTGAAATAAAGGTCAGAAAGTCTTCATGAATCTGAGACCTGCCATTTATCTGAGATCCTTCATGCTGGGACCCTGATCTTGGACTTCCAGCTGCCAGAAGTGTGAGAAATAAGTAGCTGTGGTTTATAAGTCACCCGGTCTACGGTAGTTTGTTATAGCGGCCCAGACAAAGACACTTGCTATCCATTGTTAGTGTTCACTTAGCCCAGTGAGGCCTCTATGGCTCTTCTCTGAAGGGGTTTGGAGCCTCAGCTCAGGGCACTAGGGTCAGACCACTAGGTAAGGAGTTCGTAATAGTACCCTGCTCACAAACGTGAATAGGATAGTAGGAGCTCTGTAAAGCTTCAATACTTCTCTCTATAAATTAAGAAAAATGCCAAACCAGCTCTTGACCAAACCAGCTTTTCTGGCTATTTCTTTATAGCCATCCCACTTTTGGATATTTATCTGAAAAAAACAAAAACACTAATCTGAAAAGATATATGTACCCCCCCCCCCCCCCCGTTCATTGCAGCATTATTTACAATGGTAAAGATATGGAAACAATCCCATCAATGGATGAATGGATAAAGAAAATGTGATACATAAATAAATGAATTAGTGAAAAAAAACTGGGAGTAGACTGAGAAAACCCACCTGAGTAATTGTTTTTTCTTAGTTTTTTAGAATACTTTAAAGAGAATAGTCTTGATAGATTTTCACTCTTTATAATAGCTTAGTAAAAGTTGCCTTAAAAAGTTTATTGTTTAAAAAAATCATTTCAAAAATAGCTGTTTATTGTAAATACTTCAGAATTTACCAGTAAGGAGCAAAGTACAGCCTCCTATAATTTTGCCATAATTCTATAATATTTTCATATATACCTTTACATTTTCTCAAATATGTATATCATTTTAAATACCATATAAAGTGTTATATAACCTTCCTTTAATCACCTTCTATATCATGGAAATCTTTCTTGCCATTAAATATTTCTATTGTAATAGCTGCATGATATTCTGCTAAAGATGAATCCTACTTTGTTCACTTATTTGCCTGGATGCAGGCCTTTTAGATGGCTTCTGTTGTTTTCTTTATTTGCTATTATGACTAGTGCCATAAGGAGCATTTTTGCAGCTAAATATTTGTGCACATTTATGTTTTGCTTTCCTGCTTTAGGATACATTCTCAGAAATAAAATACTGGGGTCAAAGAGTATGTGTATAACTTTTAAGACTTTTAACACATGTTGCCTCTTTGCAGTTGAGGAAGTTCATACCATTGAAGTGACCCCAGCAATGGGCATTGCCATTAGTTTTAATATTTGGCAATTAAACAAGTAGAAAATGGTATCTTATTGGAAGATGCATTTCTTTGATGAAGTTCCCTCTATGCCTACTTTCTGCAGGGTTTTTATCATAACTGGGTGTTGAATTTTGTTGAAAGCTTTCTCTGCATCTATTGAGATGATCATATGGTTTTTCTCCTTCAATTTGTTAATATGGTGTATCATGTTGATTGATTTGCATATATTGAAGAATCCTTGCATTCCTGGAATAAACCCCACTTGATCATGGGGTATGACCCTTCTAATGTGATGTTGGATTCTGTTTGCTAGTATTTTCTTGAGGATTTTTGCATCTATGTTCATCAGTGATATTGGCCTGTAGTTTTCTTTCTTTGTGACATCCTTGTCTGGTTTTGGTATCAGGGTGATGGTGGCCTCGTAGAATGAGTTTGGGAGTGTTCCTCCGTCTGCTATATTTTGGAAGAGTTTGAGAAGGATAGGTGTTAGCTCTTCTCTAAATGTTTGATAGAATTCGCCTGTGAAGCCATCTGGTCCTGGGCTTTTGTTTGTTGGAAGATTTTTAATCACAGTCCCAATTTCAGTGCTTGTGATTGGTCTGTTCATATTTTCTATTTCTTCCTGATTCAGTCTTGGCAGGTTGTGCATTTCTAAGAATTTGTCCATTTCTTCCAGGTTGTCCATTTTTTTGGCATAGAGTTGCTTGTAGTAATCTCTCATGATCTTTTGTATATCTGCAGTGTCAGTTGTTACTTCTTTTTCATTTCTAATTCTATTGATTTGAGTCTTCTCCCTTTTTTTCTTGATGAGTCTGGCTAATAGTTTATCAATTTTGTTTATCTTCTCAAAGAACCAGCTTTTAGTTTTATTGATCTTTGCTATCGTTTCCTTCATTTCTTTTTCATTTATTTCTCATCTGATCTTTATGATTTCTTTCCTTCTGCTAATTTCAGGGGTTTTTTGTTCTTCTTTCTCTAATTGCTTTAGGTGCAAGGTTAGGTTGTTTATTCGAGATGTTTCCTGTTTCTTAAGGTAGGATTGTATTGCTATAAACTTCCCTTTTAGACCTGGCTTTGCTGCATCCCATAGGTTTTGGGTCGTCGTGTCTCCATTGTCATTTGTTTCTAGGTATTTTTTGATTTCCTCTTTGATTTCTTCAGTGATCACTTCGTTATTAAGTAGTGTATTGTTTAGCCTCCATGTGTTTGTATTTTTTTACAGATCTTTTCCTGTAATTGATATCTAGTCTCATAGCATTGTGATCAGAAAGGATACATGATACAATTTCAATTTTCTTAAATTTACCAAGGCTTGATTTGTGACCCAAGATATGATCTATCCTGGAGAATGTTCCATGAGCACTTGAGAAAAATGTGTATTCTGGTGTTTTTGGATGGAATGTCCTATAAATATCAATTAAGTCCATCTTATTTAATGTATCATTTAAAGCTTGTGTTTCCTTATTTATTTTCATTTTGGATGATCTGTCCATCGGTGAAAGTGGGGTGTTAGAGTCCCCTACTATGATTTTTTTACTGTCGATTTCTCCTTTTATGGCTGTTAGTATTTGCCTTATGTATTGAGGTGCTCCTATGTTGAATGCATAAATATTTACAATAGTTATATCTTCTTGGATCGATCTCTTGATCATTATGTAGTGTCCTTCTTTGTCTCTTCTAATAGTCTTTATTTTAAAGTCTATTTTGTCTGATATGAGAATTGCTACTCCAGCTTTCTTGTGGTTTCTATTTGCACGGAATATCTTTTTCCATCCCCTTACTTTCAGTCTGTATGTGTCTCTAGGTCTGAAGTGGGTCTCTTGTAGACAGCATGTATGTGGGTCTTCTTTTTGTATCCATTCAGCCAGTCTGTGTCTTTTGGTGGGAGCATTTGATCAGTTTACATTTAAGGTAATTATTGATGTGTATGTACCTATTCCCATTTTCTTAATTGTTTTCGGTTTGTTATTGTGGGTCTTTTCCTTCTCTTGTGTTTCTTGCCTAGAGAAGTTCCTTTAGCATTTGTTGTAAAGCTGGTTTGGTGGTGCTGAACTCTCTCAGCTTTTGCTTGTCTGTAAAGGTTTTAATTTCTCTATCAAATCTGAATGAGATCCTTGCTGGGTAGAGTAATCTTGGTTGTACGTTTTTTTCCTTCATCACTTTAAGTATGTCCTGCCAGTCCCTTCTGGCCTGCAGAGTTTCTGCTGAAAGATCAGCTGTTAACCTTATGGGGATTCCCCTGTGTGTTATTTGTTGTTTTTCCCTTGCTGCTTTTAACATGTTTTCTTTGTATTTAATTTTTGACAGTTTGATTACTATGTGTCTTGGCATGTTTCTCCTTGGATTTATCCTGTATGGGACTCTCTGTGCTTCCTGGACTTGATGAACTACTTCCTTTCCCATAATAGGGAAGTTTTCAACTATAATCTCTTCAAATCTCTTCAAATATTTTCTCAGTCCCTTTCTTTTTCTCTTCTTCTTCTGGAACCCCTTTAATTCGAATGTTGGTGCATTTAGTGTTGTCCCAGAGGTCCCTGAGACTGTCCTCAGTTCTTTTCATTGTTTTGTCTTTATTCTGCTCTGCAGTAGTTATTTCCACTATTTTATCTTCCAGGTCACTTATCCGTTCTTCTGCCTCAGTTATTCTGCTATTGATCCCATCTAGAGTATTTTTAATTTCATTTATTGTGTTGTTCATCATTGTTTGTTTCATCTTTAGTTCTTCTAGGTCCTTGTTAAATGTTTCTTGCATTTTCTCTATTCTGTTTCCAAGATTTTGGATCATCTTTACTATCATAGTCTGAATTCTTTTTCAGGTAGACTGCCTATTTCCTCTTCATTTGTTAGGTCTGGTGGGGTTTTGCCTTGCTCCTTCATCTGCTGTGTGTTTTTCTGTCTTCTCATTTTGCTTATCTTACTGTGTTTGGGGTCTCCTTTTTGCAGGCTGCAGGTTCGTTGTTCCCGTTGTTTTTTGTGTCTGTCCCCAGTGGCTAAGATTGGTTCAGTGGGTTGTGTAGGCTTCCTGGTGGAGGGGATTAGTGCCTGTGTTCTGGTGGATGAGGCTGGATCTTGTCTTTGTGGTGGACAGGTCCACATCTGTTGGTGTGTTTTGGGGTGTCTGTGGACTTATTACGATTTTAGGCAGCCTCTCTGCTAATGGGTGGGGTTGTGTTCCTGTCTTGCTAGTTGTTTGGCATAGGGTGTCCAGTATTGTAGCTTGCTGGTCATTGAGTGAAGCTGGGTGCTGGTGTTGAGATGGACATCTCTGGGACATTTTCGCCGTTTGATATTACGTGGAGCTGGGAGGTCTCTTGTGGACCAGTGTCTCTTGTGGACCAGTGTCCTGAAGTTGTCTCTCCTACCTCAGAGGCACAGCACTGACTCCTGGCTGTAGCACCAAGAGCCTTTCATCCACACGGCTCAGAATAAAAGGGAGAAAAAGTAGAAAGAAAGAAAGAAAGAAAGAAAGAGAGAGAGGGAGGGAGGAAGGGGGGGAGAGAGAGATCGAGAGAGAAAGAAAAAAGGGAAAAAAAGAAAGGAGGGAGGGAGGAAGGAAGGAAGGAAAAGAAAAGAAGGTAAGATAAAATAAAATAAAGTTATTAAAATAAAAAAATCATTATTAAGAAAAAAAATTAAAAAAAACACCAAAAACGGACGGATAGAACCCTAGGACAAATGGTGAAAGCAAAGCTATACAGACAAAATCTCACACAGAGGCATCCACATACACACTTTCAAAAAGAGGAAAAGGGGAAAAAATAATAAATCTTCTCTCAAAGTCTACCTCTTCAATTTGGGATGATTCGTTGTCTATTCAGGTATTCCACAGATGCAGGTACATCAAGTTGATTGTGGAGCTTTAATCCGCTGCTTCTGAGGCTGCTGGGAGAGATTTCCCTTCCTCTTCTTTGTTCTCACAGCTCCCAGGGGTTAAGCTTTGGATGTGCCCCCGCCTCTGTGTGTAGGTCGCAGGAGGGCGTCTGTTCTTCGCTCAGACAGGACGGGGTTACAGGAGCCGCTAATTCGTGGGCTCTGGCTCACTCAGGCCGCGGGGAGGGAGGGGCACGGTTGGCGGGGCAAGCCTGCGGCGGCAGAAGCCGGCGTGATGTTGCGCCGGCGTGATGTTGCACCAGCCTGAGGCGCGCTGTGCGTTCTCCCGGGGAAGTTGTCCCTGGATCCCGGGACCCTGGCAGTGGCGGGCTGCACAGGCTCCCCGTAAGGGAGGTGTGGATAGTGACCTGTGCTCGCACACAGGCTTTTTGGTGGCGGCAGCAGCTGCAGCCTTAGCGTCTCATGCCCGTCTCTGGGGCCCGTGCTGTTAGCGGCGACTCGCGCCCGTCTCTGGAGCTCCTTTAAGCAGCGCTCCTAATCCCCTCTCCTTGCGCACCAGGAAACAAAGAGGGAAGAAAAAGTCTCTTGCCTCTTCGGCAGGTTCAGACTTTTCCCCGGACTCCCTCCTGGCTAGCCGTGGCGCACTAACCCCCTGCAGGCTGTGTTCACGCCGCCAACCCCAGTCCTCTCCCGGCGCTCCGACCGAAGCCCGAGCCTCAACTCCAGGCCCCGCCCGCCCCGGCGGGTGAGCAGTCAAAGCCTCTCAGACTGGTGAGTTCTGGTCGGCCCTGATTCCCTGTGCGGGAATCTCTCCGCTTTGCCCTCCGCACCCCTGTTGCCTTGCTCTACTCCACGGCTCCGAAGCTTCCCCCCTCCGCCACCCGCAGTCTCCTCTCGCGAAGGGGCTTCTAAGTGTGTGGAAACCTTTCTTCCTTCACAGCTCCCTCCCACTGCTGCGGGTCCCGTCCGTATTCTTTTGTCTGTGTTTATTCTTTTTTCTTTTGCCCTACCCAGGTACGTGGGGAGTTTCTTGCCTTTCGGGAGGTCTGTGGTCTTCTGCCTGCGTCACCAGGTGTTCTGTAGGAGTTGTTCCACGTGTAGATGTATTTCTGGTGTATCCGTGGGGAGGAAGGTGATCTCCGCGTCTTACTCTTCCGCCATCTTCCTGATTCCCCTACCGGACTCTTAATCGCCCTCCCTGCCCTCCCCACCATGTTGCCATGGTTATGAAATTCCTGAGCCCACCTGGGCAATGGGACCTGTCCGAAATAAAGAAAGGCATCTGGCCTGTCCCACTCCCACCCTATAGAAGGAAGGTACATGTGCCTCGACCAGTTAGTAAACAAAATTTTCACCTTGGACCATTCCTTTGTTTTCTGGCTGTGAAAGCTAATCGATATCACATGTTTGGGCTCGACTCTCCCAGACTACTAGGAAGTCGGCCTGCTGTTCTGACAGCCACCCTTCCCTCTAATGAATTCTGTCTTGTTTACATTCTGCCTTGTGTCTGGAAATTCTTTTCCAACCCGCGTTTGGACCACGACATTTCTGTCAAATATCATTAGCCAGAATTGGAACATATGTCCCTTCCCAAGGCAATCACTGATAAAGTGAATGGAATCACCAGTTTCGGCTCATACTGTAGAAAAGTTCTTCCTTACTTGGATGGGGCTTGGCTGGGATCTAGGAAAATAAAGGCAGTCTGAAGAGTCTGGATAACTCAACAGATCCAGAGTTCTGTTGGCAAGGAAGGATGCTGTTGGGTAGGCAACCAAGTGTTTGCCTTACCAATCTTTATATTTTTTGCCAATCTTAGAGGCAAAAAGTGATATCTTATATTTTTGTTTATGTTTACTTTTTTATTCAGTTAGGCATTTCTTCCATATTTCTTAGCCATTTTTATTTCTTCTTTTATAATTAGCCTGTTCATATCTATGGCCTGTTTTTCTACTGGTATGTTCATTTTTCTTATTGATTTTTAAGAGTTTTTTGTTTATTTATTTTCTAGTGGGAGTATTATTTCCTTCCCCATTCCTTTACTCTGAGTCAGGCAATGCTGAGTTCTTTCTTTTCCACAGTCCCGTATACCTTCCAAATTTACCTTCTTGGAGCTGTTTCAAAAATTCTTGCCTTTATAATGCACACATCCCTGGTCTAGCACAGAATAGTTTCCCACCACCATCTAGTTAGTCCCCAGTCTACTGTATTCTTCTTTTAGAATAAATATCCTGTTTCAATTGAAAATGCCCCAACCACTTCTCCCTTTGGACTGTTAATCTCCCTCCTCGACCTCGCTACCATGTTGCCATGGTTATGGAATTCTTGAGCCCACCTGCGCGATGCCCACCTGGGCAACGCCCACCTGGGCACCGGGACCTGTCCCAAATAAGGAAAGGCGTCTGGCCTGTCCCACTCCCACCCTATAGAAGGAAGGTATATGTGCCTTTGGACTGTTGCCATGGCCTCATAATTGTTTTCCTCTCCTCTAGTGCCTTCCTTTTCCTCCGTCCTGCAGTATCTCAGTGAAGAAACACCAAGGTGTGGATGACACGGCTTTCCGCCCTTTGTTGCGAAGGCTGCCCTTTTGCTTATTCAGTAAAGTCTAGACTTCTAAGCGTAGCCTGTAAGACCTGCTCCATTCAATTCCAAATAATCCCTTTTCACTGTTGCCTTGTGCTCTTATTATATCAGTTTACCATGCCTAATCCTGCTTTCTGCCAGCGCCGTTTCCCTTTCTATCATGTCCTTTTGGTGAAATCTCACCCATTTTTCAGCACCCACCTCAGAGCTACCACCTAAGCCAAGTCTTCCCAGATTCCTCAAGACGGAATGACCTTCTCCTTCCTCTTTCATAAGCATTTTTACTGTGTGTGTCTGAGTGTGTAGGACATCTTACCTGCATCACTGTCCCACACGTGCGGGGCTTTCCACCAGTCCGCATCGCCTCCTAGAGTTTATGTGGAGTGGTGTTCAGTGTGAGCTTTGCTGAATCTGTCAGTGCTCAGGAAATGCTTGACATTAACAATTCCTCTTGGCGTGCAGTTACCCTAGGGGTGAACTTAAATTTAATTGCCGTTTAGCACTTGCTGGAGCAAGGCTGATGACCACTGCCTGCAAGAGCACTTTTGGAAGAGGAGGTGTTTCCACAGTCTGCTTGTAGTGTGGATTTTCAAGCCTCGTTTTCGATTCGTCAGCAGACGGCTCCCTGACGGTACTTCAGTCAATCGATCCTTTTAGCATAAGGCTAGTTTAAGTGAATTCAGCCTGGAAATTACAACTACAAACAGGTCTTTAGAAGTCATGCTAAATTATGGGGAGTGGGATCAATTGTAGAAATTTACTTTTCTAGTTCTTTTCAAGAAACTTTAATAGGTATATAATAACCGGTAGTTATTGACAATTTGCTATACGTCATGCACTATTTTAATCACTCTACATGTGTGAATTAATTTATTCCTCATAACACTTTTAAGAGATAGGTACAATGATCATTTTCATCATAGATATGGGAAACTGAGGCAAGGGAGTTTAAGTAACTTGCTTTAAGTCACAAAGCTAGTAAGTGGAGGAAGCAGGATTTAAATTCAGGCAGTTGAATTTCTGAACTTGCACCCCGAAGTGAACTCTGAGCTATATTTTTACTGACCACTAAGGAGATAAATAGTCATTTCGAAGCCATTCAATATAAATTACTTTTATTAAGCCAAACATCAAAGAAATTTCTAAAATGTAAAAAAAAACCAGAAACCACTGCCATTTTTCTCATTATTTTTGTTTTTGAAAAATATTTTTCATAAAAATGGTGTTTGTGTTAACCCATTAACATGTAATGGGTTTATTACTGTTATTTTAAAATAAATATTCTCAAGTGATCAGTTTTAATTCATAACACAGTGCATATCAATAGGTGTAACCCACATAAACAGAAGCTCTTTAAGATCGTCAATCATTTTAGGAATGGAAAAGGGTCTGAGACCACAAAGTGTGAGAACCACGGGTATAAAGAGACTAGAACAGATCCAAGTCATGAGTTATATTTAGGTTAGATTCTAAGATCATGATTTCAACTCTGTGTATGTGCTGAAATATTTAAAGCTTGAAATATATTCATTTAATTGTTCACGTATACAGTGGCTATCTGTTGAACGCTTTCTGTGTGCCAGGTGCTGGGTGAAGCATTGAGGATATAGTGGGGAGCAAGATAGCCTACCCTCCCAAAGCTTAACTTTGGCATTCATTCATGCAGCTTTCCCTTTGTCAGTGATACCCAGGGTCTACTCTAGTCTTAGAAGAGCCCCCAAAGGATTTATAATCTAGGGAGGCAAGACACCTGTGTGGAATCTTTAAGCAAATCAGGATGAATACAGTTACGACGTCATCATTAGCAGTTCTCATGATGTAGGAGCTCAGAGAAGGGAGAAATCAGTGTGGGTTGGTATAATAAGGGATTCTGGGACTGGACTTAAACCCAGAAGGATAGGCAGGTTTAAGAGAGTTCAGTTGAGAGGAAGGGGCCAGGCTGGGTTGTGGAGGTGAATCATTGCTCACTGTCGGCATGTAGGGAAGGAAAGGGGCTTGCCTAATGGAAGAGACTTATGGAGGGGAACTCCTGGTCTAGGACTGGGTTTGCTTCTGTAGTTGATGGAAACCTCCTTATGTCTTCTAAGCTGCTGGTCATCAGATGTCTCTCTTGGGTGTACTTAGAAATCTGTGCCATCACTCAGTGTTCCCAAACTTGCCAGATCTGAAACTTTCCCAAATGGCATAGTTATCTGGAAGTACTTGTTAAGGACACGGATTCCAGAGCTTCATCCAAGATGTGCTGGTCTGGACAGGGGCCTAGCGTTCTGAATTTTTATTAGGTATACAAGGTGATTTTCTTTTTTTTAATTAGATGCAAGTTTGGGAAATGTAACTCATCTCATTACCAATGGTTCCAACCCTGATGGTGCACACTGGGAAACTTAAAAAAAATACTACTGCTGAGGCCCTACCCACAGTGACCTAGTTAATAACAACAAAATGATAAAAATAAAGATAGACTAATAATAATTGGAATTAAATTAGGAGAGTTTTGGGGTCCATAATTATTCCTTCAGTGGCACCATATTTCCCATAATCCCAGAATCAGCTAGGAAAATCACATCTGGCTCCATTAACAGTGTTTTTCTAGTTTCAACAGGCCAAGAACACAGCACTGTGAACTAGGGGTGTGTTTATCGGTGGGGTGGAGGCAGGGGAGTTACATCACTTGCTTTGAAGAAAAATAAAAGAACATTTATGGTTGCTTTGGGCTGTCAGTGTCTGTTCAGGTCACAGCAAAAGTTAAAAGCATCCCACTGAGGCCACGTGGGAAATTATCCTCCCGGTTCCACTTAACTGGAACCTTTGGGAGGAAGCAGAGAAACAAATCACACCAGGGCTCTCATTGTTCCTGAGAACTTTCTGAGTAAATGCAAAGTGCGTGCCATCTGATCCCACAGGAAATCAATTTAGTTTTACTGAGAAAGTGTGTGTATATTTCCATTTATGAAATCATGGACTCCAAGTTCTGGGAGGTCACAGAGCCACAAAATATGCGAGAGGCCACTTGGCTCTACTGCTTACTCTCTCTCTCTCTGCTCTTCCTCATGCAGCTGGATTGGGTACCAGGAGACAGTGAACTTTGAGCTGCCTCTGGCACTGGCTTGCTCTGTGACCTTGAGCAAACCTCTTGCACCCTCTGGGCCTCAGCTTCCATATCTGTTTGAAGAAAGGTGTGCTTTAATCTGTTGAGCCCTTCTAGCTGCATCTTTGGAAAAATATAAGCCTCAATTATGACATTTTTCTGGCTCCTTCCTAGAAAAAGGACACCCAGTTTATAGAGCCAAAGGGTTGAACTGCATCTAGAAAGAACTATGCTTGTAATGTGTCCCAGTGGAACAGGATCTGTGCAGGGACTTAGAAAAGAGTCTGAGTATTCAGGAAAGCATATCTGAAATTCTGAAGAAAGTAAGGTTCTGAAACTTGACCTTCTTGATTCATCTCCCTGGTGGGTTGTATGGTCTTGAGCTTGTGAATTATTCTCTATGGGATCCGTTTTCTTCATTTATAAAATAGGAATGATAACAATGATAACTTGTTGTTCTGACAAGTAGATAAGATGTATCTACTTAGTATCTCAATAAAAACTAGCTGTCATTATTTTCCCTTTATAATTTGGTTGCAGTGGATGTTTTCTCCTTTCCTTGGTGTATCCCTTGGTACTGTTCTAGATTAGTTTTGTTAATGCATCTTTATTCTCTTTCTACTGTATAATTATTTTGGCCTGGTTCACCTAAGGAAAGAAGAAAGGAAATGTTTTTTATGAAGTCACGTTTTAAAGAACAAAGAGTATACCTGGATGGTAAGATCAAAGAAGGTGAAAAATTACCTGTATTTAATGCTATGAAATGGAGACGGAAGTAGAGTCCAGAATTTTGGCAGGGGAACAGGTCTCTGGGTGAAGGATTGCCTCCTAGCACTGTGCTTTTATGACCTTCGTTTCCTGAGCAGGAACTTTCTGTGCAAACAACTGACATGAATCAAAGAACATCTGGGTTCTTGCTAAGGGCAGCTTCCAGAGCAGGGCAGCAGTCAGGACCTTCCTGCCGTCTTTCTCCACCTCTCACCTTCCCAGCCCCAGTCCCTTGGAATGGAGCAATGATAGCAGGGAGTCCACAGCTGCGACACAGCTGCCACGTGCTGGGCCTTGATGTCCAGATTTGGGATTTAGTGCTGATTCTTCAGCTTCATCTTTTCTGTGGGTCCTTGAGTGAGTAGCTTGCCCCATCAGCCTCACTCAGAACCCGCACCTGTGAATGGGCAGGTTGGAATGGATGTGAGCTTCCATACATCAGGACTACCGAAGAATATTTTATTAAAACTACACAGTTTCAGACCTCACTCTCAGTGATCCTGGTTCAGAAAAGTCAAAGATGAGTTGAGAGCCACTGCTCCTGACCCCGTAAAATCCTAGATGTCCTCCATTCATGGTATGTGGCATGACTCACCCTCCTGATGGAAGTGAGAGAACTCAAGCAAGTTTCCTCTTGCACAGTGTCGCCATCCAGGCCGTGGTTCTGGAAGTGTGGTCTCCAGGTCTCCAGTGAGCCATGAGGGTTTATCTGAAGGTCTTAGAATCACATGTGAGTCTTATTTTACTTTTAGGAGGTTAGTGACATAAATTTCCATAGGTTGGGATCTTTTATGTAATTAAAGACTACCTGTTAATCTAATATCTGAGTTTGGGTTCCCCTGAAAGCAAACCTAAGGCAAAGTTTTTAGGTGAGAAGTTTATTTGGAAGGTGACCCCATGAAGTATTATAGAAAGGAGGGATGGGAGAAAAGCCAATAAAGACTATGTCACTGAATTACTCACTGTTGTGGGCAGCTGGGCTTAATGCCTTGGGGACCCTCTGTCAATCCGCGTAGTTCGTGATTCTCAACTGCGTGGTTTTTCTCGCAATGGAATTTGGTGGTGTATGGAGATAACCGGGAAGGGCTACTGGCATCCAGGATGCTGCTAAACATGCTGCAATACCCAGGACAGACCCTGCAACAGAAAGAATTATTCAGCCCAAAATGTCAGTAGGGCTCATGTTGAGAAACCTGTCTCAGAATTCTCCCTCTTATGGAGATGTGCCTGGCATCTGTCCATTAACTCTCACTGCCCCCCCCCACCCCCACCCCCCCACCGGATAAAGGTTGCCTCTGGGAGTGTAAATGTCCTCAGACCAGTAGGCTGCACTTGAATTAAGGCTGAGCAGCCTTCTGTGGTTTTGGAGAAATCCCTGAGGCAAAAAAGCAGAGAGATTACATGACGCGTAGGTGGGACCCTGCCTGTGTGCATGCCATAGCCTGTTGTGTACTGAAATCAGGCCAAGGTCAAAGGGATGTGACTAAATGTGATTCTCCTAGCTGAGTAATGATTCAGGGTTGTGGAGAGTATGGTACAACTGAAAAAAAATTATAGACCCTGAAACTGCCTTAATTTAATTTGACCGTGAAAATGGCTGAAGTCTGGAAATCCAGTATAGTACAGAGGTCCTGTATGGTGAAATGGTTACAAATGTGGTGTCTGGGCCGAGGCTAGATGCCTTCAAATTCTGCCTCTAATAGTTTTTAGCTTTGTGACTGTGGATGAATTAATTAACTTCTCTGTCCCTTAGTTTTCTCACCTAGAAAATGGGGTTAATAATGTTTCCCATCTCATAAAGTTATTGTGAGGATTAAACTTTATTTGTGTATGTGCATTTGTGTTTGTATGTATGTATATATATTGATGTAACATATATATTTAATGTAACGTGTATTTAATATTTAATGTAACATTTTAACAGTACCTGGCATTTGGTGAGCTGGAGTGACTGACTGGCTCTTATCATCATCCCAGGGCTTGGGTTCTGGGCTTGGGAAGTTGCAGCATTAATTTAGCTTGGCCTTTTTCCATTGGTAGTAGGCACAAGACCTTCACTTCAATTGAAAAACATTTATTGAGCTCTTATTATAGCCAGATACTATGGTATCTGTGGCTCTTGGCCAGGCTCTTGGTAATAAGAATAGGAATCTCTCTCTTTCCTCCTCAGCTCTTTGTTTATGTACCACCATTCCTTTCTTTGGTTTCATAAGGTGTGATGGAGAGTAAAGAGTATAGGACTTGGAGAAATGAACTTCTGTTCCAGGCTCAACTTCATCATTCACTGGCTGTGGATTTGGGAAATGACTTTGCTTTACAATTTTATAAGTGAATATAACCCACTTATGCCTCTCTGTGAGACTTAAATGACTTGCTATAAGGAAAAATACTGTAAGAATTTCTAAGTGAACCAACCGGTAGTTTATTGTTTCACTTGCATGTCCAGTGTTCTCAATTCTGTCTGGGACTGCGGAGCTTTAAAACAGATTTCTGGGTTCTAGCCCTATGGTTGTTGAGAGTGTCTTGAGGGGCACCAAGGGAGCCCATAATCAAAAATATTTTTTCTAGTCAATTCTGACAATCAGCCAGATTTGAGAACCACTAAACTACTGTGAGTGCCATGGAGCAGGGACGATGTCTTATTCAACTTTTGTGTTCCCACTGCCTAACAAAGTTCTAAATATACAGCGTGCTCAATACATGTTTTCTGAATGAATAAAAGGCTAAACCTCTCTATACTTAAGAAAATAGAGGAAAGGTACAACACTCTAGGAGTCACCCTATTCCCCGATCTGCATGTTTGTCTGACCCACCTTCCTTCCACTGAAGTAGTTTGTTGCTGAAGCACCTGAGCTAATTTACACCTGGGACTATAACACTTGAACAGCTTGCACTGTATGTTCAGATTCACCATGAGTGACAATATCTGTTCTTTCTACTTTAAAGGTGGTTGGGAAGATTAAGGGGTAAGAAGGGGTAAGAAAGTGATTTTTCAGGCCGCAGTGTGTTATAAATATATAGGGAATTAATGTTATTAAGAAGACAAGGCTCAGTAGATACAGTGTAGAAGAGAGAAGATTCTTTAATCAGAGCCTGTAGGCCCACAGATTCACTACTGAGCTTACTAAAGTGATAACAGAGAACAGATTTAACATAAAGTGACATGGAGAGGTGAAAGTATAAGACTGGGCAGAGGTATACAGGCCAAGGAAACCCCAAAGAATCCAGAGGGATCTCAGTATTAATGTCAGGAAATTGGAATACAAGGTGTTAAACAGGTCAAAAAGGAACCTTTTATAGCGATGGAGTGTGTGATCCATAATGGAATATACTGGCATGAATAGTTATGCACCAATGAACATGGCACTAAAATATAGAAAACAAAATCATCAGAAAATACAAACAACAAGAGCAAAACCCCTGACAGAATCAAATTTGTAGTGGGAACATTTGTTATACACCTTTGGAACTTCGGCAGATCCAGTAGATACAGAAGTAAAGATAAAGAGGCATAGGGAGTTGAGGAAGATGGTGGAAGAGTAAGACGCGGAGATCACCTTCCTCCCCACAGATACACCAGAAATACATCTACACGTGGAACAACTCCTACAGAATACCCACTGAACGCTGGCAGAAGACCTCATACCTCCCAAAAGGCAAGAAACTCCACACGTACCTGGGTGGGGCAAAAGAAAAAAGAAACAACAGAGACAAAAGAATAGGGACGGGACGTGCACCACTGGGAGGGAGCTGTGAAGGAGGAAAGGTTTACACACACTAGGAAGCCCCTTCGCGGGCGGAGACTGCGGTGCCGGAGGCGGGGAGCTTCGGGGCCGAGGAGGAGAGCACAGCAACAGGGGTGCGGAGGGCAAAGCGGAGAGATTCCCGCACAGAGGATCAGGGCCGACCAGAACTCACCAGTCTGAGAGGCTTGTCTGCTCACCCGCCGGGGCGGGCGGGACCTGGAGTTGAGGCTCGGGCTTCGGTGGGATCCCAGGGAGAGGACTGGGGTTGGCTGCGTGAACACAGCCTAAAGGGGTTAGGGCACCACGGCTAGCTGGGAGGGAGTCCGGGAAAATGTCTGGACCTGCCGAAGAGACAAAAGACTTTTTCTTGCCTCTTTGTCTCCTGGTGTGTGAGGAGAGGGATTAGGAGCGCTGCTTAAAGGAGCTCCAGAGACGGGCGTGAGCCGCGGCTAAAAGCGCGGACCCCAGAGACGGGCATGAGACGCTAAGGCTGCTGCTGCCACCACCAAGTGACCTGCAAGCACAGGTCACTATCCACACTGCCCCTCCCAGGAGCCTGTGAAGCACGCCACTGCCAGGGTCCCGTGATCCAGGGACAACTTTCCCGGGAGAACGCACAGCGGCACAGCGCGCCTCAGGCTGGTGCAACGTCCCGCTGGCCTCTGCCGCCGCTGGCTCGCCCGCATCTGTACCCCTCCCTCCATCCGGCCTGAGTGAGCCAGAGCCCCCGAATCAGCAGCTCCTGTAACCACGTCCTGTCTGAGCCAAGAACAGGCGCCCTCCGGTGACCTACACGCAGAGGCAGGGCCAAATCCAAAGCTGAGCCCTGGGAGCTATATGAACAAAGAAGAGAAAGGGAAATCTCTACCAGCAGCTTCAGGAGCAGTGGATTAAATCTCCACAGTCAACTTGATGTACCTGCATCTGTGGAATACCTGAATAGACAACGAATCATCCCAAATTGAGGAGGTGGACTTTGGGAGCAAGATATATTATTTTTTCCCCCTTTTCCTCTTTTTGTGAGTGTGTATGTGTATGCTTCTGTGTGAGATTTTGTCTGTATAGCTTTGCTTTCATAATTTGTGCTAGGGTTCTGTCCATCCATTTTTTTGTTTCTTTTTCTTTTTACTTTAAAAAAAATTTTTTTCTTAATAATTATTTGTTATTTTAATAACTTTATTTTGTGTTATCTTTATTTTATCCTCTTTCTTTCTTTCTTTCTGTCTGTCTTTCTTTCTGTTTTTTCTCCCTTTTATTCTGAGGCGTGTGGATGAAAGGCGCTTGGTGCTCCAAACAGGAGTCAGTGCTGTGCCTCTGAGGTGGGAGAGTCAACTTCAAGACACTGGACCATAAGAGACCTCCCAGCTCCACGTAATATCAAATGGCGAAAATCTCCCAGAGATCTGCATCTCAACACCAAGACCCAGCTTCACTCAATGACCAGCAAGCTACAGTGCTGGACACCCTATGTCAAACAACTAGCAAGACAGGACCACAACTCCACCCATTAGCAGAGAGGCTGCCTAAAATCATAATAAGTCCACAGACACCCCAAAACACACCACCAGACGTGGACCTGACCACCAGAAAGACAAGATCCAGCCTCATCCACCAGAACACAGGCACTAATCCCCTCCACCAGGAAGCCTACACAACCCACTGAACCAACTTTAGCCACTGGGGACAGACACCAAAAACAACGGGAACTACGAACCTGCAGCCTGCAAAAAGGAGACCCCAAACACGGTAAGATAAGCAAAATGAGAAGACAGAAAAACACACAGCAGATGAAGGAGAAAGGTAAAAACCCACTAGACCTAACAAATGAAGAGGAAATAGGCAGTCTACCTGAAAAAGAATTCAGAATAATGATAGTAAAGGTGATCCAAAATCTTGGAAATAGAATAGAGAAAATGCAAGAAACATTTAACAAGGACCTAGAAGAACTAAAGAAACAAGCAATGATGAACAACACAGTTAATGAAATTAAAAATACTCTAGATGGGATCAATAGCAGAATAACTGAGGCAGAAGAATGGATAAGTGACCTGGAAGATAAAATAGTGGAAATAACTACTGCAGAGCAGAATAAAGACAAAACAATGAAAAGAACTGAGGACAGTCTCAGGGACCTCTGAGACAACATTAAATGCACCAACATTCGAATTATATGGGTCCCAGAACAAGAGAAAAAGAAAGGGACTGAGAAAATATTTGAAGAGATTATAGTTGAAAACTTCCCTAATATGGGAAAGGAAATAGTTAATCAAGTCCAGGAAGCACAGAGAGTCCCATACAGGATAAATCCAAGGAGAAACACGCCAAGACACATACTAATCAAACTATCAAAAATTAAATACAAAGAAAACATGTTAAAAGCAGCAAGGGAAAAACAACAAATAACACACAAGGGAATCCCCATAAGGTTAACAGCTGATCTTTCAGCAGAAACTCTGCAAGCCAGAAGGGACTGGCAGGACATACTTAAAGTGATGAAGGAAAAAAACGTACAACCAAGATTACTCTACCCAGCAAGGATCTCATTCAGATTTGATAGAGAAATTAAAACCTTTACAGACAAGCAAAAGCTGAGAGAGTTCAGCACCACGAAACCAGCTTTACAACAAATGTTAAAGGAACTTCTCTAGGCAAGAAACACAAGAGAAGGAAAAGACCTACAATAACAAACCCAAAACAATTACAAAAATGGGAATCAGAACATACATATCGATAATTACCTTAAATGTAAATGGAGTAAATGCTCCCACCAAAAGTCACAGACTGGCTGAATGGATACAAAAATAAGACCCACATATATGCTGTCTACAACAGACTCACTTCAGACCTAGGGACACATACAGACTGAAAGTGAGAGGATGGAAAAAGATATTCCGTGCAAATAGAAACCACAAGAAAGCTGGAGTAGCAATTCTCATATCAGTCAAAATAGACTTTAAAATAAAGACTATTAGAAGAGACAAAGAAGGACACTACATAATGACCAAGGGATCAATCCAAGAAGAAGATATAACAATTGTAAATATTTATGCACTCAACATAGGAGCACCTCAATACATAAGGCAAATACTAACAGCCATATAAGGGGAAATCAACAGTAACACAATCATAGTAGGGGACTCTAACACCCCACTTTCACCGATGGACAGATCATCCAAAATGAAAATAAATAAGGAAACACAAGCTTCAAATGATACATTAAACAAGATGGACTCAATTGATATTTATAGGACATTCCATCCAAAATCAACAGAATAGACATTTTTCTCAAGTGCTCATGGAACATTCTCCAGGATAGATCATATCTTGGGTCAAATATCAAGCCTTGGTAAATTTAAGAAAATTGAAATAGTATCAAGTATCTTTTCTGACCACAACGCTATGAGACTAGATATCAATTACAGGAAAAGGTCTGTAAAAAATACAAACACATGGAGGCTAAACAATACACTACTTAATAACGAAGTGATCACTGAAGAAATCAAAGAGGAAATCAAAAAATACCTAGAAACAAATGACAATGGAGACACGATGACACAAAACCTATGGGATACAGCAAAAGCAGTTCTAAGAGGGAAGTTTTTAGCCATACATACAGTCCTACCTCAAGAAACAAGAAACATCGCAAATAAACAACCTGACCTACACCTAAAGCAATTAGAGAAAGAAGAACAGAAAAAACCCTGAAGTTAGCAGAAGGAAAGAAATCATAAAGATCAGGTCAGAAATAAATGAAGGAAACGATAGTAAAGATCAATAAAACCAAAAACTGGTTCTTTGAGAAGATAAACAAAATTGACAGACTATTAGCCAGACTCATCAAGGAAAAAAAGGGAGAAGACTCAAATCAATAGAATGCAAAATGAAAAAGGAGAAGTAACAACTGACACTGCAGATATACAAAAGATCATGAGAGATTACTACAAGCAACTCTATGCCAATAAAATGGACAACCTGGAAGAAATGGACAAATTCTTAGAAATGCACAACCTGCTGAGACTAAACCAGGAAGAAATAGAAAATATGAACAGACCAATCACAAGCACTGAAATTGAGACTGTGATTAAAAATCTTCCAACAAACAAAATTCCAGGACCAGATGGCTTCACAAGCGAATTCTATCAAACACTGAGAGAAGAGCTAACACCTGTCCTTCTCAAACTCTTCCAAAATATAGCAGAGGGAGGAACACTCCTAAACTCATTCTACGAGGCCACCATCACCCTGATACCAAAACCAGAAAAAGATGTCACAAAGAAAGAAAACTATACGCCAATATTACTGATCAACATTGATGCAAAAATCCTCAACAAAATACTAGCAAACAGAATCCAACAGCACATTAAAAGGATCATACACCATGATCAAGTGGGGTTTATTCCAGGAATGCAAGGATTCTTCAATATATGCAAATCAATCAACGTGATACACCATATTAAGAAATTGAAGAAGAATAACCATATGATCATCTCAGTAGATGCAGAGAAAGCTTTCGACAAAATTCAACACCCAGTTATGATAAAAACCCTGCAGAAAGTAGGCATAGAGGCAACTTTCCTCAACATAATAAAGGCCATATATGACAAACCCACAGCCAACATCGTCCTCAATGGTGAAAAACTGAAAGCATCTCCACTGAGATCAGGAACAAGACAAGGTTGCCCACTCTCACCACTCTTATTCAACATAGTTCTGGAAGTTTTAGCCAGAGCAATCAGAGAAGAAAAAGAAATAAAAGGAGTCCAAATCGGAAAAGAAGAAGTAAAGCTGTCACTATTTGCAGATGACATGATACTCTACATAGAGAATCCTAAAGATGCTACCAGAAAACTACTAGAGCTAATCAATGAATTTGGTAAAGTAGCAGGATACAAAATTAATGCACAGAAATCTCTGGCATTCCTACACACTAATGATGAAAAATCTGAAAGTGAAATTAAGAAAACACTCCCATTTACCATTGCAAGAAAAAGAATAAAATATCTAGGAATAAATCTACCTAAGGAGACAAAAGACTTGTATGCAGAAAATTATAAGACGCCGATGAAAGAAATTAAAATCATTCAAATAGATGGAGAGATATACCATGTTCTTGGATTGGAAGAATCAACATTGTGAAAATGACTCTACTACCCAAAGCAATCTACAGATTCAATGCAATCCCTATCAAACTACCACTGGCATTTTTCACAGGACTAGAACAAAAAATTTCACAATCTGTATGGAAACCTAAAAGACCCCGAATAGCCAAAGCAATCTTGAGAACAAAAAATGGAGCTGGAGGAGCCAGGCTCCCTGACTTCAGACTATACTACCAAGCTACAGTAATGAAGACAGCATGGTACTGGCACAGAAATATAGATCAATGGAACAGCATAGAAAGCCCAGAGATAAACCCACACACGTATGGTCATCTTATCTTTGATAAAGGAGGTAAGAATATACAGTGGAAAAAAGACAGCCTCTTCAGTAAGTGGTGCTGGGAAAACTGGACAGGTACATATAAAAGTATAGAATTAGAACACTCCCTAACACCGTACACAAAAATAAACTCATAATGGATTAAAGACCTAAGTGTAAGGCCAGATATTGTCAAACTCTTAGAGGAAAACATAGGCAGAACACTCTATGACAGAAATCACAGCAAGATCCTTTTTGACCCACCTCCTAGAGAAATGGAAATAAAAACAAAAATAAACAAATGGGACCTAATGAAACGTCAAAGCTTTTGCACAGCAAAGGAATCCATAAACAAGATGAAAAGACAGCGCTCAGAATGGGAGAAAATATTTGTAAATGAAGCAACTGACAAAGGATTAATCTCCAAGATTTACAAGCAGCTCATGCAGCTCAATAACAAAAAAACAAACAACCCAATCCAAAAATGGGCAAAAGACCAAAATAGACATTTCTCCAAAGAAGATATACAGATTGCCAACAAACACATGAAAGGATGCTCAACATCATTAATCATTAGAGAAATGGAAATCAAAACTACAATGGGATATCATCTCACACCAGTCAGAATGGCCATTCATCAAAAAATCTAGAAATAGTAAATGCTGGAGACGGTGTGGAGAAAAGGGAACCCTCTTGCACTGTTGGTAGGAATGTAAATTGATATAGCCATTATGGAGAACAGTATGGAGGTTCCTTCAAAAACTAAAAACAGAATTACCATGCGACCCAGCAATCCCACTACTGGGCATATACCCTGAGAAAACCATAATTCAAAGAATCATGTACCACAGTATTCATTGCAGCTCTATTTACAATAGCCAGGACAAGGAAGCAACATAAGTGTCCGTCATCGGATGAATGGATAAAGAAGATGTGGCACATATACAATGGAATATTACTCATCCATGAAAAGAAATGAAATTGAGATATTTGTAGTGAGGTGGATGGACCTAGAGTCTGTCATACAGAGTGAAGTAAGGCAGAAAGAGAAAAACAAATAGCGTATGCTAACACATATATATGGAATCTAAGAAAAAAAGGTCATAAAGAACCCAGGGATAAGACGGGAATAAAGAGTCAGAGCTACTAGAGAATGGACTTGAGGATATGGGGAGGGGGAAGGGTAAGCTGGGACAAAGTGAGAGAGTGGCATGGACATATATACACTACCAAACGTAAAATAGATAGCTAGTGGGAAGCAGCGGCATAGCACAGGGATATCAGCTCAGTGCTTTGTGACCACCTCAAGGGGTGGGATAGGGAGGGTGGGAGGGAGGGAGACGCAAGAGGGAAGTGTTATAGGAGCATGTGTATATATATAACTGATTCACTTTGTTATAAAGCAGAAACTAATACACCATTGTAAAGCAATTATACTCTAATAAAGATGTTAAAAGAAAGAGGCATGAACATAATTTATAAGCTGTTTCTAATAGAAATACATTGATCCCTACAAACAAAGAATAAACCTTTTTTAAAGCACCTATGGGACAGAATTTTACCATACTTTTAGCCTAAAACTACTCTAATAATTTCTTTAAAGAACAAAGAGTATTGACCTGAGTTTTCTAATATGATAACCACAGTTCACATCTGGCCATTGAACACTTGAAATGTGGCTAGTTTTAATTGAGGTGGGATGTAAGTATGAAACACACACTAGAATTCATTCCAAATAAAAGGAATGTTAAATAGGTCATTAAAATTTTTACAGTGACTAATGTTCAAATGATAATATTTTTTATATATTGGGTTAAATAAAAATATTAAAATTAATTTCACTTTTCTTTTTACCTTTTTTAATGTCACTACTAGAGTATTTAAAATTACATATGTGACTCCTATTTTTGGCTTGCATTATATTTCTATTGGATAACACTTGTATAGGCCATACTTATTTTCCACAGTGTGATAGAGGACAAAATCTAAAGCATAATAATAATTTTTTAAACCCAAACCACTTAGAAATTGAAAAAATAAAAATACAAATTATAAACTCCCATTTAAAAATCTTGTTGCCTTCAATAAAAAATTTTTCAGAAAACTAAAAATCTTTTTGTGTCAAAGAGGAAATCAAACTGACAATGTCAGAACATTTAAGGAAGTAAATTTGGAGGATAAAAATAATTTATTTCAAAAGGTATGTGATTTACCCAAAAGAAAAGGAAGAGCCCTAAATATTTTCAGTACTAAATAAGAAAAGGTGGAAATAAATTAAAAACAGTCAACAGTCAACTCAAGAAATTAGGAAAATGAAACTACATTTTTCCAGGGGTCTTATGGTCCAGAGAAAGAAGTCTGCCAGTGTACAATGGATGTCTGGTTGTTCTCAGTATTGAGTATCTCCTGTGAGTCAAGCAGCAGGGGCTCACCTACATTATCTCTAATCCTTTCAAACACACTACAAGATTGGCATAATTATACCCATTTTGCAGGTGATTAAACAGACTCAGCTAGGTTAAGTGACTTTTTCAAGAACTCAAGACAAAATAGTAGATGTGTGTGATTGGAATTCTGTCTCTAAGGCCCATGCTGTTTCCAGTTCATCACACTGATTTCATAAAACGTTCAGCTGCTTGTTTTAGAGTCCATGGGGTACTGGATAGGAATTCAGAAGTGAGAGAATTAAAAAGTCCAAAGCATTGATTCACCTTGATTTCGTTGGTATCCCTTAGTTTAGTTGTAGGAACTTCAGTCTCCTCCTTTATCAGACAAGGGAACAAAAATAGGTCATTGTTTAAGGCCTCTTTTGGAAGGTAGCAATGAAAGGTGCTTTGGGCAGGTCAGTTTTCATGTGTGTGATGGGTATAACTGGTATCTGCCAGAAAAGGCCCTTCCCCACCATCATGGTATAGCATGCCGTCACACATATGGGACACTCCTGACATGTGTCCTATTAAGAGTTCCCTGGAGTTTGGGTTGTCTGTCCAAGTACTGCTCTAATACTGACTTCACATTTGGACACATTGCAGCTGAAGTTTCATTACCTGAAAAGTAGACTTTCACCAGAATTTATTCTCTGTTTTGTTTTAAAAGAGAGGGGGGAATCACAAAAAATCTAGAACTAATCCATTTCTTGGAACATACTGATCAGTTGAATTCATCTCAACATAGACTTTCCAGGCTCCTACTATGTGCCAGAACCGGGGACAGAGTTGCAAACGAGACAGAACACTAACTCTAGGACGAGACATATAGACTCTATTAGTGTGTTATTTTTCCAGTTGTAAGAACAGAGACCCTCCTGGGTCAGACCAGAAGATATTTGATATCAGAGAACTACTTGAATAAACAAACCAAATTCCAGGGAACCTAGGAGAGCCCTCAGCCTACTCTAAGGGTACATGTAGGAGTAAGAAGAATAGAATCCCAGTCACACAGCTAGATTCCTAAAAGACTGGCTCATCAAGTGGTCACTGGAAGGCTTATGGCTTCCCCAGAACACTACTTGACTGTTACCACAGTTTCAGCTACCACCAACAAATTTCTCTTTAATAATGATCATGGGCTTCCCTGGTGGTGCAGTGGTTGAAAGTCCATCTGCCGATGCAGGGGACACGGGTTCGTGCCCCGGTCTGGGAAGATCCCACATGCCGCGGAGCGGCTGGGCCCATGAGCCATGGCCGCTGAGCCTGCCCATCCGGAGCCTGTGCTCCCCAACAGGAGAGGCCACAGCAGTGAGAGGCCCGCGTACTGCAAAAAAAAATGAACACTGTTTCTCGATTGAGCCTTTTGTCACAATTCAAATAACCATGTACGTGTGGATCTATTGTTAGACCCTACTGTTTTCATTATCTTAACCTTGTAGTAAATTGAAATCTGATAGTTTGTCTTGCAAAATTCTCATTTTCTTTAAGGCTATCTTGTCCATTTTAGGTTCTTTTGCATTTCCAAAAAAATTTCACAGTCAGTTTGCCAATTTCCACACATAAAATACCTACAGAGATTTTAATGAGGATAAAATTTATTCTTATAGGTCAATTTGGGGAGAATTTACATCATAATATATTGAGTCTTCCAACTCATATACTTGAAATATCTCTCCATTTAAGTCTTTAATTTCTCTTAGCAATATTTTATAATTTTCTGTGTGGAGGTCTTGTACACCTTTCATTAGATTTAGTCCTAGATATTTGATATTTTGGGGTACTACTGTACATGGTATATTTTTCTGAATTTTGTTTTCCAATTGTTTGTTGATAGTATGTAGAAATATAATTGATTTTTATATGTTGACTTTGTAACCAGCAACTTTGCTAAGTTTGTTTATAAACTATTTTTGATTTTATAATTATAGTATTTGTATCATCTATTAATAGACTGTTTCACTTCTTTTCTGATCTTTGCACAGTGTATTTCTTTTTCTTCCCTTATTGCTCTGGCTAGGACTGCTGGTTCAGCATTGCACAAAAGTGGTGGTAATGGACATCTTGTCTTGTTGCCAACCAGTAGACAAATGTTCAGTATTTCACCACTGAGTATGATTTTAATTGTAGGCTTTTGTAAATATAATTCTTTTGTTTCTTAGTATGAAATATTTAAAATGATGAGTGTTAGTGAGGAACACTTCTCTTTTCCGGATGTTTCACATGAAGGAAGCTCAGTTAGTATAACATTATGTTTCTTTTTGTTCTTTGGTTCATTCTGCTGCAGGAATGGTGGAGTGGCCTTATCTGCTTGCTAAATCTGAGAAGAATACAGTGGGCATGTTCCTTCAACTGCTCTCTTGATCTTCCTCTTGGTGGTCCCATGTTCTTGTCCAGGATTCAGGAATGTTACAACAGGCAGTTCTCTCTAGATCAGGAATTTAGCTAGAAGGGCCTGTTTGGCTCTGAAGCCAAGCTACATCATCTGACTTGGCCTTTCACAATGACAAAGTTGCTACTTTAATTTCCCATCTGTCTTAATTTTTGTTTTAATTTTCAGTTTCTTCCAGAGCCCTTCCTTTTTATACCTAGGCTCTGGAAGAAACTGAAAATTAAACAGGGGAAGCAAGGGATACTGTTACTTGTATTATTTTTAAATAAAACAAGTTTGCCACAAAGAATTAAAAAATCTGTAAGGACAGGATGTTTTCAAGGTATGACTTCATGAGCCATTTGAGCATCCTTCCTTATTCTGCTTATCCTGGCCCTCTTGCTGATAACCTTTCCTTCTCCACAATCTTCCTGCTGTGCCTTAGCCAAGTTTTACCCCCAGACAGGAAACTGCCCAGCACCCTTCCCTCCTTGAAGCCCTCGGCTTCTCCCTCAGCGCCACCGCATCTGCACAGCTGATTTGTCCTGTGGATCCCCTTCTTCCCCACTGGTCCTGCAAAGTCTGCAAAGTCAAATCCCACAAGTATCACAGAAGTTCCACCCCTTAGTTAGACATTCCCACCACAGGCCCTGAAGTAAATTTATCTCTCAGGGCCTCATTTCCATACCTTTAAATTGGAGATCATAATAGAACCAACCTCATAGGATACGTGTGAAGATTAAAGAGTTATTTGGATGTAAAGCACTTAGATTAATGTCTGGCTCAGTATGCTCTCATTACATGTTAGATATTATTATTAGCTGATACTATCACATTCACTGGGCTTTTTAATATATCATTTTATACTCTTCCATACTTTTATCTGGTTGTTTTGTGTACATATAACTTATTTTCCAAATTAGTTTTTAAGCTCTATAAAAGCACATCTGAGTCTTGTACTTTTCTTGCATTTCCTTTGTGCTAGTCAAATTTACTACCTGTAATAGAACAGCAAAATGATAATATTGGGATTTCAGTATTTTTTGTAACTGTATTTCTGAAATACCATTAGCCTGATCCTTTTTGAAGTGGTGATATTTCTGGGATATGTATGTGTCTCTATTGTTGGAGATTTTACTTCTTTAAGTATTCAGAGAAAGAGATGTAGAAAGCTTCTCTCAAATAGAATAAAAACTAATTTGGTTCCTGAAAATCTGGGTTAGAGTCCTGGTTTTTCCATTTAGTATTTATTAGCTAGGTGATTTTCATCTCTGATTCTCAGTAAAATAGGGACAATAGGCCTCCTTTTCAATGCAGCATTTAGCTTTCTTCTGTATTTTAATATTCAGATTAAAAATAGCAAAAAATCTTATTTGTTAGACAAAAATACTACTTAAAAATAGCTGGACTACCTGAATGCTATAAATCTGGACCACAGTCACTAGTACATGTACGTCTGTGAGTATGAGATATACATGTATATGTATATTCATATATGTATTGGGTTGGCCAAAAAGTTCGTTTGGTTTTTCAGTAAGATGGCTCTAGTAGCGGTTAGTTTTCCTTTACTTCATCTGAAACAATTTTGTTAGATTGTATTGTGACAGCTGTCATATCAGCATGCATGTAAAAAAAAAATCAAAATTAGTGAATTTTTGTGTAGCCATTTTAGTATTGAAGATGGAAGAAAAAAAGCAACATTTTCGGCATATTATGCTTTGTTATTTCAAGAAAGGTAAAAATGCAACTGAAACACAAAAAAAGATTTGTGCAGCGTACAAAGAAGGTGCTGTGACTGATCAAATGTGTCAAAAGTGGTTTGCGAAGTTTTGCGCTGGAAATTTCTTGCTGGACGATGCTCCGTGGTCAGGTAGACCAGCTTAGGTTGATAGTGATCAAATCAAGACATTAATTGAAAACAATCAACGTTATACCATGCCGAAGATAGCGGACATACTCAAAATACCCAAGTCAATCACTGAAAATCATTTGCACCAGCTTGGTTATGTTAATCACTTTGATGTTTGGTTTCCACATAAGTTAAGCGAAAAAGACCTTCCTGAGCGTATTTCTGCATGCGATTCTCTACTTAAATGTAACGAAAACGTTCTGTTTTTAAAGCAAATTGTGACAGACGATGAAAAGTGGATACTGTACAACAATGTGGAATGGAAACGATTGTGGGGCAAGTGAAATGAACCACCACCAACCACACCAAAGGCCGGTCTTCATCCAAAAAAGGTGATGTTATTTATATGGTGGGATTGGAAGGGAGTCCTCTATTATGAGCTCCTTCCAGAAAACCAAACGATTAATTCCAACAAGTACTGCTCCCAGTTAGACGAACTGAAAGCAACAGTCGTCGAAAAAAGTCCAGAACTAGTCAACAGAAAATGCATAATCTTACATCAGGATAACACAAGACCACATGCTTCTTTGATGACCAGGCAAAAACTGTTAACAGCTTGGCTGGGAAGTTCTGCTTCGTCCACCATGTTCACCAGACATTGAACCTTCAAATTTCCATTTATTTCGGTCTTTACAAATTCTCTTAATGGAAAAAACGTCAATTCCTGGAAGACTGTAAAAGGCACCTGGAACAGTTCTTTGCTCAAAAAGTTAAAAAGTTTTGGGAAGTGGAATTATGAAGTTGCCTGAAAAATGGCAGAAGGTAGTGGAACAAAACGGTGAAGAGTTTGTTCAATAAAGATCTTGGTGAAAATAAAAAACGTGTCTTTTATTTTCACTTAAAAACCAAAGGAAATTTTTGGCCAATTGTTATTGAGTTAACAATTCCAGAAAAGGGTATAGACCAGTGTTTACCAAAGAGAATTCTCTTGAGGTGCTAATAGACCTGACTCTCCCTGGGTCAGGCAGAGGGTTACAGTAGATGAAAAACTTGCAGAACTGTTCAGTATCCACAGAAAGGTAATCAGTCGCATTGCATGGGGGCATAATTTGCATTTTTATGGACAAGAATTATTTGTATTACTATCATTTTTCTGCAGCTTTAAGGGTTGTAAAAATATCAGAGATAACAAAAGCTTGAAATAATTAGAATTTATGAGCTAGTCAGTAATTCCACTAAATTTCAGTCTTTCACAGTTTTTCCCTATACCACATGTTCTCTGAAATAGAATGCTACTCTTGGCAGTCCTTTATTTAAAAGGAGCCTTTAGTTACTTATTTTAAAAATATAACAATATAGAGCTCATTTAATGAGTATTTACGTAGAATATCTTCAGTTTAAGAGAGACTGAACTAAAAGGAAAAAATTCAATATAGGAAGTTGTTTTTAAAGGTGATTTCAGCTTCTATTCAAATCAGTAAATATTTCCTAAGTACCTACTATGTGATTCAAAGAGGAGTAATAATGATACCTTGTCTTTGTTGGGCACCAATAATGTTCCACTACTCACAGTGTTAGGTTTGGCCCCATGTTTGAGTAGGACCTTACGTCTGATAGTATGTTTCTGGGAGTCTGGATAATTGAGTCCAGAAAATAGCCATATATTGGTTTCCATAATTCACATAGAATTCACTTAAGTCCCCTTTACTAGTGTAAATGGAAGTTATGTTTTCCTACCCCTCCAGCCACCATCTTGTCTCTGTATCCAAACTCCGCTGGGTAGCTGATTGAAGAAAAACATCTAAGAGCAAACAATAATTTTCTTGGAGCAGTGCATTCTGAATCCCTATTTTAGAAAGAGACATCCATTTAAAACCTTTTCATCATTGTAAAGAACTTCAAATCTTCACATCTCAAGCCTCTTTTTTAGAACAAGATCTTTGCTTTGTTTTTGTGTAACTAAAAGGTCCATTAATGTTTTTTCCCAAAAGAAAAAACTCATTGTCCTCAAAGGTTAATTCAGGCTCTTGACTTAGAAAGCTCCTGGCAGTTTTTTCTCTAACTCAAGTCATCACGATTTAATAATAATAATAAATGAAAATAATACAAGAAATGTGTTTCAGTGTCAGCCATCATATTACTACAGGACTGAACTGGGTCGATTATAAGGGTGTGTAGGGCTTTCACAAAACTGTGAGCTAAGGGGTCCAAGTTGTGATTTAAAATTATTCCGTTTTTTCATGGTTCTGTCTCCTCTTACTGGAAGTTATTCCTTCTCATTGTTTTTGGTGGACTTGCCTCTGAAGTCTTTTCTTTTAGTTCGTTACTCATATTTTTAGAATAGATACTGCCATGATAAGCCCATGCATGGGCCCATAGAACCTGTCACTCAGTGTTCACAGACATATTCTATACACGATTCCAACATACTTGATACTCCCTTCTCACAGCTAATAATATTGAGAAGTTCAGATAGAGGCAGTGGCCAAATGGTTCTGTTTGTGAGTGAATTTAGGATGTGTGTGTGTGGTATGTAAGTATGTATATCTGAACATATATGGAGTCACCAGCAGTATATAGCAGAGTTGGCAAACACTTTCTACAAAGGACCAAATAGTCAATACTTCAGGCTTAGCAGGCCATAGAGCTTCTCTTGCATCCTGGCTTAACTACTCAGTTTGTAGTCATTGTAGCAGAAAAGCAGTCATAGAGTGTATATAAATGTGTGGACACAGCTGTGTTCCAATAAAACTTTATTTACAAAACATGCAGCTGCCCCAAAGCTATTGTTTGCTGACCCCAGAATATAGTATAGGTTGGGCAAGAAATCAGAACACTAGGGGCTTCCAGCTCTGCCCCTACCAGCTCAGTGCATCATCTGTCACTTGAAAGAGTGGTTTTGTAAACTCTAAAGTACTGTACAGACATCTGAGATGGTTTTCAGCAAACCCTTCATTTATTCAACAAATATCTGTCAAATTCCCATTGTGCATCAAGAATGATCCTACACTATAACATGCATACAGTATGTGCATAAATCATCAGTGTACAGCTCAACAGAATTTTAAAGCGAATACACCCATGTATCCATCCCCTTCAGACTGAAATATATACATGTATATCACCTTCCCTGGTGCCTCATCTCCAAAAGGTTTAATAGCCTTTCAGATGCTCAAATTGTTCTAGCTTCAGTTCTTTCCGGTTGGCTCCCATGTCCAAGAAAAACTACCCCCAAAATGAAAAAAAAAAAAAGAACTATCCTAGAACAACAAGGTGGTAGCAGATAAAGATAAACTTTGGGAGGGGTACCAATATTGGACTGTTAGGTGATTGTCAGGTTGGGGTCGTAGGGTAAGATGACAACCTGGTAGGTGGGGAGGGGATTTTCCCTGAAGGGAATGGATGTTCACATAGTCATTCAATTTGGGAGGTGTTTAATTCTGGGCAGGAAATGAGTTGGCACTTTGGGTTGGGGGTGGTCACTCTTCTTTCTTTCTCTGGGGCCAGGAAGAGTTGGGTTAGGATTCTCAGTCATGAAAAGGCCTGGGTAATTATGATAGTGGGAAGTGAGATGTTGCCTGGCTGTGTGGAGTTAGGCCTAGAGTGATTGGTATCTTCAAGTTCATGGTTTTCCACTTAGCAATGACAGTGACCATGGGGAAGATCAGCCAGAATGAAGCATAAAGGCTAAGTGATGTACGGTTACCAGCCTCAAGGTAGCAGTGTCCCTTCCAGAGTCCAGAGTACGGTGTGAATGGTGGGGTATCATGCCAAAATAATTTAGAAGCAAGAATCACTTTATTTTGTAGACACTGGCTGGAGAAGTGTCCTCTGTTTAAGCACTGTCTTATTAAGAAGTCTGCAGTCTAACAAGGGAAGCAAACACATAATCATACAACTGTAGTACAAGGTGATAAGTGTTTTAATGGAGGTGAGGATATCAAGGCCCAGGTGGAATGCCTAACTTAGCCTGGGAATGGTTCTTGAGAAATAATGTTTGAGTTGAGATTTTATGGATGAGGTCATTAACCAAGCTGACAAGGGAGGGCAAGGACCTTGTAGACAAAGGAATCACATGTGCAAAGTCAGGGGGCTTCACAGCGGAGCAGTGCAGTGTCCTTAGGGATGTGGCTCTCGAGTCAGACTTCGGGCATTTACATCCTGGCTCTTGAGCTGCTTAAACTTGGACTTGCTGATGCGTTTCTTCAAGCCTCAGTTTCCTCATCTGTAACACGGGAATGGCAATCTCTCATAAGGTGCTATGAGAACGCAATAGCCTACAGTATTTGAAGGCTTCAGTACGATGCCTGGGAACCTGGTAAGGAAGCATTCATTAAGTGTTATCAGTTATGTGTATTCATATAATATAAAGCTGTTTAAATAAACACACCATAGTTATTGAAGGAGGAGCATGGGAAGATCAGATCCAATTAAGACTATATATTCGAGTGTAAGAATGTAACTTTGTAGGAATCAAGCCTCCTTAAGCATTTTCTTGATTTTCCTCATCCTGATGTGTCAGTTCCGTGACGGATGGCCTTTCTTCCCTTGTCTTCTTCTGTGCGTGATGCTGTGTGCATGAGGCCAGCTGGTAAAATGAAACTAATTGTGAGAGCAGAAGGCAAAGTCAGAAGGTCATGGCAGTTACGTCATCTGTGCCCCTAGCAGAGGGGGTGAAATGATGACGTACTTCAGCTGGTTTTCCCTTGGAGCCTTCCAGGAGTGGGAGGGATAAAACTTCTTTTCAGCATGTTCCTAACTAGCTGCACTGACATCCTCACCCATTAATTCTCTGTCTCGCTGTGAGTGAAATCTCCTTTTTCCGAGTGCTGACTTTGTGCCGGACACTAATCTAGGTGCCGGGGATTCAGAGGAAGAGTCTTGCCTTCTAGATGTTCTAGGTAGGAAAAAAGACATGCAAATACCAATAGTCCACTGCTGCCATGAGGGAGACACAGGGAGGGGACTGTCAACACTCTATCTCCCAAGTATTCCACTGGCTTATCCAGGACAGTTATCCAGGACAGTATAAAAGTACGTCCGGGTGTTTGTCTCACGGACACCTTTGTTTGTCAAATGGCTAGTTTTTCTGGCCACAGAAGGGAGACATGGCTTCGGTGAATTTGAGGAACTTCATTCCTCTCAAACCTTTCCCCCTGCTCCTTTTCCCACAGTCAAACTCCTTTGTGAATATGGAATATAATACAATTACCTCACATCTGTGTACTTTTCAAGCTTATTGCATGTTTCTTCTCCCACAGCTTTGGGAAGGATTATGCGCCTCATTTCACAGCTGAGGAAATTTAAGTTTAAAGAGTGTTTGTGACGCATCAAAATCCTAATGTTAACAATTACCTGAGCTAGGATTCAAAGTCAGGTTTCCAAAGTGTTCTTTCCCACCTGCTGCCCCCAAACTTGTTTTCCCTGTTCCTTGGCCACAGGGAAAGTACATCCCCCTCTCTGTACTGTATCCAGAGCTTTCAACATATTGGCCAGAATTTTGTCCCAGCTCTTGCCTAAGATTCCCAGGGGAGAGAGCTGGACCAAAAGCAAATTTTAAAAACTCCGTGATGATAATTACAAATGAATACCATCATAGTGACTGAACTATGCCTTTGGCAGTGTCCAAACCCTCACATCTGCATATGCAGTAGAAGGGAATGGAAAATCCATTTTCCAAAATCAGCTTGAGGGAAACAGGGAAGCATAATGGATTCAGGGTAATCTCCACTTACCAGGGAAAGTCATGGAAACCAGTGTTGCTGAGACCATTCAGTGCCCATGAATCCCTTTTGGATCTTATTAAAACGCACATTCTTTTCTAGTAGGTCTGGGTGAGTGTGAGTGTCTGCGTTTTGAATAAGCTGTCTAGGGATACTAAGGCTGCTGGTCCAGAGCACAGTATGGATAGCGTGGATTTAAACCGTTGACTTTTAAACTTAGCTTAAGTTTTGGGAGCTCAATCCTAATGCCTGGGTCCTAACTCTAGAGATTCTAACTTGATTGGTCTGAGATGTGGCCTGGGCACGAGGGTTTTAAGAAGTCCTTCAGTTGGTTCTAAGGTGTTAAATTTGATTTAAACTCTCTAGGGTGAGTATCCCCTCCTGCGAAATGATTCCAATAGCATATAGCTGTCTTATAAGGATAGTAAGAGACAGGTTATGTAGCAAATATTATACCTGGCTTATAGAAAAGGTTCAATAAAGTAAGTGAGCGTTTGTCTTTTCCCCTTCCAAATTTCTGATGGCACAGGTGGATTTTGTTTTCTGAAAATTTCACCTCTGTTTAATCAACATTCTTACTCTCCTGAGTGCTGAGAAACGTTCATAAGAGAAAAGGTGACTTTCAATTTACATTTCCATATTTAGTAAGGATTTTAAGTTTTTAAATTATTTTGGTGGCTTATTTGATATCTTTCCCCTGGAATGGGGCCCATGTTTAAAGAGTTTTTTTTCAATTATTTATTTAAGAAATATAGCTATCGAGCTATCTATAGTTAAGAAATATAGCTATCTGTTATATCAGAAACTGTGCTGGGCTATAGAGGACCCAGTGCTGAATAAGGTTCCTACTGTCAAGGACTTTGGATGTTGGAGAAGAGCTATACAGAGAACCAGGGGTGGACGATAAAGTGTCATGCACGTAAGGATGGGGCAAGCGTGAGAGAAGACAGCAGGAAATTAGGTGAGACCAGAAGAGTCAGAAAGACTTTGCTGAGGAGCTCAGAACAATGTTAGGAGTTAACCAGGCAAAAGAGAGTGAAACGAGCATTCCAGGCAGAAGGAAGAACATGTGGAAACACCTGGCGGCAAGGCTGAACACAGAAGGTTTGAGGAATTGGGAGTTCAATGTCATCTGAGCATAGAGCATGGGAGGTGGGAGGTGGGTATGAACACATGAAACTGAAGAGAAAGGCAGGATCTAGATGGATATAGAGCTGGTTTGGAGAGCTTGGAATTTAGGAAGGCTGGATTCGAAGTGATTGGAACATGAATGTTGAAATGGAATGTTCACAAACCAGGGCTTGAATCCCAGCTCTGCTACCCCTGGCTGTGTGATGTTGACCGTGCCACTGTGTCTCAGAGTCTCAATGTCATTGTTGCCTGCAGTGTGGCGGTAATAGTGCCTCCCTCATAGGGCTGACTTGAGGATTGAATGAGTGAGTACATGACAAATGCATAAGATGTAAAAGTTTGATAAATGATAATTATTACTATCATTCCAGGAACAAGGGAAAGTTGTTATTCTGTCTGGAGATGTGATTTGTAAGGAGTAAGTCAGGAGACAGGGATGTGAATTAGGAGGTGATGGGAATAGTGCACGTGAGATGGTGGTGGCTAGGACCAGAGAACTGGATAAACTGGACAGATGTTGATTGGATGGGAGACATGAAAGAAGGGTCATGAGAGTCTCAGGTAGTCTTTGAGATTTGGAACATGGGGATAGTGACAAGTCTGGGGTGTGTATCATGAGGTCAGTTTTATACATATTGATTGTATCCATCAGGGATCAGTTGCAGGGAGCAGACTTCTCTCCAGCTTTTTAGCAGGAAGGCATGTATCCCAGGGTATTAAATGGCTTACAGAATTGTCAGAGGGCTGAGCAAACAGAATCCAGGTTGAGCTTTCAGGAGCAACCTCTAACGCTGCTCCTAGGCACTGAGCCACCATGGTCGCTGCTGTCTCTTCAACAGTCTTGCAGTCAGGAAGCTGTTCTACAGCCACAACACTGCTGTTTCAAACAGGAAACCACCCCAGTAAGGAAGCCACTGCTGCTGCCAGGTGTGGAACCAATGTGAATCTGCAACAGACCATGTCAGCAGAATGGATGCTTCTCTCCCTACACCCAGGCTCGCCATACCTACTAAGCTCGTATCTGAACACTGGAAGCTATGCAGATGCAGCTACAGAAAACCCACAGGCCTCCACAGCTGTGCTTGCTGGGTGAATGGACGAACATTCCTAAATCTTGTCCATCTCAGACAGAACTATTCTAAAGCCCAAAAGCTGCAAGAGAGTAAGGAAAGTATATCTTTAGCGTCCCCACCTCTGGAGCAGGGAAAGGCAAGCTTGAACAGTTGTGGGTTGTGACTCATTAGAGCATCATAAAATCAACTCAGGTGGTCATAACAAGATTTTTTTCCTTAGTCATAAATAGTAAGGGTAGGCATTACTTAATGAAATGCTTGTCTTAGGTGTGTGTGTTGTTTTTTGTGTGTGCACATGTACATGCAATCATTTGCGAACTAAAGTGTTATTTTCTCTGGGTCATGGTAAAAAAAAAAAAAAAATTGAAAGCCACTGCACTAGACATTGACTCCAATCTTCCACTGCAAGGTCTCGGAGAGAACTAATGGATAGAGTGCAATAGCTACTCAATGTATGGGGCTGGATTTTAGGACAAGAACCAAACTGAAGGTAGAGATGGTGCAGTCATTGGCAAGAAGATGTCATTTGAAAACAAGGGGGTTGATTAAGTCACGCAGGGAGACAGTGTGGAGTCTGAAGAGCAAAGGGAACAGAGCCCAAGGAACATGGACGTTTGGTCTTGGGGCAGAAGGTTCCTTCTGGGGTTGTGCTCATTCATCTTTCAGTCTGGGATTTTTCATTTATCCTCCAGAAAGAGACCTGGACCCAGGGGAGCCCCAGAGTGCTTTGGAAAAGCGTGTTTTAAGCACACGCTAACTAGAGCTGATTTTTCAGCAGCCTGGAAGAGCCATGGCACACACCGTGCTGAAGCCCGGGGCCTGGTACCACACTGGCACTTGGGACTTCACGTGGAATGGTTGTACAGAGCAGAGAGGTTCTTAGGAAAGATGGAAAGAGCTCTTTAGATTCCAAGGCTCCAGCCTATGCGCTGGGACCACAGAGGGGTCTAAACCCTCACTGGTCAAGGCTAACTCGGTAGCTTTAGGGTACTATTTCTAATTTTCAAAGAGGATTTCTGCTGTATTGAAAAATGGCTAAAAGGAGGGGGAGCTGTACAGGAAGATCCTTATTGCAGCAAAAGCGGGAGACAAACTACGTGCTTATCCATAGGAGGATGAGCACACTGTGGTGTATCCAAACAATGAAATAGTACGATAGCAGTTAAATGAATGACCTAGATCTACGTGGGTCAGCCTGGAAAAACAGAAACTTAACGTTACATGAAAAATTTCAAGTCACAAATGTTATGTAAAGTATGATATTTATTGGAAATTTAAAAAACACAAAATTGTACTGTATATTCTTATGGGACAAGAAATATGAAATTATGTAAATGAAGGGGACATGAAAACTCCCAGGTAGTTGTTACCTCTGGGGAGGGCATAGGGAAATGGTGGGAGGGGTGAGACTTCAGCTCTCTCTGTATTATTTTATTTTTTAAAAGAAGCAGAACCAAATACAGCAAAATATTGATAGTTATTAAATACACTGGTGAGGCATGGGAGAAATATTACTTTCTGCTCTTTTCATAATTAAAAATAAATACAAGAGTATATAAATTTTGCAATGTCCAGAGCAAGAATCAGGTTTCTTCCCGGGACCCCAGGTTAAGCAGATGACCTATACAACAATTATTAGGGGAAAGCATATACACACATGTACACATATGTGTATATATAATATACATATATGTACATGCATATACACATACCTACTTATCCACACATATATACATATATATACATACACACATATATGCATAACCTCAAATTAAGACAAGCTTTTAATATTTTTATTGCAAAATATTGTCCTTATCATATATTTCTTCAGTTTCTGAGAGAGACAACTTTGACATCGTGGGACCCTAACATTTTTCTGTGATTTGACCATGTACAAAATCTACAGACCACCTGATGATCCCAGATTGTTTTGAGAGGTGCAGGGAGAAACAGAAGAATCCCTGAAGGTTGGGGCCTACTGCAGTGCAGGGCTGGAAAGATGTGATCTGAGGGGTTACAGGAAGGCTACAGTGGGGACCAGTATGGCCTGCTGGGGAGTAATGGCATGAGGAGTCTGGGCTCAAATCCCCACTCAGGTCCCAGCCACATGCGAGGATTTTAGTCTCTGTCCCATATTGGGCTTCCGTTCAAACACTGGCTCAGCTGATCTCTCAGCATCTTTCCAGAGATGACACTGACTGACTTCTGTATCGTCTTAACTTAAGGGCTTTGTCCCCCAGTGCCAGGACAATCGGTGGTATTCCAGGGATTCTGGAAGCCTCCCTTGTTTGGTGAATGCTGCCCAGTTTCCCTCAGCACTTCCTTGCTTTAGTGCCTGTTCATATCAACCCTCCTGGAGGTGCTGGGCCCTCCTCTGAGCCAACCTTTGTGTGATAGCGGGATTCTGAGAAGGAACTGGACAGGGAAGTCCCAGGAGACATTGGTGTGTGATGGAGAAACGGGGTGGAGAAAGTCACCAAGTATAGAGAAAGCCCTATGAATTTTCCCAAAGGCAGAAATACATTTACACTCATTATTTTTCATCAACTCACCCATCACCCTCTTGTCCAAGTTCTGCGAGTAAACTGTGTGTGTGTGTGTTGGGGGTGGGAGAGGGCAGAATCAGTGAGCTCCAGATGAGTTTTTACCAAAGAGGCATATGTTTCAGGTAACCTGGGTTCCCAGTTAGAAAAATGATTCGTTTTACTTGTGTAGATGGTGTCATTTGCTCACAGCATTTCCAGGGGGTGCGTAACCCTTGGGGAGTGACAGAATTTCATTTTAAACTTCCTAGGCTGTGCTCTCCCTGTGGGTTAGCCGTACCTTGGGTTATTAATGATTATTCTCTTATACTTTTTTGTTGTGCTGCTGGATTCCTTTAAATTCTGTGCCCCCTTGTGTCTTCAGATGTTGACTTTCAGGGCATTGCTTGACAGAGACTGAGATTAGGAACCCCTCACGAGGTGACAGTCAGGTACCTCTGCTCAGAGGAGGGTTGCTGAAAAACGAAAATGGAAACTTTCTCAAGTTAGAATACGAGACGGTAGAAAACTTGCTTAGGTTACACATGCTTAGGTTGCAGATATCTTTTCAAGAGCGCGTGAGTTGGTTTAAGCAGGATTCATTTGTCCTACAGAGTTAGGGTATAAATGCCAGGTGCCCCCTTATTCTGTGGCTTCGGGTCCTCAAAGCCTGTCTGCTTTTACCACATACCACTTGGCTTGATGAATTCAACACTTCTTCCAGTGCCCGCTCCTCCCAAAGAATCTACTCACAGAAAGTGTTAAAGAGAAATGTAGACTTTACTGAATATTTCATAGTGGAGACCTAGGAAGGGGTCGACGTAACACCCTGCTCAGCAAATTGCTTAAATCTTTCCCTTAGCCGTTTTTGTTCTCCCAAGTCCCTCTCATCCGTACCACCACTGCTGGTTTTTTTTTTTTTTTCTGTAAATCATTTCTAGTCTTTCTCTGACAAACTTTCCTGAGTTCCTACTCGTTTCTCTCTCCTGCTAATTGAGAAAAATGTAAATTTTGCTCCATTCTTTTGCACAGCAGTTAAGGGTCCCTTTTCCTTCGGAAGCATAACCTCACGGGCTTATATTTCAAGTCAGTGGTCCTTCCCTCAAACAAACAAGGTGCTCCTTCGAAGATGGACAAATGTAAATGTGGGTTGAAATGTCGTGCCTAACGTCAGGAGAGGAGGTGGCCGCTGCTCAGAAGTCCTTCTCACCATTTTCAGAGTCATCACTGTCTATCATCAATGCTGTGGGGCCTTAAAAGCCCTCCGAGAGTATCTGAAGCAGGAAAGAGTTCATGTGGGCGATGGCAGCAGCTCTTCTCTGAGCAAATGACTGATCACCTGGACTGAGCGCTTGCCGAATTCACAGCACTTTCCTGACAGGAAACAAAAGCTGTCTGTTGGTGACTTATTGTCAGTCTTAACTGCAATGGAGTCAAGCCTGGTCAGGTGGTTTTCCAAATACCCAGAAGGCATTAGATTCCGGATGGTCAGTTTTACACACTTTAGATCCTACTGTTCACACCATTTGTCAAGGTGCCCTGAACCTTGTGCCCAAATCCTGACTCTGCTGGGGTGACACGCAGCCAGATACTGCTAGTACCATCGGTTTTCTGCCAGTGCGGGGAACTTGCCTTTGGTCGGGGGCTTCGAGAACATTGCCTGGAATCTTAGTTCACAGGTCTGTGATGAGGGAGCCTGATCTTCTGGGATGGAAGAGGCTTTGGAGAGATTCAAACTCAGCCCCTTGATTTTTCTGACGTGGAATCTGAGTTCCAGGGAGGGGAAAGGACTAGCTCAGGTCATACAGTGAGTTAGTGATCGGGCTGGGCCTAAACCCATCCCTTCTGATGCCCGTGTGTGGCTTTGCCTACCACACCACATTGCGTCCCTGCCTTCTATCTGGAAGATACTTCACTCAGAACTCTCTTTTTAACCCAGAGTTGTATCTTCCCAGGAAACAGAAGGAGAAGTGTACTATTTAATTCCCTTTGTGGTTTCAGTCTTGGCCTAAAGTGTTCTTTTTTCCCCAAGTATCTGGAAGGATGAAGTGCTGTATGGTAGAGAGTTGCTTTCTTCCTGAAGGCCAGGAGGGATGGTTCAGTCTGAACTACTGTATAAGAAGATGGACAACACATTCTCAAGAGGAAAGGTGTTTGTATCCACATACTGGAATTTATCCACCTTGACTGATATGGTGGCGTTGACCTGGAGGTGCTCCAGCAAGAACTGAGAGAGGTTCTGGTATATGTTTTTGGTTTGCACTCCAGACTCACACACTGTCACCAGTGTCTGTTTTTTGACATCTCTGTTGATGAGAAGCTCCAGCTTCAGGTCGACAGAATGTTCTGGGCATTTCACAAGAAATTGCAGTTGGCAAATGATGAAGTACCAACCTGGGAACTGGATCACCAGATTCCCATCCTGATATCTGACTCCATGGGTAATGCCATCTTTGTTCCAAGACAACTTGGTTTTGTTTATATGCTTTGACACTGGAAAGAGAAGGACAAAAGAACCTCAGAATTATTAGGTAAATTTCAGATGCGGATTGGAAAATTTGAAGTCTTTATTCAAGGTTCCCCATTCAAGTCCTGTGTTTTCTATAATATTGACTGCTGGTTCAACCACCTGGAATATCTTCCATGTTACTCCTAGGCATTACTGAGTATTCAAGGTACAGGTACAAAACCACCCCCTGCCTTTTCTCTAATGCATAAAGCTGGAGGGTCAGAACACACACAGTATTAGACCTTTACCTCCTATGGAACTGTTTCCCATTTAATCATTGTATCATTCTGTAATTATTATAATTATTATTTTTCCCTTTTCAGACTGTTAGCTCCTGGACTGTATTCCCCATAAGTTCTGGACTATCATGGACATTTAATCAACCGATCAAGGAATCTTTGATCAATGGGGGACTGCTATTTGGTAGGCATTGCACAAAGTATCAGAGAAAAAAACATTCAACTTTGTTCAATTAGTAAACAGTTTAGGCATCACGAGGTCCAGGAGAATCTCAATTTGTTAACTTTCACATTAAGATACGTCCCTTAACATTGTCTGAATTTTTAAATGTCTTCCTCTCTTTAAAAGGCCAGACAGACATAATTTTGTAGACCCCTCAAGTGCACATTGAGGGCCTCTTCCCAGCTGGGCTTTATAGAAAAGCAAAGAATTAGCAGACCCTCTAAGCTGACAAGTTGGCATCGGAAGCCAAGTCTCTGAGTCTTAACAAGTGAAAATCGGCACTGATTTGTCAGGGTGTCTTTCAGAATTGGGAAGCTGGCGTGTTCATTTTAATTGCTTCCCTTTAAACCTCGTTGCAATTCAGCTGAAGAATGAGAACTGAGCTGACTGCAAAATTGAATTTTTTTAAATGAGCAGAATGGCTATTTCAGAGAATCTCGGCCATCTCCTCTGTACCTCATCTCTTCCAGTGTAAGTGCCTCTTATTATTTCATCTATGAGGGGCCTCTCTCCCGAAGCATGCTGCAATATGCAAATAGACCCTGTGCCAACATGGCCATTAAGCTGTCAATCTGGGCACAGGGCAATTTTGTGGCTCCCTTATGAATAACTTGATGGAGGCAGAGGTTAGGAGCCTGCTTCCCGTGCCTGAGGAAAAGTACTGCACACTTGGCCTGCAGCCCCTAGATGGATGAGTAACGAGGGGTGGTGCGGTGAGGTACAAATGCCCTCACAGGCCAGGGACGCAAACTTGAGACAGTGAATGAGGCTGAGGAAGTGGGAACCTTGTAGCTTTCGAGAGTAATGCTCTCCCTTCGCCCCCTAAAGCATTTAAATTCAAATTATAAAAAAATATCATGCAGGCTAAACAAAATCCACATGCAGGTCACATATGGCCGTGGGCTTCTACTTGTGACCTCTGGCTTAGAAATTTCAGAAAGGCCACAGGAAGTGGCCCTCATGTGGTTGGGTTCCTGGATGCGGTTACTGACCTTGGAGGTAGGCCCATGACTTCTTGAATGCAGCCCTTTCCAGGATACATGAGATGTCCTCTGAACAATTCCCTAAAAATAAGGAGATCCCGTGTTAAATGCCTCTCTCTGCCCCGGGAACTGGAGCTGCCAGATCTTTCTCCGTGACCCTTTGATGGAGACGATGACTATTCTGTTTCCATTTGGGGGACAAAAGGAAACCTGTTTATTTCTCATTTTGCTGTCAAGTACCTTAGAAGGTTTTTAAAAACGTGATTGCTCCCACTTGGGCTTTTACAAAAGACTGTGGAAGTTGGGGGGAGGAAACAGACAGGGCCTGAGTTCCTATATGTACCGGCTGCATTCTTGTTGCTTTATATACGCCACCTCACTTGATCTTTGCAACAACTCCATGAGAGAGGTATTATTATGTCCCTTTGAGAGGTGGAAAAAAGTGTGTGGACCAGACAGATGAAGTAGATTGTCCTACGTCAGTCAGTCAGCCAGGCAGTGGTAGTCAGAACACTAAGGCTGGGAGTAATTATTGCCACCCTTCCTTTAAGAGTGCACTAGTTGAAATATACATATTTCAGCTAATCTGATTCTCAGAATAACCCTGAAAGGCTAATCCTGGACAGTGTTGAGAGCTGGCCACTGCTCCAAGGTCATGCAAGTTGGTGGAAACCCTTAGATCCACCCCCATGTCTATATGATTCCAGAGAATCAGGTTTCTTCCTCAGGGCCATGTTGCTAGACAAAGGAGATAAACACATCTTGGTGCTCAGTTTTAAGAGGATAGAGGATCAAAGAGATCTAAGCAGGGAGCCTGCTATTTGGAGCGTCCTTGGCAAGGAAAAGAGACAATGTTTATGCCATTGTGGAATTTAAGAAATAAAAATATTTTAAATATATTCACTGGTGATGGCAGCTCAGCTTCTTATTATAGTAACTATTTCGTATGCAAAGAACCAAGTTATACATTTCCTTCAAAGACTCACGAATTCAACTTATTCTGGGCAAATCTTTTCTTCTCTTTGGGTCTTGGTTTCCCTAATCTGTAAAACTGGGAGATCTAAGACCTGACAATGACATCTTTTTGACGGTGTCACCAGAGATGATCGCTCATTCCATCCATCAGAGACCAGGCAGCCATTCAGTCGAAGTGGCCACACCCTAGCAGGCTCGTTCACTGGATCTTCTAGTAGAGCATATGTTGGGCTCACCATCCTCCCCATTGCCTTCTCTGTCCAGGCCTGAGAAGGTCCCTCCTGGCCTTCCTTAAAGCGGGGTGGGGTCCTTGGAGTGGTGGAAAGCTAAGTGAGGAGTCCCCTCTGCTGTCTGAACAAGCTCACTGCTAGAGGCACCCCCAGCAGAAGCAGGGGGCAGTTTTCATCCTTTTCTTCCCTCAAGGCATGAAGAGCTTCTGGTCCGAAGGTGTCTCAGGTGAGGAGGGCTGGTAGGCCAGCTGCCGTTCTTCTGATCCCATCTCTCACGCATCCTCCAACTAGCGTTCTTGTCCTGCCTGCAGCCCACGCTCTCGGGGTGTGTCCAGCCACATTCACAACAGCGAGGCGATGACAGCTGCCCATTCTTTTTTTTTTTTTTTGGCCATGAGGTGCGGCTTTCGGGATCTCAGTTCCCTGACCAGAGATTGAACCTGGGTCATGGCAGTGAAAGCCCGGAATCCTAACCACTAGGCCACCAGGGAACTCTCAAGGGCTGTTCATCCTTAAATGTGCTCTGACTACTGGTAGGGAGTCCCCCTGGCCCAGCCTTCTCTTTTTGGTACGTGGAACATCAAGTCAAAAGGAATCGCAGAGAGGCACGTCTGGCTGCATCTCTTCTCTGCTTGGAACCCCTTTCTGACACTACTGTGACTGCAGGATCAGGGCCAAGCTCCTCCACATGGCATTCATTTTCCCTTGTGTTCTAATCGCTACGGAATTCTGCGGTCTCATCCCTCACTTTCCCTCTTTCCCTGTACTCTCCTGTACTTGTCCCAATAGTAGTAGTAGTAGTAGTAGTAGTAGTAGTAGTGCTAGTAATAATAATAATAATAATAGCTAATACACATTGACTGAGGGCTGTTTCCTTGGCACTGTGCCAAGCACGTTACATGCATTATTTTACTTAATTCTCACAATCATCCCACGAGAAAGGTACTCTAATGACCTCTCTCTTGTATATAAGGAAACGGAGGCTTTAAAAAGTTCACATTCGCACAGCTAGTCAGTGGTGGAGTGGAGAGTCAAACCCAGGCTATCTGACTCTAATGCCTGAGTGGATTTTTGACCATTTTACTGAAGGTTGGGGCCTTGGGGTGCCCCCAAACACACCATGTTGGTTTTCCATTCCACTTGGAATTCCCCTCTTCACTGATAAGCTATTCCTTGTGTAAAGCACAGCCTCTGGGAACCCTTCTTTGACCCCTCCGTCTGTTTGGTATTTACCTCCTCTGTTAGATGGTGAATCCTCAGGGCAGAGACTGCTGTTTAACTATCCCCACTGCCAGCTCAGAAGCTGCTCTGCAAATGTTGAATTGGATCATCTAGTGTGTCTCTCTTACTCCCCTCTGTGGGTGTCAGCTAAGCTCTCAAGGCTTGAGTGGGATGAATGCAGAGTCTTGGCCTGCTTTCCCTTCTGGGCTGGAATAGCACCTGGCCTCAGTCTACCATTGGTTCTGCAGGTTAGGTTAGATTAAACGGGAGGTTAAGATTCAAGCCCTTGGCGGAAGCCAGCACATCGCACCAGGAACAGGCTCTACTCCGTGGCTGAAGACCCCCTCACACCCTGTCACTTGTGGTGGCATCTGTCAGATGAGCTTCTGTAAATGGGTGTCTGTAGAAGTACAAGCCTGGGGTTGGGTTGACTCTCACACATGCATGTTCTTGTTTTTTTATTTCCCCTTTGGTCTTTGCATGTTTGCTGGGTTGACCTCAGTTGTAATTCTGAGAAACCCAAGGATGGAAAAAAAAAACACCTTATTTTGAAGCATTTGCATTTCCTGAAGTCAAATGCCATGGCGTATCTTAGTTTTTCTTTAAGAATCTTTTAGATGTTTCAAGAGAGAGGGAAAACAGAGGCAACTCCCTTGAAGAATGACATCGCTAGAGCCGGCTCAATGAAGGGGCTGGGAAACCAGGACACCGGAGGAGCTCTTGGTGGAATGGGGCCGCTGAACTTGGAGAGGAGCCCAGGGGAGGGCACACTGGTGGCCTTTCGCAGCTGCCGAGGCTGTTAGGAGGGCCAGAGCTGAGGGGGGCCGGCTCTCTGGGGCCCAAACACGAAGGCTCCGTGAACGTTTAAGGAGGTGATGCACTCAGCTAATGGTTAACACCACTCCTGTTCCCATTTCTCAGATGAGGCAGTGGGAAGACGTTCATTAAGGACACACAACTCACACTGTAAGTCACAGTGCTGGCAGCTCAAATATTTGACCAGTTAGTGCTGTTCAAAGTTGTGTTGGACTGATGTGAGGGTCGGGAGGCTCTTGTCAAGACCTAGATGAATGTCTCAGGGGTCATTAGTCATGTGGCTTGAGGCTTCTCATCACCCTGTGAATCCATGCTCTGACTTTCTTTTTTGGTTATGAGACAGGAATCCTATAGTATTCCTGGAATTTTGAATTTGGGGAACATTGGGAGCAAAACACACCCGTTTCATTCACTTCCCAACCAGATTTGCTGTCTCGAGGGGTTTAGTTTGAAGAACTAAACACTAGGGTGGGGAAATGAGAACAATCTGCAAATCATGGCAGAGTAGATGGCCTGGGAGTTAGAATCTAGGAATTGTCCCTCTCTGGGCTGTCATGTCCCTAGCTAGATGAAGAGCAGTATGAATCTGATGATCTAGAAGGGCCCTTCTAGCTGATTGTAGCAGGCTGTGTAGACCCAGCTTTACACCACCAGGCTTGCTGTGGGGACCAAAAGTCAGTCCCAGCTCCAACTGTCTGTCTTTTGAGGCATGTTGCTCTACCCCAGCTAGGAATCTGTCTTCACATAGTAAGATTTCCAGGTAGCTGTATCAGTAGAACAGAGCATTTTAGGTCTGGGGACAATCGAAGTTATGAAGAGCCTTGTTCTGTTAGCGGTTTCCATGGCTCATAGAAATGGAAGTTCCCTGAGAACTCATCTGGTCCAGGCTTGGTAACTATGTAACACGTGTGTTCCTCAATGTTACCCCCCACCCAGCAGACTTGTCCTAGGTCACCCCATGAGTCAGTGACAGAGGCAGGGCCAAAACGCAGGACTCCGTGCTTCTGTGGGGCATTCCATCTTTTGGACAACCCAAGTACTCTGTGAATAATTCTGAGGACCAAGGCCTTCAGATGGGCAAGATTTGTAAGCGTTCTCCCAAGCTTTGGCCTCCTCTAGGGGGATCATGGAACTTCCTTGGGCTTTTTTTGGAAGCCTGGGGAGAAATATGTGCCAATGAAACCATCCTGGACAGGCGCACGTAAGACAGAGATAGGGAGAGAGATGTTGCCTAAGGTGATTGAAAGGGTCATGTTCTAGAGGTCAGAATAATGGCAACCTGAAGATGGGAACCCACCTTGAGATCTCAAAACATTAGACCCAAGAGGACCATTAGATGCCAAGTTAACCAAGACCCTAGATTTATGAGTGGGGAGACTGAACCCAGAGGGACTGAAGGTCTGGCTCAAGACCCCACCGTAGGCTAGTGGCAGAGCTGGGTTCAGAGCACAGAGTTCCTGACTCCTAGTCCAGGGCTCAGTCCCATTTTTCAGTCTTTCCATGTAGCAGGAAGGGTTAAATGTAGGAAGAAGTGGGTTTGTGGCCACCATACACGCTGGACTGAAAACTGATGAGACAGCTGGTGGTGCTGGGAAAACAAGCACAAATGAGCCTTCTGGGCTCCCTCTTCCTGGGAGAATGGCAGCAGGTGACTTCAGGCGGGTGTGCTGAACACTGCCAAGTTGTAAGTCAGGGGCAATCAGAGCTCCATTAAGATACAGCAATGCCCAAGGGGGCAAAACAAACCACACTTATCATTCCAGCCAGAAAGTATGTGGTCTGAGTGCCAGGCACCTTCCAGGTTGATACCAGGGCAAAACAAACACAGTGCATCTCAAAGAGAGCACCTGGGTTCTAGTCAAGGCTTTTAACTTCAGACCTGTCACTTTCCCTTACTGACCCTCAATGACTGCATCTGTGAAGTGGGGATGGTAACAACCCAAACGTATATGGATGTTGCAAAGATGCAATGAGATTATGGATATCAAGTGGCCGGCACAGCACATGGTAGCCCCTTCCTCCCCCACTCCTCTTTCCCTAGTTGTTACAGTGGCACAGTTTAGCAGTGCTGCTTAGCTGATGAAGTGATCTGGCTGATGAAATGCTCATTAAACCAGAGCTCATGGCATTATCTGATGGATTGAAGTTTCTCAGTTATGTACATAAGTGTTTGAAGCCATCTGATGCTCCCAGGGAAGTGTGAATAATCCTCCTCCCATCTGCTGAAAATATTTTAATGCTTCCAAGAAAGAGAGGAATCATCCTCATGACTCTGCATCTACCATGTCCTGGCTTCTTAGTTCCTCCCTTTGGCGGAATATCTAGGAGAGTCCCAACAGTGACATCTAGGGGAGAGTCCGCTATCAGTCGAATTCAGAATCAAAATGAATCCTTAACCTAAGGGTCATTTCAGCCGTTTTCTCAATGCCACCAGGCCAGCTAGTAACAGAGAAACTCCAGGATGCGCTATTTGTTAAACAAAGGACAACTAGGTGACCCTGGATTTACAAAGAGCATTTGGGGAATAGCCATTACGGCATGCTCAGCGTTAAGCACATAGAAAGCCACCAGTAAGTACAAATTGGGATCAAGCTGAAATTCATTTGAATCCCTTGAAGGTTACTTAGGATTTTGAGGTCTTTTTTTTTTTTTTTTTTTTTTTTAGCCACATGGCAAGGCTTGATAAAACTATCAAGTCAGATAGTTTTACCTTACATACTGCAACAGGTCAGGATTGAAAAGACTCCAAGGGAATTCCCTGGCGGTCCAGTGGTTAGGATTCTGTGCTTTCACTGCTGTGGGCCCCGGTTCGATCCCTGGTCAGGGAACTAAGATGCTGCGTGCCTCACAGTGAGGCCAAAAAAAACCCAAAAGACAGGTTAAGAGTGGGCTTTAAGTGAATGGGTTTAAAGTGAATGGAGAAGCCAATAAGCTCTTTGAGGCCTGTGACTATCTGAAAAGCAGTTACCCCATGAGCAGGGGTATCCCCACTTACTGTGGAAAAATAAACTACAACAACTTGTAGACTGGGCAATCTAGATCCAGATCAGTCCACCTGATGGAAGTGAGGTCTCTGCTGTTTTTCATTCTTTCTAGGGGAGGAGGCTGCTGCTTCTCTACCTGCCTCTTTTGCTGCCAGTGCAGCATCCTGGTGCGGCTGCAGCCATCCAGATCCCAGGTGTGTGACACCAGGGCTAGCGGGGCATTGGTGAGTAGCTAGCTCCTTGGTTTAGTTTCACTGCCTTCGATGGGCAGCTTGTATCATTTCCCTGGGGGTGGGTTCACTGGTTACAACTAGAGAGCTAACTTACTTGATCTCTTTTAATGCCCACATTTTCTTTTTAGCGGGGAAACGGGGAGAAAGGTAGCTTGCCAAGCCATGCACAAATTACAAATTGTTAGAATGGTGACATGGTCAAAGAATCCTAAGATATTTGATTCCTGGAATGTTATATTCAGAGCAAAATCCATGCTAGGTCAGGACAGCTGGCTTGCCCACCTCATGCCTGATATTTTCAAAAACAGGAAACTCCAGTCCCTGGGAGTTCAAGTCATAGGACTGGAGTCTAGGTATTCCGAAGTTCAACCCAATTCTCTGCCTTTTGTACCTCATCCCCAGCTGGAGACTGAATTCAGGCTGAGGGTGGGGAATGCAAGAAGGGGTACAGGACCACTTCATGTGGTCTGTCCACTGTTCCCACTTCCTCAGGGCCTCCAGGGAACCTTGGGATATTAGGGGCCATGTGGCATTCACAGGAAAGACAAACTCTTCTAACTGGCAGGCTGTGGGGAGGAAGGAATCATCCCAGGTCTCATGACTCCTGGGGCTTGAATTTGGCCTCTAGATCCCCTGCCGTGGGCCCTTCATGCCCCCTACCACCTCACCTCTTGTGCAAACCCACGTGTGTGGTTGTGCTAGTGGCCCTGTCTGTCTCAAAGCTCGACAGCAGAGAGCATACTTCAGTGCCAAGAAGAAAGACAGCTGCAGGAGCAGGTGCTCAGGAAGTGGCAGAGAGCCTTGGAAGGATTCCTAGCCTTGGAGGACTGGTAGGGGCACCGGAAGGAAGCACAGTTGTGTTGTACTCAGCATCTGACCATACAATCCTGGTTCGGCAAAAGGGCTCCAAGGAGGTCAGCCTGCCTTCTGAGGTCTCCCCACTCCATGCTAGCTGTGCAGTCTTAGGCAAGTCAAGTCGGTAAACCTCTCTGTGCTCTAGTTTCCCCACTTATAAATAATAAGGGGCTACTGATTATCCCCCGGACTTGTTGTGAGACTGTACGCGTGAATCACGAAGCACTCAGCTCAGTGCGTGGCACGGAGTGAGTGACCCATCAGTGTTTATTATTTTCACTTCACCAGATCCTCACACATACCTAGTAAGGGAATAAGAGAAAAACTGACTTACAGGTTGTCTACAGAATTCCTCCAGTACAGCTAAGAATTGATATTTTGTTGTTGGGAAGTTAGGAAGGCCTGGGGCTGAGACCAAGGTGACCAAAATTATTTTGCAGTAAAAGCAGTAGAATTTGAGTTTCTGCAGAGTTTGTGAGGGGAAGTGAAGGCGTGGTGAAAATGGGAAGAAGGAGAGCATGGCCACAGGGCTGAACCTCAGGGAGCAGTGCAGTCCCTCCAGAAGGCCCTGGTGGCTGGGGCGCAGAAGCCTCACGAGCACAGAGGGGTCTGCAACTCAAGTCTGCCTCATCCTCCATGATGGAAGGCACTGCCCCGCCGCCTTCTCCACGTACCCTAAATGCTACTGTCAGCTTTGCTACACACAGCTGCGGGTGCTTCTGGAACTCTGGGGACCTCAGGCATAGGGGGCTGTGTTCCAGGGTTTGGGGAAGTAAGGCACATACACGAGCATAGGTGAGAGTCAAAACGCTGTGGAGGCAGGAGACTGGAACAAGAAGTGACGAGAAGCAGTACAAGCCTCCCTCGCCCAGCCCGCCTGGACTCTGTGTCCAGAGGACTCATGCTCGACCATGTGGCAGACAAGGGTCGTATCTGCTGTCCCATTTCACCCTCGTAGTAGCTCTGTGCAGGAGTCCTTCATGGCTGCATTTGCCAGAGAAGAGGAGAAGCGTGTGGGAAAATGTTCTCCTCCCATTGCCCTTCCTACCCTTAGTCCCGGCTGGGCCCCCGCATGGGCCACTGAGTCCTAGGCACGATGGAGTGTGTGTGAGGTAGCAGTCTGCCAGTGACAAGTCTCCTGGTTGGGAGCGGGAAGCTTGTGTTGAGACTCAGACATCTTTTCATTACAAAAAAAGGCTTGGCTTTCGGTGGTTTCCCTGCAGCTAAGTGTCATCCTGTGTTACATTACTTTAGTGTACGGACATGGCCCTGTTTTCCAGCCTCTGGGCTGCTGCTGGCTTCCTGCTGATGGTGGGCAGTTTCCATCAGTTGGTGGCAGAGGTCTCCCTGGGAAGTGTCTGGCTTCTGCTCTTCTCCAGCCCCGTGACAAACCACATGCTGACCCCTGGGGCTTCCTCCCTGGAGTTTCTGGGGGACGATGCCTCTCTGCCTGGAATGTCTTGCAATGGCTTTTCAAAAGGGAGTTTGCTGTTTCTGCCTGTTTAAGAGGGGTTTGTTGGGGGAGAAGGCTGTGTATGCAGACTTCCTCAAGGCTATTAGGAATAATCTTTTTAGACTTTTCTATATTTCCATAATGAATGAAAGATTGGAGTATCATAAAGCATCAAAGTTGGAAGGGCCCTTCCAGTTCATTCAGTACATTGTTGTTATGTTATAGACGAGACCCAAAGAGGAGGAAAGACTTGCCCAGAGAAGCACAGCCTGCTGGTGTGAAGGTCAGTTCTGGAGCCCAGGCCTTGCTCCAAGGTAGTGTTCTTTCCACCTCACCCTGCTACTGTGTCTGTAGTTTGCCAAGTTAAGAGAAGTGGAAACTTGCATTAAAAGCAGGAGAAAGCTAGGGACCACGCACAGTAGGTCACTGACATTTTATGGCTGAAGCATGTCATGTGGGGGCTAGAGAGGAGCCCTGGATTCTGATCCGTGCTCTGCCATCCACTCCCTAGATGACCTTGGGCAAGTCACCTTGATTCCCTGGGCCTCAGCTCATTATCTGCAAAATGGGACTATTAATCCCCGTGTTGTTTGCTTACAGGTTGGAGGCTAATATAAATCCAGGGGAGGTGTGGGAAGGTCTTTAACGAAAGTTTCATGGCCCTGGTGAGAATTATTAGCATTTTCTACCTGGTTGCAGAAACATTGAATTGTAAACTGCAGTCAGTTTTGGATTAGTTTGTGTTCTGATATCTACAGTGATGGCCCATTTAAGAAGCGATCTGGTAACTGATCTAGTCCACAGCTTCCAAAACTTTGAATTTTATGGACCAAAATAATTACTCCAAAATGTAAATTCAGTTACCAGTATACAATGGGCAGCTTATTATTTTGCCTTGTGACCATTCAAACAAACAAACAAAATAACTCTGACTAAAAGCAAACCAACTTAATTCCCATCTATATCAGCTTCATGTTGTAAAAGAAAGGACATTTTAATACCAGAAAACTGTAGAGGACTTCCCTGGTGGCTCAGTGATTAAGAATCCGCCTGCCAGTGCAGGGGACACGGGTTCAAGCCCTGGTCCGGGAAGATCCCACATGCCGCGGAGCAACTAAGCCCATGCGCCACAACTACTGAGCCTGTGCTCTAGAGCCCGTGAGCCACAACTACTGAGCCCACGTGCCACAACTACTGAAGCCTGCATGCCTAGAGCCCATCCTCCTCAACAAGAGAAGCCACCGCAATGAGAAGCCTGCGCACCACAACGAAGAGTAGACCCTGCTCGCCGCAACTAGAGGAAGCCCACGTGCAGCAACGAAGACCCAACACAGCCAAAAATAAAAAAAAACTGTGGAAAAGGAGGTGCTCTCAGAGGAAAGCATAGTTGGCCATGGGAAAAGGGGGATCAGGTTAGAACCTCTGTAGTTGGTGACCTACGATGGAAGTGCAGAAACTGAGACCCAGAATGGCTGAGGTCGTGTTGCCTGATCAAAATTGTCCTTGTCGTTGGGGTCATGTTCTCCCTAAAGATCATCTCCCCGTCTTGAAAAATGAAGTTCTCGTCAAAACTTGGAAAATCTGGATGGATGTGGAACAGTGGGACTGGGGAAGGGAAAATGACATTTACTCAGTGTGTTTGGTTTCTTGCAAGCTTCCGTGTTCTGAATCCAAAGCCGGTACTGTTTCCATGATGGGGGGCAGCACACCCTGGTCTGTGGGTGAGATCCGGACCACCGCCTCATTCTGCGCATGAAGTCTTGTGGGCCCGCAGCCATGCCTGCTCATTTGCTGCTTCTGCACCACGGCAGTGGAGCGGACTCGCCACAGGGACTCTTATGTCCTGCAAAGCCTAGAATGTTTACTCTCTGGCCCTTTACAGAAAAAATTTGCTTACCTCTGCATTATGCCATCTCCTTTTTACCTCAATGTGACTGTCTACAGAGGCATTGTGGGAACTGAGGTCACATGCTAAGTAATTCCAGCCAAAGTTAAGCTATTGTTGACAAAGCTGTATTTACTAGTCTGCCTTGAAAGATCCAGAATGCTGCTCCTTTTAGGGGATTTTGCCCTTACTTTCTAAGTCTCTGGATGACAAATAGCAGGAGAAGCATGACTACGGGTGTCCTGAAGGAAACTCCAAGTGTGGTGGCTGCTGCTGTGAGAAGCTGTGTCCAGACACTTACGTCCTCTGGCCCCAAGCATGACCTGGTGTCTCTATCCAGGTGCCTGTAATGACCCACTCTTTCTCTTTTACTTTTTTTTCTCTGAGCTGTCTGGTGATCCAGTTGCTAGCTAGGTTCTGAGGGTTACAGGACTGAGATGGGGCTAAAGATTTTGGGTTGAAAGAACACTGGATTAGAGATGAGGACATCTGGGTTCTAGGTTTGACTTCATATGACTCTGAACAAGACCCTTCACTTGGTCTTACTTTTCCTCTTCTGTGCAATGAAAACATTCATCAGATGATCCCAAAGTTTTTCATTTTCCATGTTAACCTAACTCTGCATATCACCAGTCTGGGGCTAGTAGAGACAATGCATTAATTAGTGACTTCAGTGATAGGAAATATGAGGGGTGGGGAGGTCTGTTTCACAAGCCCTCAGCTTCATTATGCATTTTGTCTGTTACCGGTTATTTAATGATTACTATGTGTTGGTCACCGTGCCAAGCAATATCTGGAAGAGATCTGACAGCTTCTCCAATACCTTCATGAGGTGGGTATGATTAGTCCTATTTCACAGATGAGGACCTGAGTTTCTCAGGTGGGGTGTAGAGCCTAGATTCACACCCACATTGCCTGACTCCAGATTTTAAGCTCTTAACACAACGCTGCCTTGTGTTCCTCTCTGTGTCCGTGTGACAGCCTATGCCAGAGGTACAGTTTTCACTAGTGGGAGAGTTGAGGGCTGGTGGGAGAACTTGTGGGGAGGTGAGTGCAGCTCAGAGGCTGCTCGGATGAATGGAGAAGCATCAGCTCTGCCCTGACGGCCCCCCTCCGCCCACTCTCCTGTTGGACACTATCGTGATGTTTCTGGTTGGTAACCATCTGTGATGTGATATGCATGCGTCCCTGCACATTTATTCCTAATTCCAAAGTCTTACCTCCTTTAAGGTGGAATTTGCCCGGCGGGTTGGGAATGGAGTCCTGGAAGAGAAGAAAGAGGAAAAAAAAAAAAGCAGCATGAGAATGTCATCAGATTGAAACAGCTATTCTTTTTCTTTTCCATTTTGGTTGTCCTCAAAGTATTATGCAATTTAGAATTCATGTTCCATCTGACTCTTAGATTTAAAAAAAATTCATTCACTGACTTAGTTTACAGTGGGCTTTCTCATCATTTGCTTTACAACCTGCTTATCAGAAACACAACTGGAGGATTGCTATCCTCATTTCACATGTGAGGAACGGGGGGCCGAGAGGTAAAGTTTATGGCAGTTCAGGGACTAGAATCTGCAACTCAGCTTTCAGTCCAGAGCTTTTTGTTTTCACCACCACATGTGTTATTTTTTCCTACTTTGATTAACATAAGAGCAAACAAGTGTATTATATAAATATATGTGGGTTTTTTTTCTATGTTTGATTCAGCAAACAGTGAAAGTGTGTTGTAAACATACCTGGGAAGGTACGTTTCTATTTCTCCTGTGGTTGGAAATACTGAGTTAATAGAACGTTTACGTGCCAAGCATTGCGAAGATACCAAACATAATTAAATTGGGTCCCTGCTCTCATGGATTTATTACAAGTTTATATTTGACTACAACATCTAAATACTTATAAATATATAACATAAAAAGCATAAATGTATATTATTTATTTTAATAGTCTCATGTTTTATGTTATTCTATAATAAGCGTAAATATATGCATAAATATTTACATAGTTAAGTAAGAGGTTGATAGCAGATACTCTGATAGCGGATTGTCTTCTGAAGGAGGGCCTCCAGGCTGGGGAGTGGAGGGGATGAAAGGAGGTCTTACTCAGGTGCTCTGAGCAACAGAAGCAGGTGGGCATAGTTCTTCACCCCTAGTTCTTCAGAGACTAGCTTCCTCCCCGGTCTCCCCCCAATTTCTCCCCACCTCAGCCATTAGAGACACCCCTCTGTTGTCCTGCCAATAAGGAATGAAGTGTCTTATTTATCTTTTGACCTCTCCTGGTCAGGATCTCCTATAGTGCATTGGATTGAAATATTAATAAAGACCTAGAGGAATGTGAGCATTTACAAGGATGAAAACAACTTCCCAACTTCTAACGGAGCAAGAAGTGTGCAGCTTCCCACACCTTATTTTCTTAGTGTCCTGTATGAACACCTAGGACCATCTGGAGTCCTCTCTTTATTCTACCGTCGCTCTAGGGGCTCTGTCCTTTGCCTTCCATTGCCAGCTCTCCTGATCAGTGACTCTCTGCTCCAGCCCAGGTGTGTGGCAGTGAGTCCGAGGGAGACTCCTGAGGCAGCGCCCCGGCAGAGCACTCTTGTGGCGATGGAAGTCAGTATAGATTTGGGAGCTTCAGCTTATCAGGGAGAAGAAGTGAACTTGGCTCGAAGGTCCTTTCCTCCCTGCTCTAACAGCCTATGATTTTGTTGCTTTAGTTGAAAGCTCTTAACCTAATTAACAATGCTGTACACTTGTGGTCTCTCAGTTGCACATGTAGTTCAAAGGAGAACCTGATGTCACAAAATTCCCCTCCCGGTTGCCTCTGTGAGACAACAAACAGCATTTCATAATTTATAATAAACACCTAGTTTACTGCCAAGCATGTCCGTCGATTAGAGTGATGTGCAAATACGTGAAGAAGAACATCTACGTTTAAATGTGGTGCTAAGACCGTTGAATTCATTGGCTGCCCAGGAACATGTCCAGGGACAGTGAGAGACTGCCAGAGCGGCAGTCCCCGCGGAGCCATCGCAGCGGCCACTGGCAGTTGGGAAATACCAGAGAATCATACATTCAGCACATGTTGAATTGGGCACCTGGTATGTGCCAGGCTCTAAGTTAGTCATTGGAAGACATCCTGTGGATTTTATGGCTCGATCATTAAAGCAGTCATTTAAGATATACAAGTAAATATCTAATTAGAATTGCAAGTTGCGGCAAGAGCTGCCAGGAGAGAGGCAGAGTTTTTCAAAATAGAACGTCTTGAACTTTAGCATGTGTATGAATCACTTGGGGAGCTCATTAAAATGCAAGTGCTGATTCAGCACGTGTGGGTGGAGCCTGAGAGTCTATTTCTGACAAGCTCCCAGGTGACATCGGTGCTCCTGGCCCACAGGACACAATTTGAGTAGAAAGGTTGTAAGAGATAATATCTGGAAGGAGACCTAATTTACATGGGGGGTTGGGGGTACAGGGGGAGTCTCTGCCATTTGAGGGCTTTCTGGTTTTCTAGCTTCAGACAGGAGGATGTCAGAAACAAAGCTTCATAGTACAGGAAAGAATCCTTTTGCTTGAACCTTCACCCAGGACCCATGATATCCAAGACAGAAGTGTGACTATTCCTATCTTGAAGAGCTCCTGGGATGAGGACAGGTCTCCATAGCTTCCCTTGGCTACCCATGGTAGATGAGATCAGAGAATCAGGGCCAGTGGGGAACCAAGACATCCTTTAGTCCATCAAGCTAAGTTTCACAGGCAAGGAGACTGAGACACTCATGAGTCAGTGGAATCCCAGATCCCAGACTGAAATTCTCCAGTGCTCTTTCCCTGGCTCTATGCCCCAGGAGAGATGCTGTCTTCAGAAGCCAAGGATAGAAAAGCTCATTCTTCCCCGGCCCCCCGGCCCTTAGTAGTCCTTGTTTTTGGAGGTGCAGAAGTAGGGTATGAAGAGATGACGACTTAAATTTTGCTGAGGACCCTTTCTGTGCTATGCTCAGTGCTGTTCATCTATCTATTCCTCTTTAGTGAGGTACCTCCCAGTCTTAGAATTCTTTCCCATACCTAGCCTGGGGATCCGGGTCTTGGCTGGGGAAATGTGAACTACCTTGCTTAGCAACTTGGCTTTGTGGTAAACAGTACATAGGCTAGACATAGACACAAGCAAATGGACCCTCCCAAGTTGGCATTCTCAGCTCCATTGAGTAGCTCAGGAAACTTCATCTCCGAGGTTACCAACCAGGTACATTTCATTAAGTGTACTTCTCTCTCTCTCTTTTTTTCCCCAGAATCTGTGTGTCTAACGGGTATCCTCAACAATGTTTCTGTGTGTGGAGGGAGGAGCTGTCACATTTAACTTGTTTGTTTCCAGGTGGAATGGCCTGTTCCAATCATCTTCCCTGCCTAGGAGTCTGTTTTCCCATTTCCTTTCATCACTGTGATTACAGGGCTAATAATGCTTCCCTCCGCTGGGTTGTTGTGGACATAATAAGATATTATACATAGAGTGTTAGCAAGTACTTGAAAACTGTAGTTATTTTGGTTACTCCTAATGAGGTGCTTAATTTGCCTCAATACCTTGAAAGTCTTATTTCTTTTTTGCAGAGCAAAGTATCACAGGGCATTTCAATTCACCCCTATATTTTATCTGGGCTGAAAAGCAGGGGAGTCAGCTCTCAAATTTACTTTGAAAAAAGATACCCTCTCTGATGGAAAGTGGCCAAAAGGAACTAATATTTGGAATATGCCAGGTGGCCTCCCATCTTGTAAGGTGGGCCATGGAGACCTTTGCCAGGAATGCCTCTCTTATTTTCCAGTGAACGTGATTAAGCACTCAATGAGGGTGCTTAATCCTTGGGGGCTATATGCTTTACATGCATTATCTTATTTGATCTTTACCCCAAGAGTTAGTGATTGACTAAGACTTAGAGAAGTGACTTAATGATTATAGAAGGTCCCATAGATGGTGAATAGCAAGGAAAGTGTTCAAACTCTGGCGTGTTGACTTGGAAGGCAATGCTCTTCAATGCCAAGCCACGTTGCCTCTCTAGGGTAGGGCAGGATGAAGCTGGCGCAGGAAATTCTCCTGAGACTCCATGAGAAAGTGGTTGGAGGTCATAGAAAAATTTCCTTGACAGCCTTTGTTTTGGTAATGTTAGTGAAAGTGGTCATTGGAATACAGTGGCTTAAAGCAGTGCTTCTCCCCCTGGGGAATCTAGTTAAAATGCTAATTCTGATTCTGTAGGTGTGAGATGGGCCCTTAGGTTTTGCATTTCTAATGAGCTTCCAGATGATTCTTGTGCTGCTGGGCCAGGGTCCACACTTTGAAAAACAAGGGCTTAAAGACGTTACTCAACAGGCAATCAGGATACTGAGGCCTTCCTTCCCCGAGGAATGGGGAATGGCTTCTGGAGGCTGAGTGCGGAGCTGAGCTCATGCATGGGTTTAGGAAATCTTCCTAGTCTGTTGATAGGGTGGCTTCCTATCCTCTCATCTTCCTCTATCAATGCTTCTTGCCACCTAGCTCTAAGTCCTGCTGCTCCCCCGTGCAGTCTGGACTGACCTCTGTTCTGGCCCTGCAACTCCTGTCCTCACACTTGGGCTCGCCTTCTCCCAGGCTGTGCGTCTCCTCACTCTTGCCTCACCTGGAATGCCCGGCACCATCTCCACCTGCCACCATCCTTCCAATGGAGAGCTCTTCTCCATTGAAGAATGTCAGCTAATAAACGCACAAAGAATGATAGAATTAGGCAATTATCATTCTTCAACCCTCAGTACATTAGCTGACTCAGATGAGGGTCATCATCAAAGAATGCCAAAAATGTGGAGTGAAGGATATTGGTATGTCTTCAAAGTATTACCCCATAGATGACTTATTAATAAGAAAGAACAAAGTGTTCTACTAAAGAGATAGCCAGTGGTCTCCGCCTGAATGAAGGGACTAGACATTATTGCCAATGATGGGGCAACCTGACATATATGCCTCTAGCTCTGCTGCAGTAAGAAGTATATAACATCGCCTGTGTACTGTTCTTGCCAAAAATGTTTCATCTGAATATAATCATGAGTAAACACTAAGACAGTTCCAAAACGTAAGCTATTCTACAACAGAACTGACCCTTTGAAAAAGTCAATGCCGTGAAAAGCAACAAAGAGCAGAGGAGATTGTTAGATCTGCGCTTCTCAAACTTAACGTGTGTATAGATCACCAGGGACCTTATTAAAAAGCAGGTCTAGAATGGGGCTTGGCATTTCTAACAAGCTCCCAGGACCACCTTTTAAATAGTAACATTCTAGATTGGAACAGATAACCTGAGAGTGGATTCTGGGTCAACAAACAAAACAAGGCACAACAGCTGTAGAAGACATTTTTGACCAAGTGGAGGAAATTAAAATATGGACTACATATTATAATAAGGTGATATTGCCAAATTAACATTAACTCTCTTGGCTATGATAATGGCACTGCAGTAAGTAGGAAATGGGTGCTGAAATACATGCAGGTGAAAGGTCACACTATCTGAAACTTACTTTCACATATATAGAAAGAGCAGAAATATGGCAAAATATTAACACAGTGAATTTAGGTGAAAGGTTATATGGGTGTTTACCATTCTATTTTTCTGTAGGTTTAAAGTTTTTCAAAATAAAACTTTGGGCATAAGACATGATCCTTTTAATTCTTGGAGGAGGCTCAGCTTCCCTTCTAAGCTCTTCTGCAAAGCCTTCCCTCATCCCAAGCAGAAATTGTCTTCCTCTCCTCTGGTATGGCATTCAGTGCCATTCTGCCCCAAATTCAGTCTCTTGAGTGTTTGGGCCTCATTTCTCCAACTTAGAGATTCTCAGAGAAAAGGGTCCTGCCTTACCCACTTGGGTCCTTCCCTCACAGCCCAGCATAGGGCTTTCCCTGGAGAAGATTTTCAGTGGCCTTTTTTGGATTGATAAATTGAATGCATTGGAGAGAGTAACATGGGTAGAGAGAAGAATCACAGGGCATTTCAATTCTCCCCTATATTTTATTGGGCTGAAAAGCAAACCAGAAAACCTTACCACCATGACCACCAGTCACTACCCCTATACTCCACTCTTGGTGGGGAAGTAGAGTGGTATTGTAAGGATAAATTTTTTTAAAAAGGAATTTTCTTTGCTGATAAAGGGAAAGAAGGCAGCTGCTTTCTCTTCTTTCTAGAGGACATAATGAGCCCTTGCTAACCGTGTGGACTGTAAATGGATCTCTCTAGGGGTTGGATAAGTCCAGGCTCCTGGTTTGTAACAGAGGTGTCTCTAAGATTGAAGACCTCAGAGCCACTTGAACTGTAAACACTTTTGGTGTCAACCTTGTAGCCTATATAAATCTATATATAACCCTTTGTCTCTGGAGGAGATATGAGAAATTTTATTATTTTTCTTTTTTTGTTGTTTTTCATTCTTTGCTGTATGAATTGTGTGAAATTTCATCCTGACACATATGCAGGTACTCTGTTGTGCTTACTCAGTAAGAAATCCATTTTCTGTCTTTCTCATGAAGATCTGTCTCTTTGTTGGTAGGACTTTTACTTCCTCAAGAGTAGTATATTGGTACAATCTCTTTGGAAGCTGATTTACATAATTTATAGAAATGAAAAACACATTATATTACCACCACTAGGAATTTGTCCCACAGATATACTTGCAGATGTGCACAGTGGGCAAAACTTCTAGAGGAAAACCTGAGTGTCCTTCACTAGGCACGGTGAAATATGAAGTACAATAAAATGCTATGTGACTCTTCAAAAGAATGAGATGGACTTCCATGTACTGGCATGGAAGGATCTCCAAGATATACTGTCAAGTCAATAAAGCAAGGTGCAAATTTATGAGTTTACTATAATGACCTGTGTATACTATATATTTGTAGAAGCAGAGATTTTTGGAAGGACATGGAAGAATCTGTTAATGGTCATTATCTCAGGGAAGAGGGATTGCTGGTTGGGTGGGGAGAGTGTGAGAGATTTCTATTTTTCTTTCTTTTCCCTTGTTTACTATTTACTTTTCTTAAACCACAAGAATAGAATATTTTAAATAAATATAATAGTTTAAAGGTAAATAAAATACAGCCACCACAGAGACTTAAGACATCAGTAGGCAATAAGTTCCATAAGTAACAGGAAAGCAGGGATTTTGTTGGCTTTGATCAAGGCTCTGTACCCATTACTTAGAACAATGTCCTGTACACAGCAGATGCTCAACAAGTATTTGAGGTTGAAACCTAATTCTTTCTTTGCCTCTGCCAAGGAATTTGGCCTTGGAGTTATTTGGTCTTCAAGCCAAATCTCAAGGCGATCTTTGTTGATTTTCCTACATGCCTTTCACTTTTCTTCTCCATCACTTTTCTCACACTGTTCCACTGGCCAGGAAAGCTCTCTCCTCTAATCTCCCTTCACCCATTTGAAACTGTGCACATTTCTCAAGCCAAACTGAAATGTCAATCTCCAGTGAAGTTTTTCTTAGCTCTGCCTGGGAAAATGTTCTGTCTCCTTAACTTGTGGTCTCATGGTAGCCCTATGTGCCTACCTTCCATCGCTTATTATATATTATGAGTTAAGCGTGTTTTAAATTTTGTCTGTGCATGTGCCTTTTCATTTAGAGCTGTGACCTCTTAGGCCAACAGAACCATTCTCATGGTTCTCACCCCTGCCCCGATCCACCCTCACAGCAGAGTGCTATGTGGCCACCAATCCATTCCATTGTTAATAATTGGGATATGAGTTTAAGGTCCTTGGTTATCTCCCATTGACTTCTTTATCAGAAATCCTGTTAGAGTCTCTTCACTGTCATTTGTACCTGTCCTAAAGCCAGCCTGCATTCCCTCCTCCTGTAGGAAGCCTTTCCTGATAACTCAGGCTCAAGGGGATAACTCTCTCTTCTTAGCTCTTCTAACAGTTAATATCTGAACAAATTATCGGAAATGGTATGTGTAAAACACTTCACTTTTAATGTCGCAGTTCTTTTACGCAAGTAACTGACATTTCTCGGGCTAAGAAATCACAGTACACCAAAGCCAACAATCAGACTTTGAAGTGGATCTTTTCATATCCCAACGTGAGGCTAAGTCAAGGAGATGGATGCCAAGAAGATAGCGCTCCCAAGAGAAGAGCAGGAACAGAGTTTCTTAGTGCTTCTGTGGCTGGCTGTATCATCAAAGGGAATGGTGTCCTGATTAAATAATCAAGCAGTCTTTACCACTTTCTCAGGACGACTTAGGTCAAGCCCTGTCCCCTTTCTGTTCCTCATTTTCCACATTTACAAAAATGAGGGAGAAAGATCCACTCTCGTTCCTTCATGGAAAGAATCAGTTCATACAAAGGTGGGATTTGAATAAGGACCATTCTGGAGCTCTCTCTAGCTTTATATGTTACCACCACACCTTATACCCCCATCATCTCTTTCTCTTTTCCTTCCTTCCTTCCTTCCTTCCTTCCTTCCTTCCTTCCTTCCTTCCTTCCTTCCTTCCTTCCTTCCTTCCTCCCTTCCTTCCTTCCTTCCTTTTCTCTCTCTCTGTCTCATAGCAGTTCTAGCTGCAACCTTTAACTACAGAACTTTTCAAAGACCACTTTAATTTCTTTGCTCTGGCTGTTGCTATAAAATGTTACACCTCTGGTTTACTTCAGATTGGAATTATAGAAATTATAGAGCCTCTACAGAAAAAAAAAGTGTCCTAGAATGTTTTCAAGAGTATTATTCCTAGTAGATGTAGATGAGCCCATTAAATGATGACCTTCATAAATTCTACAGTCTAAATCTCAAATGCTAGCAATTCTGTTTTCTTTCACTTTTGTGGAGATATGAGCCTCAAAGTTTCATTTAAATTTCCAAGCTTGATGACACTTGAGAAACAGATACCAAAGCCTGTTAAAGCCCTGTTCTTTTTAGCAATCAATAAGTTAAAGAGCGTTCAGCCTAAGACAACTGAAGGAAACCAGAACAAATTCTGCAGGATTATAATACCATACAAAATGGGAGCTTTGAAGGAATAATAGAAATGTACTTACTCTGGCAGGTTGGTGGGGGGTACAGTTCATAAACTATCAAAATTATTTCATTAAAAAAATTCATGAGCAATATATCCTATCAGTACAGTATTTTCTATAAAATACATGCTGGTGGATTCTCTGTAAACACCAATTTCCTAAAATATAAAGAAGCTTCCTCCTTCATCTCTTCTGGTTTCACAATAAATCTCACCATTTACTTCAAAAAAAGGTGAATTTCCTGAGACCCTTTGGCCTCACAGTGTGTACCCGTAATTGCTTGTAGTTTTAGAATTCTGAGCAGTCTCAAGGGAACAGATGTGAAAAACATCTCTAGGTTCTGCCTCTGTGCTTTATGTTTTTGTGGAAGAGCTAAGCTCTTCAAAGCAGTGGCTCAGGAGGAAGCTTTCAGTCTGTCTTGTGAGCTTTAACGCTGAAATGCCCAAGCTCTAAGAAGCCCTGGTCTTCTCTCTTGCCTCTTTCCCTTATAGACTTTGGCCTCTGAAACTTAGCTCCAGGTTAAAAAAAGCTCTTAGCATTGGATGAGGCCTCCGAAGTCTCAGGAACATTTAGACAGAGAATAGAGAACCTTGGAATCTGGTCTGAAGGCATTGAAGACATGACACCAAGTTGTACAAATGTGTTACCAAGTTTCCTTATCACTTCCTTCCTTGATAGGAATGTTGCTCTGGCTCAGCAACATTTAACTATTAATTTCTCAAGGCTAAGAGCTCCTCTCCCTTCTTTTGGCTCCTGGGAGCCTGGAAAGTTTGGAGATGATGGCTCAACAAAATTTTCTCTCCAAAAGCCAAACTATTTGAGAGAGTTAAGTTCCCATTTCTTTGCTCCCTTTCTCTGCGTGATACAGGTTCTTTTTTAAGTTTATTTCCAAGTCTCTCTCTGGAGAAAACTGAACATAAATCAGAAAGGAAAGGCAAAGAAGAGAAGTCCACTTACCGTCTTCTGAACTACCAGCACCATAATGGTTGCCACAGCAAAGACGAGACACAGAGCCAGTGAGGCCGTGGTGAAATAGAAGTAACTGCGGCTAGTGGTTCCCAAGTGGCTGGTGACGGAGCCTGCGGGCACATGCATGGCTGTGTCTTGAGAAGGGGCCAGTGGGTTGAGTGCTCGCTGCAGCCCTGCGTCCATTCTTATATAGTCTTCCCCACATCACACCTTATCTCTCCTCATCTGATTTGGTTCTGGGCCCGTCTCTGTTCCAAGAAGGATTCTCCCCCTGCATCCCGGATCACGTGACTTGGAAAAAAACCTTCACCGTCTGCCTCATGAAGAAATGCTTCTCTGGGGGCGGGAGGCGAAAGGCAGCAGCGCGGGTGGGGGAGAGGTTCATTTTTCATCGCCAGGGATTAATGTGAGTGAAGAGAAACTGTAGCTACAGAGAAGGTGGCTGATATCAGAGGGTGAGTAGGAAAATGACGGTTTCCCTACTCTGATGTGTACGTGTGTGTGTGCGTGTGTGTGTGTGTGTGCGTGCGCGCGCACAAAGCAACTTCTGTTTCAATCACACTCAGCCACAAAACGCCTTCCGGCCTGAGAAGCTGCGCGTTCTCTTTAGCAAGGCCTGTGGCTCAGAAGTCCTCATCAGAAAAATGTCTCTTTGCTGGGCCTTGGGGAGGCTGGATCCCTTGGACTGTGGTAGAATGACTCAAAAGGTTGATAATATTGGCTCCTGCTAAAAACTGGAAATGCTACCAGATATCTGGGAAGGAAGAGCCCACAAATGTGGAGATTGAGCCAAAGGGAGACAAGCTCATGGCAGTATGCAATTTGGTGACAGGTCCAAAGATACTGTTTGAGAGCAGGAATCTGGAGACACTGATCTTCTGAACAAAAATTCCTGCAGAGTGTATTGGGATCTGTTAAATTTGCATATAAACTTGGGCCTGCCATAAAACTCAGAAAAAGGGGAAGGAATTGGTGGTGAGGGTGGGTGTCGGGAAGTGGTATGGTGCGGAATGCAGGGGGTGTGTGTGTTCTGTATGGTGTGTGCATGTGTGGTGTGCCTTTATGACGTGTGGTGCATATTGTGTGGTGCATGATGTGTGCATACGTGTGTGTTGTGTGTGCTGTGTGTGTATGTGACCACTACAGTTGAACCTCTTCTGTCTCAGGCACAGTGCTAGGAGATTTACACAATCCCTCACTTCATCCTCACCTCTGCCCTCTGAGGCAGCTAATATTTCTTTTTTACAGATGGGAAAATTGAGGAGCAGAGAGGATGAACACTGCCTCAGTCAAAGTTGCAAGATAACTTGAGTGCATAGCTATACCTGTCTGGCCCCTGAACCCATGCTAAATCGTTCAACTCTCATTGCACTTGAAGGCTGAAAACCTGAGGTCTTGTCTCAGCCCAACCCCATAATGGTCTTGGGACCTTGTACAAATCCTTATGCCCCTCTCTTTTCCCCATCTGCATTGACAGCCACCGTGAAGATAAATGAGATGGTGATGTAAGAGTACTTCATGAACGGGAATAGACTTGGCCGATGGTATTGGACCATTCTGGTTCAACGTTCCAAATAGTCTGGAATTTAGACAGATAGAGAAGATAGATTCTCTGGGGGGCAGAGCTGCGTCACATCTGTGGTTACTAATGATCTCCACTTCAAAATACCATTTAAAAAATGAATCACTGCATAATTGGCGCCTCCGGATGTCGCTCTTCGAAAACTTCATTTGGAAGTACCCAGGTCTTTGTAGCACCCCTCCCCTTTCTGCTCACTGTTTGGCTGCCATATATCTCTGAGAGCAAGCAGAAATCACAGATCCCCCCAAGGAAAGGTCCCGTGTCCAAAGCCAAGCTTGGATTATTACCACTGCCACCTTTGCAGAGATCCCACTGCTGACCGTAACCTAAGTTGGGTCACTCTAGGAATTGGTCTGGATACTCCTTCCGAGTGAATCCATAAGATCATAGATTCTGGAGATGAAAGAGCCATCAAGAGGTAACTCTGGGGGGGCTAAATAGAGTGGTGTAAAGTGTACCCATTTTATAGTCAAGGAAGCTGAGGTTCCCTTGATCCCACATCGGACTCGGTTTTGGAAGAAGTAGGTGCACACCTTCATTTGATCTGTGGCTGAGGTGGGAATGAAGCAAGCCAGTGTTCTGTGGGGTATGCGCCCGGCTGATTCGGGGAGAAGACTGTGTCCTCTGGTGGGCATAAGCAGTGAGTGGGTAGCAGGGGGCTCTGTAACCTTCCCAGAGCTGCTGAGAACAGACTGCTCCCTCGACCTTTCTCTGCAGTCTCTTTGATGAAAGTGGAAAACTTCTGATTGTTGAATGGAAGCTGTGGGTGTTGAAAAATAAAAAGGCTTTGCTTGAAGTGCAGGTCTTCCTGAAGGCCCGTGGGGCTCAGAAGGGCAGTGGAAAAAAATGTTTGTCTTACAGTTACACGTTTTGCATACAGTACAATGTCCTGGGAGGGAAGGCTGACAAGGGGGAAAAATCACCCTTTTGTTTTTTTTTACTCAGAGCCTTCTGAGCAGTTGAGATTTTGCTTCCCTGGCTGCTTGTGGGCGCAATTCCACTCCTCTCCCTGTGCTACTCCTCTACCCATGAACCATCAATGGTTTCCTAATTCTAACCTCCATTGGCCTGAACTCCTCTCTGCTGTCAAGCTGTACCGGAAGCTAGCCCGGCCCACCTAGTGGTCCCATCCCTTGTGCTGACTGGCTGCTTTCTCCTCTCTCTCCAGCCACCCCGTGTACAAATGGAAAGAGCTTTTACAGAGTTTCTTGCTCAGTGATTTTCAAATCCTTCCTGGAAGTGAAACTGTACAATGAGTGTAACAGTGCAGGAAAGTGGAGTTCTCTGGCTGAAGCAGAAGCAGGATGACAAGGGCTGAGCACAGACTGCTCATTTACCATTTAATAACCTGGGATCTCTCTAAGATGGAACAAAATTTGGAAACTTGTGATTTAGCTCAAAGCCCTCAATCCTCAAATCAGGAAACAGAGACAAAGGAATGGAAATGACTCGGGGGAGTTTCCTTGGGGAGGGGTAGAGACATACTTAGAAGTCCCTGTGCTCATTCTTATCCCCTCTCTGCTGGTATTCTAGGCACACTCTGGCTTCTTGCCGTGTTCTCCTCACTCTTCCACCGCTTCAGATCCTTCCTGTCCCTCGAGGCCCCTGCCAGCCTGGCTCAATGCTCTAGGAAAGGCTGCCTAGACCTCTCAAGTCCACCAGCATCCTCTCTCCAGAGCCCTCTATCTTCACACCACATAACATTGCATCTCAACATCTACTTGTCTCGACACTGTCGTGAATTTTGCCTTCCGCGTAAGATTGAGAGTTCCTGAGGGCAGTCTGCACTTCTCCAGTCTTTTGAGTCCTTGCAGCCCACCCTGCATTACTCGGTGCTGGGCCTACATATGGTCAATCTGCAGTCAATGATTGTGTTGATTTTGTGTTTATGGAAAGAGAAAGTTCTAGAAGGTTGGCTTATACAAAGGAATTGTGTGATTGCATATCTGTCACTTCTCAATGGTCCCCCCTTTCCCTGTCCTTCTCCGGATGGCTCACCCATTGGCTTTGACATTCCACCATGGCTCCATGAGAGTCACCACCAGCCTCCTTTCAGCCTGTAATTAGTTGCTGAGGTGTGGCTGTGGCACCAGAGACTCAGCGGGCAAACAGAACTAATCTCTCATCCCTTCAAGAAGGAACCCCATTCTGAAAAACTGAAGGGGAACCAGCTGTAGGACCCTCCTCCCCTGCCATTGCTTCCCCATAAGAGGGACTGTGAGATCTCTATCATGTAGACAGACTAGTTGTTCCCAAAGCATGGTCCCTGAACCAGCGATAGCAGAACTTGGCGGCACTGCAAATTCTTGGGCTCCACCCTAGACCTACTGAATCTGAAACTCAGGCTGGGGTTTAGTAATCTGTGTTTTAACCAGCACCCAAGGGAATTCTGATTCCTGAAACCATTTGGAAATCATTGGTTTAGGAAAATAACCTGTCCAGCTTCCAGAAAGAACCTATAAGGGATCATTTGGTCCAGACTCTGGCCTTTGTGCAGGTGAAATTCTGCCCCCTGTTGTGCAGATGAGAATACTAAGGCTCATGAAGAGGTGAGTGTTGGCATGAAGACTTTTTTTTTTAATCCCTTGATCGAGACCTCTTTCTAGCCTCAAATATGGCTATAGGCTGCAAAAATGTTACTGCTTATGCAGATGGAGATATATTTGTCGTATTTACCTAAAGTTCTCTTGTGGTGATCACTGTATGTAGTAGCAAGAAATCTTTTATAAAACTATTGGTGTATGTGAGAGGACAGACTCCCCCAGGGTATCTTCAAGCAATAAACCTTGCAATGAAACTGCTTACTGAGGAGGGAGGGCCCTGTCCCATTAACTGGGGAGGGCTTTGCTTTGCTGAGGCTAAAGAACTTGGAGAGACTGGACACTGGAGTTGGCCAGAGTGACACTTCCTGAGAGCGTCCAGTGATGACAGATACAGTAGGGGAAAGGTTAGGGCAGGGTCAGCAAACTGTGGTCACCGGCCAAATCCAACCCACCACCTATTTTAATAAATACAGTTTTATCAAAACACAGTCATGCACATTTGCTTATGCACGTCTGTGACTCTGTTTGCATTCTAATGGCAGAGTTAAGTAGTTGCAACAGACACCTCATGACCCATAGTCTAAAAATTACTCTCTACTCCTTTACTGGAAAGTTTGCTGATCCCTGGTTTAGTGTATTAAACTCAAAACAGAATAACCAAAGAAGGGATCTGGAGAAAGGAACAGAAATGGGTTTCCTAAGACTCTTCTATAAAATCTTCACTTTATGTTTACATTATTAAGTCATGCTTTCATGAGACCTGAGAGTGAGGTATGGCAGAAAACATCTGGGACCCGTGTAGCTAGGTATACTTTTAGTATTGGATATATGTGTGTGTTTATAAATAATATGTAGTAAACATATATATATATGAATATATACATGAATACACACGTTACTCCTGCCTACTTTAAAAAGGTTTTGAGGCAACTTAAAATAAATGCACAGATGTATAATAACTGAAGCCATTAAAACAAGGCAAAAGGTAGGAGCCAAGTTATAAAGGTAGAGTGTCAAGTGAATGGCTTAGGAGCCCTGGCTGATGAGCACAATACCCCTGAGTTTCCTGGTAACGAGGGCAAGGAAGAAAGAAAACACACTGGGTTGCATAACTCTTTGATGGTAAAAAGAAGATGAGTTCAAACAGAGAAACGGACCCTTTGTTGCTTGTATAGGTGCTTTGAAATATACAGTCTCTGACTTAGGATAGCTTAACTTACAATTTTTCGACTTGACGATGCTGTGAAAGTAATATGAATTTAGGAGAAAGCTTATATCGAGTTTTGAATTTTGATCTTTTCCTTGGCTGGCAATATGGGTATGATACTTTCTCCTGATACTGGGCAGCAGCAGCCGCAGCTCCCAGTCAGCCACGAGATCACGAGGGGAAATAACCATTCTGTACCCGTACAACAGTCTGTTTTTCACTTACAGTGTAGTTTTCAATAAATACATGAGATGTTCAGCATTTATTATAAAATAGGCTTTGTGTTAGATGATTTAGCCCAGATTTAGGCTAATGTAAGAGTTCTGAGCACATTTAAGGTAAGCTAGGCTAATCTGTGATGTTCTGGAGGTTAGGTATTTTAAATACCTTTTCAACTTTTAAATTATAAAAAGTACTTTTAATTTACAATGGGTTTATCAGAACATAATTCCATCCTAGGTTGAGGAAGATCTGTATAACATGTTCTCAAATGACAAATGAATGTAATCTATGAATTTAAATTATGACATTGCAGTGACTTAGGATAAAAACCATTTTAACAAATGAGAATACTGGAATATTTAAAAAGAAATGTTTTATGATTTTCAATGAAGCAGAACTAATGATAAATAAATACTAAGGAAGTGAGAGATTCAAGAAAAAAAAAAAAAAGTATCACTTTCCTAGTCTCTAGGGTCTTACAGTAGAGTTGAAGGACTAGAAAAAAAATTTTTTTTTTTTTTTGCGGTACACGGGCCTCTCACTGTTGTGGCCTCTCCCGTTGCGGAGCACAGGCTCCAGACGCGCAGGCTCAGCGGCCATGGCTCACGGGCCCAGCCGCTCCGCAGCATGGGGGATCTTCCTGGACCGGGGCACGAACCCGCGTCCCCTGCATCAGCAGGCGGACGCTCAACCACTGCGCCACCAGGGAAGCCCCAGACTAGAAAATTCTTAAGTTAGATGGTCCTTAAGAACTCAGTTGTCATTCAAAAGAGAGAGGTGAGTTTGCACTTTTTGCAAAGCTGAGGAGAGGTCCTTCCATATCAATAAAAAAAGATATGGGAACATACAGGATGATGTGTTCTACGTCACCCATTGGGTGTTCGGGAGCTTACTATGTGCCAGGCCCTGTCAATATAACAATGAACACGGCAGACGTCATCCCTGCCTTCATGAAGCTTGTAATCGGGTGAGTGAGATGGGCAATTAAATAAGTTATTATAACATGATTGCTATTAACAACAGATGATTCAGGGTGTTATATGTGCACAGTGGGAAGATTCGAGGTCTCCTATCACTCTCTAGGGGACTTCTTTGAGGTGACCTCTTTGACGTCTACATTAGTTTAATGAGTAAACATCCACCCAGACTCTACTAGGTCATTTGACTCTCTTTCTTTTCCACTGTCAAATCTTTCAGCGTCTCTCCTTGCCTGTGGAACCCTGGTTGCGTTTCCTTGCAAGACTTCCCTGACCTTTCCTCAGCCTTCGTTTTCAGCCTCTGATCCCACTTAACCCTTCCCCCCACTCCAGGGGCAGTTTATCTCGATCCTCTGACCTGCTAACCCTTCCCCTGAATCCGTTTCTGTGCAGGCAGCATCCTCACTGCAACATCAAATGCCCTACCTTGCTCCAGCAGTTCTCCTGCTCCGGCAGGTTTTTTTGTTTTTTTTTTAAGCTGCTGTTCAAATGTTGTCTCTTCTCTGAGCTTCCACCCTCAGCGTCCAGTAAGAAATATATCCCTCTTTTCTCTGCAGCATTTCATAGCATACTTATACCCCCAGTCAGTAGTGATGAGAGTAATAATAATTATTTTGTGATTACAACCGCCACCTACATTTAATGAGCACATATTGTACACCATTCACATTACATTAATAATCTCACTTAATTTTTACTGTTATCCCATAAATGCTGTTATTCCCATTTGGCAGATAAGGAAACTTAGGCTTGGATCTGGCATTCTGGCACAGGTCTGCCTAATGGCAGAGCAAGTTGCTGTAACCACTAAGGGATTATATTACCTGTACTCTAGGTATCTACCTGGGCTCTGTCCCCCCAGATATACTGTAATCACCTTGAGAACAGAGTATGTCCCTGGAGGAAATGACTTACAAGTGTCCACACCTAGAAGGCACCTAGAAGTACCACACCTAGAAGGCATTATAGTTTAATGTTTAAACTATAATCTACCTAACAAATCCATTTAAAATACATCATATTGGGGAAAACACCATTTAAAAATTTTTTCTTAAATGAGGTCTAAACATGAGCCTGTCCCAGAAAAGAGATCCCAGGCCTGGTCCCTTCCCCGACCCCTTCCCTCTTGCTGCCTTCCATCCTCCAAATTCCTGTCTCTCTCCCTACGCCAGTCCTTGCCTCTAAGTATATGTGTACACACGTGTCTATAAATAGAAGCAGAGAGAAACTCTGACATGTAGAGATGTGTAAGGACATTAGGGTCTTCTTGGAACATACTTGGTGAACGAAGAATTGGAAGAACAGATGTTATTTGGAGAAAAGGAGAAAGAGAAAATGTGGAGAGGGAGAGGCAGAAATCTGGAAACTTCTCAGAGTTCAGGATCTGTTCTTTCGAAAGGAAGAACGGCTCATTTCTGAGATACTCAAACTTTTTTCATGTAAAGTCCAGCCTCTATTCTCTGATTGTGTTAGATTTTCGGATTTCACTGGAGGTGAGGTTGACACTGAAACATGTCCTAAAGTGTTGTTTCCTGATGTTAGCAAAATCAGGAAGTGACCTTTTCTTTTCTCTTGAAAGTGGGCTAACTTTTCTTTTTCTCTATTTCTACGAAATCTGAAGCTTGATGGGTCTTGGTTTTGAAGTAAAAATCTATTTATCCCTGGAGTAAACAATTCCAATTGAACAGGTGCTTTAGCTGTGCGATGCTGCATATTTTCAGTTGCAAAGGGCCAAGCAAAGGAAGAAACATGTGAACCACAACAGAATGCACCAGTTCATTTTTCATGGCTGTTATTTTTACTGGGAAGAACAAAGGAGTCCCAACCTAAACTTGCCTTCTTAACATCAGATTTTCAGCTGTGCAAAGAAAGGGGGTATTGGCAGATGGAAAAATGCCAAAATGTGAGTGCTTGCACAGGACATAATCAACAGAGGGAGACACTAACGCTGTGAAAAGTGGAAAAACAGGTAGTGGAGCACTTTTCTGGGAAATGCATCCCCAGTGAAGTTATGGAGTGTAGGTGTTTGGAGGAGGTTCAGAGAAGTGTCCTGGAAACACAGACCCAACTTCAAATCCCCTTTCCCTTCCTTCTACTCAAAACAAACATTTGTTGAGCACTTGCAGTAAAATGCTTGTAACCTTTGAGAGGCGGGTCTACTTAGTCACCCCAAGTCTCAGTTGTTTTTATTGATAATGTGACAACAATCATTGTCACTTTTAGGGTGGTTAAAAGATTGATATTGTGTTTAAAGCACCTTAGAGGGACTTCCCTCGTGGCACAGAGGTTAAGAAGCCGCCTGTCAGTGCAGGGGACACGGGTTCGATCCCTCGTCTGGGAAGATCCCACATGCCGCGGAGCAACTAAGCCTGTGCACTACAACTACTGAGCCTGCGCTTCTGCCACAAGAGAAGCCCCCGCTCGCCACAACTAGAGAAAGCCTGCGTGCAGCAACGAAGACCCAACACGGCCAAAACTAAATTAAAGAAAAAATAAAATAAAATAAAACACCTTAGAACACCTCCTGGTACGTAGCGGGCAATTGGTTTACATTTGTTGAAAAGATGTGCACTATTCTTCTGCTGACTTGAAGTGTTAGACACCAGTGTAGCTAAATACACCACTGGGTGCGCAGCCAGGCAACGGAGCTCTCCCTCCATTGTCCCTGGCCAAATCACAAACGATGTCTGTTCTCCCTTTCTTCCTCTTTCTCTCCTCCCAAGCTCTTTCCCTTTCTTTCCTCCTTTGTCCTTGTGCCCTCCTTGGTTTAACTTCTGAGCCGCAATTTTACCAAGTATATTTTTCTCTTTTATTTTCATGTTGTATGTTTTTTTGTTTGTCTCAAATTGTTTATAATGAGTATATATTGCTTTTTGTATAGAAGATACTAGAAGCAGCCCATAATCCGTATCCATAGGGGAGACGGCAAGTAGTACTTGGGATCATGCTGAACATATATTATACAGTTGTTTTCTTTCTAAATATATGTAGTTTCCTATAGGTCATAGGAAATCTGTTATTTCCTTGTCTGTATATCATGTACTATCTTTCACTGCCTCTTTCCAGGGAATGTGGAATATATAAGAAATAAAATTAAGTTTCTCCCTCTGAAACCAGCACACAGAGTGGTTGACACAGGCTGTGTGCCCTTTTTCCTTGGTCTTAAAGTTTCTTTCTGGGCTATCCCATTCTGTCCTCAGGTCGGAAAATATAGGCGTAGCTGACATATAGCCGGACAGCCTGAAAATTTTCTACGGGAACTGAGAAAGCATAAGGTATCAGTATAAAGGGCTCATCTGCCAGTTTGGCAAAACCTGAGAAGATGATTCCCACCCCGCTCCCCCACCTTAGAGGACTGGAACCCAGGCGTGGCTTGCAAGATGCTCTTGGTGGCGAGCTCCTCTCGTGAGGTCCTGCCTTTGGTTTCCCTGTGAATGCCCCTTGGAGCATCCAGGTTGAAAAACTTGCCCAGCTCTCCTGGACTTCATGGGACCAGGGGAAACGCCACCCCTGAAACCATATGGCTTTGCCTTTCTTTGCGCTTTTTCTTGCTTTGATGTGATAGACCTTGATAAGCATTTTTGGGAGAGGAAATAAAGCTCAAATGTTAATACATTAAAAACACTGTAGAAGTTGTAGCCCCTGCTGCATTGAGATTAAGAGCTAATTGATTAATTGTAGGTTAACATAAGAGGACCTCATCGCTCTTGTAGAGTTCTCTGGAGAACATCATATTGTTGTGGTTAAAGAATTACAAGTAAAAAGTAGAAACAAGGGGAAAATATGCACGGATATTGATTTGATCTGGAAATGAGAGCTTCTTTAGAGTGGCAGAAGTTGGCTGGTTTCCACAGTTATGACCATTCTATGTGATGACCGGTTCTGGTCCTGGGTTCATCGAACTTTAATTATGCATAGGAATTGCCTGAAGATCTTGTTAAAATGTCAATTCTAATTCAGTAGGTCTGGGCTGGTGCTGACTGCATTTCTAAAAAGTTCTGGATAATGCTGGTACTGTCTCTCCAAGGGCCATACTTTGATAGCAAGGATGCATAACCAAACCTACACAGCCACAGAGATCTGCCTCACCTGGAGCACAGCAGAGAAAATACAGCAGACCCAGAGGCGGCACCAAGTGTGTCTCTTCGTGGCAGTCCGAGAGCTGTTTCCTCCCTGCCCCCGGCAACACAGGTGTTATCCTTGTAATGAGACTACGCACTTGGGCACAGGGGCCACTCTGGTTTAAAAGCCCCAAGCTCCACTGGAACCAATATCTCTTTTCATAGCTTCTAGGTCCCACATGGTGAGAAGCCCAAATCTATGGCTTTCTACCAGGTATTCATAGCTCATTCATGGTTTCCCAGTCTAAAGGCAGTTTATCAATTAAAGATCATTTTCCCCATTCACAGTGTCATTCCACCGTTGTCAGGGAATAGTGCTTTGAGGTTAATGCATGGTCACTTTCCTGTGGAGAAAGCAAAGGCATTTTGTTAAACCTCTATTCGTACTCCCCAAATTGCTTTTGTTTCTCAAGATCACCATGAAGTCTACAACTATCTGTTTCCCTTGCAGTAAGGGTGGAGTTTGAAGCTTGGCTAGTTTGAAGCAATGATGAGAAGGTACGAGTTGGCATATTTCCCTGAGCTCCCTCTTAGCTACTGAGCTAAGGAGGTACAAGTTGGCATATTTCCCTGAGCTCCTTCTTAGCTACTGAGCTGGGGACAGAGGATCCAGTAAAGGACTCCAGGGAACATGTTGGGGGGGATGGTGGAGTCTCAAGGTGAACGGAGAATAGAAGTATGAACTGAAAGATGTCTGGTAAGAGTTGCTATATGTCGTGTGTGATATAACCAGCTTATTCTGTAATGTATTGTTTAAACCAGGATGCCTAAGAGGCAAAGGGGGCTCTTCTATTAGTAATGACACTGAATTACACTGGGACAGTAGGTCTAAATGGACACTGTCCTAGCCAAACCCTAACACATATGGTCACTCTAGATATAATCCATTTTGTTATCACCCAACAAATTCTTCAGTAAAACAATGTGGTTTACCATTGCTTTTGGAGCTGTGTAATATGTGTGGGGGAGAGGAATGTAATGAAGTATGAGTTCAGCTTCCAGGTAATATGCAAAATCAAGAGCCATCCACGGTGATCTGTTCATGTTTGAGTAACACGGATGAGAAAATTCAGAGCCAGACAGGTGAATTTCCAATGTCACCTCATAAGCTGATGACAGAGTTGGGCTTCAAACTCTTGTTTTCTTCATTTCATTTCCCAGTGTTCCACTCTGCCTCTTTGTATTAGTCAGGTTACTACTAGGATATGCAGCAGTAACGAGTTAGTCCTGAACAATCAGGAACTTAATAAAATCAAAGTTTCTCACTTATGAAGTCTTGTGAGCGACAGATAGCCCTTGTGGCCTCCAAGTGTTGGAGGACTGCACATAGGATACCTATGGGTCAGGCCTGGGAATGACTTATGTCATTGCTGCCTGCAATTCTACTGGCCAGAATGCAGTCATAGGACCCCAGTCTAAGTAGGACCCCAGGGGAGGCTGAGAGATGTAGCCTTTCCGTGTGTCCAGGAAATAGTGTGGTGAACATAAAGCATTTTCTCCACACACTGTCTCAGAACTATGCTTTAACAGTTGGTGTTAACAATTGCATACAAAACGATATAAATAAGACTAAAGGCCTCATGGGTATAGCAGAGTATCCCCCACCTCCACTCCTGCCCGCCATAGGAGACTGTATTAGTCTGCTCCAGCTGCTGTAACAAAACACCATAGACTAGGTGGCTTAAACAACAGACATTTATTTCTTACATCTATGGAGGCTGGGAAGTCCAAGATCAGGGTTCCACCAAGGTTGGGTTCTGATGAGAGTTCCCTTCCTGTATTGCAGATGACTGCCTTCTCGATGTGCCTCACATGGCAGAGCTAAAGAGAGCAAGCTCTCTGTTCTCTTCTTAGAAGAGCACTAATCCCATCATAAGGACCCCACCCTCAGGATCTCATCTAAATCTCATTACCTCCAAAGTCCCCATCTCCAAATAGCATCACACAGAGGGTTAGGACTTCAAACTATGAATTTTGGGAGGACACAAACATTCAGTCCATAACAAGACCTTCTGCCATTTTCTGCCGAGACCCAGGATACTGTATGGTTGGAAATAGGGATACTTGTTCTGGCCCACTTGTGACTCTGGGAACTGGAGTCTCTGGTCATGTGGCTTCTCGATGCATCAGTTTCCTCAAATATTTACCTTCAGAGTTCTTGAAGTAGTGAACATGAAAAAAAAAAGGTGTGGAAAGAGGTGGTGCTTACTGTGCCACAGAGGAGGTGAGGTGGTCTGTTCATCTTTTCATTTAACATGTATTTTGAGCACTAAGTGTGAAACAGTTTCCAAGAAACTAGGAATACAATGGTGATCAACAACAAATTCACTTGCTGCTCAAATCCTTACTTTTTTTTTTCTTTTGCCTATTTAAGGACACATACATTATTTTATGATGACAGTTGACCCTTGAACAACCAGCTTTGAACTGCATGGTCCACTTACATGCAGATTTTTAAAGATACTACAGTACTACATGGTCTGCGGCTGGTTGAATCCGAGGATTCAGAAGTGCAAATGTGGAGGAACTGTGGATACTGGAGTGTGGACTACAAGCTGTACTTGGATTTTCAACTGCACAGAGGATTGGCACCTCTAACCCCCCGCACTGTTCAAGGGTTAATGGTATTTGAATCATAGGGGTTGTAGATAGTGCTGTGAAGGAAAGTTACCCAGACACATGAATACCATGATTGGGGTACTCAGTCTCATTTGGGGGAACATAGAATCTTCCTGGAGCAAGCGATATTGATTACAGATCTGAAGGGTAATTTGGAAGTAATCATTAATAATGATGAAAACACTTATTGAGCTCTTACTGTGTGTCAGGTGCTGTTTTACATGCCTTATATGTATGATCTCAATTATCTTACTACCTTGATTCTTCCTCACAACAACTTTATGATCTAGGCATTAATATTAGCCCATTTTCACAGAACAAATTGTAGAAAAGAGGGGTGCATCTTCCAGTAGAAGGGAGCCCCAAATACAAGAGTCCTGTGGTTGGAGAGAACAAGGCAAATGAGTCATCTGAGGAGCTGAAAGAAAGATGAAGTGTTTGGAATCATATTGTGTTACATGCTATCAGGAAAAAGATTTCGCCTCTTCTCATCAAAGCGCAAATGTGTTGGGGGACAGAGGAGAGAAGCAACTGTGAAAGTCTGTGTTTGGGTATCAGATTCAGCTATCAATAAAGTGCACTTACCAGGTAATATGTAGAACTAGACTTAAAAGTGTTGTCTGTATTCTTTATAATGGGACCACAAGAGCTCAGAGAAATCGGGGCTTTTGGAAGATGCAGAAAACCCCAAGACCAGGAGGAGGGAATTTAGGGCTTGCTAGCACTTTTCTTCTTTTGAAGCTGTAAAGTTAGTGGTGGGAGCTACCAAGGTTTTATCAAGAAGAAAGAGTTCGGGGAGGAATTCTTCCACTTGACCTTATTTCAATCTGTTTGTGGATTGGGGACGATAACAATTTTGTGTTACACGGTGGTAACTTATCTAGTCTGGCTCAGCCTGTTTTCACAGCAAGTTAATAGGAAGGACATTTTTTCTTCTCTTCTTAGAAAATGATCAGCTCTTTTTGAAGTTAGAGTGATTTTCTATGCTAGGCAGCATTTTGTTTTCATCGAATTGACTTTGATGTGAAATTTCCTGGCATTTCTTAATTCTGTAGAGGAGGTATCTCCCTTTGAAATTGAAATGTGTACGTGCATAATTATATGTGCTATTATGTCTCTGACTGATGCATGTGTTCACACATTAACTAGCAAGTATTTATTCAGCACCTACCATATGTTAGATCCAGAGTGCTGCAGTGAACACGTGGGGTTTACATGTCCACGGAATTGACCATCTGAAAGTGCTTATAGACATTCAGCAAAAAGATATGAAAGTAAATATTTTATTGAATACTAAGAAGAAAACAGATTGCTATGAGACAGAATAACAGGAGGGTCTACCTGAGAATGGATGGTGGGCTGGGTAGCTTCTGCTCACCCCTGTCATCCTTTTTTCTACCCTTCTCCATCTTTCCTGGGAGGCTGGCCTGCAGGGACTGCCTTAAAAGGCTCCTCTGCTCCCAGTTGGGGATTGGCCGTTTGGATGGTGGGAGAAGAATGAAGCTGGGGTATTTACTTCCTTTGTTCCTTTCTCTACAGATCCCGCTGCTTAGTTGTGACCCTCTACTGGTGGCCACCAATACTTTAAGGTAGCCTTCTTTTACACTACTCTCTCCAGGTTCTGGTACATGTTCCCTCCCCTCCTGCTTCAGGCCTGAGGGAGGTAATGGAGCCCTACTGTTGCTAGCCATGGGGTGCTGTGTTATCTCCTGTTGGTGTCCCTAAACCCTGTCCATACCTTTGTATAGAGCCCCTTTATCATCATTTTAGCCCACTTGACATATGACACCTGTTTCCTGCCAGGGCCCTGACTGATAGATAACCTAGAGGGTCTTTTTGAGGATGTGGCTTTTAAGTTGAAAACTGGAATGTCAGAAATTGTGGACCAGAAAATTAATGGGAGGAAGTGGGTTTTACAAAGACGGAAGAGCATGTGTGAAAGCCCTGAGGCCAGACAGAATTTTATGTGTTCAAGGGACATATAGGGGAGAGACACACATGTAAGGAAAAGGAGACGTAGCCCCAAATGAGGCTGGAGAAGTGAACAGGGACAATCAAACATGGCTTTATAGCTGCTATTAGGGAGTTGGGGTGTAATTTGAGTGCAGTGGAAGCCATCGAAGCAGTTTAGGCAGGAGGGTGTAAATATCAGATTTGATTTATTTATCTATCAGTTTGCTTAAGGCAGTTAGTTGACACTTACTCTATGCCAGGAGCTGTGCAGAGTATGGGGGAGAGGGAGGCAGATGTAGAGGCATGAAGACATAGCCCTTCCATCAAATAGCAGCCTACTGGAAGAGTCAGGATGTGGGTATACAGAATGCTAATACAAGACGTGAGTTAAGTAATATAAGAGGGAGCACCAATGACAGATTGTTTTCAGTGGAGATGAATAGAGAAGACTTCCTGGAGGTGGTAGCATTTGAGTGGGGATTTAAAGGATAGACAGGTGTTAGATATTGATGATGGAAAGGCATTCCAGGGAAAGAGAACTGTATTGGCAGCACTATTCAAAGTAGCTAGTCTGTGTACCAATGACATAAGAAACTTGCGTCCGCATGTAAAGCAATATATTGCTTCCTTCATCAAGAGAGTTTTGCAAGTGGGCCATCTGGCATTTACAGGTAGAGGTGGAGGGGCAGAGAGAGAAAGAAGAGTTTGGTAAAGTGGGCTGTAGCCAGATCACAGAAGGATGCAAATAGCAGGGTAAAGGGTTGGGATTTCAGGCTGTGGGCAGTGGTAGGACAGACACTGGACATTTTTGAGAAGAAGGGTAAGTTTAGAGCTGTGTTTAGAAACATAATCCAGCAGGACAAGGCTGGATAGCTCCAAGGGGGAAAGTGTGAGGCAGTGATTAGAAAATCACTGTGGAGATTCAGTTCTCTCTCGTGTGGTTTTGTTAATTTATTTTTTTCTTTTAATTGAAGTATAGTTGATTTATAATGTTGTGTTAATTTCTGCTGTACAACAGAGTGACTCAGTTATACATTCTTTTTATATTCTTTTTCATTACGGTTTATCTCAGGACATCGAATATGGTTCCCTGTGCTATATAGTAAGACCTTGTTGTTTATCCATCCTATATATAATAGTTTGCACCTACTAACCCCAAACTCCCAGTCCATCCCTTCCCCACCCCGCTCCCTGCTTCGCAACCACAAGTCTATTCCCTACGTCCATGAGTCTGTTTCTGCTTTTTAGATAGGTTCATTTTTGTCATATTTTAGATTCCACATTTAAGTGATACCATATGGTATTTGTCTTTCTCTGACTTACTTCACTTAGTATGATAATCTCTAGTTGCATCCATGTTGCTGCAAATGGCATTATTTCGTTCTTTTTTATGGTTGAGTAATATTCCATTGTATATATGTGCCACATCTTCTTTATCCATTCATCCGTCAGTGGACATTTAGGTTGCTTCCATGTCTTGGCTATTGTGAATAGTGCTGCTATGAACAGAGGGGCGCGTGTATCTTTTTGAATTATAGTTTTGTCTGGATATATGCCCGGGAGTGGGATTGCTGGATCATATGGTAATTCTATTTTTTGTCTTCAGAGGAACCTCCACACTGTTTTCCACTGTGGCTGCACCAACTTACATTCCCACCAACAGTGTAGAAGGGTTCCCTTTTCTCCACACCTTCTCTAGCATTTGTTATTTGTAGAGTTTTTAACGGTGGCCATTCTGACTGGTGTGATATGATACCTCATTGTAGTTTTGATTTACATTTCTCTAATAAATAGCAATGTTGAGCATCTGTTCATGTGCCTATTGGCCATCTGTATGTCTTCTCTGGAGAAATGTCTGTTTGGGTCTTCTGCCCATTTTTTGATTGGGTTGTTTTTGTTGTTGTTGTTAAGTTGTATGAGCTGTTCGTATATTTTGGAAATTAACACATTGTCAGTTGCATCATTTGCAAATATTTTATCCCATTCCATAGGTTGTCTTTGAGTTTTGTTTATGGCTTCCTTTGCTGTTCAAAAGCTTGTAAGTTTGATTAGGTCCCATTTGTTTATTTTTGTTTTTATTTCTATTGCCTTGGGAGACTGACCTAAGAAAACATTGGTGTGATATTTGTCAGAGAATGTTTTGCCTATGTTTTCTTCTAGGAGTTTTATGGTGCCATGTCTTATATTTAAGTCTTTAAGCCATTTTCAGTTTATTTTTGTGCATGATGTGAGGGTGTGTTCTAACTTCCTTGATTTACATGCAGCTGTCCAACTTCCCCAGCACCACTTGCTGAAGAGACGTTTTTCCATTTTATATTCTTGCCTCCTTTGTCAAAGATTAATTGACCATAGGTGTGTGGATTTATTTCTGGGTCCTCTCTTCTTTTCCATTGATCCATATGTCTGTTTTTGTGCCAATACCAAGCTGTTTTGATTATTGTAGCTTTGTAGTATTATCTGAAGTCTGGGAGGGTTATGCCTCCTGCTTTATTCTTTTTTCTCAGGATTGCTTTGGCAATTCTGGGTCTTTTATGGTTTCATATAAAGTTTAGGATTATTTGTTCCAGCTCTGTGAAAAATGTCATGGGTAATTTAATAGGGATCACATTAAATCTGTATATCGTTTTGGGTAGTATGGCCATTTTAACAATATTAATTCTTCCAATCCAAGAGCATGGGATATCTTTCCATTTCTTTGGATCATCTTTAATTTCCTTTATTAATGTTTTATAGTTCTCAGCATATCTGTCTTTCACCTCCTTGGTCAGGTTTATTCCTATTTTATTTTATTTTTTTGGTGCGATTTTCAAAGGAATTTCTTTTTTACATTCTCTTTCTGATATTTCATTGTTAGTGTAAAGAAATGCAACCAATATCTGTATGTTAATCTATACTGCTGCCTTGCTGAATTCATTTATCAGGTTTTATTAACTTAATAATAGTTGTTTTATCTTTGAAATGTTGGCCGTGGTCTAAAATATAGTGTTATTTACTTCGTCCCTTTCCATGCTAATTTTTGATATTCTGGAACAAAGTGAGGTGTCCTCACTGAAATAAAACAAGAGTTTTGAGGGCAAAAGTGAATTGCAGTCTGCTAATTTTTGTCTTGTTGATTTGGTGGAGAAGAGGAGGGTATAGCTCTCTATTCTGTAACCTGTGTGAACTTAGGCACACTGCAGATTTGTCCTAGGACCCATCATTTCCTGGGCAATGTCAAAGAATTATGCAGAGCAACTTGGTGAATTACCAGCACACTGTTTATTTGTAGATAAAAGAGATCAATCATTTTAATTAACAAAGGTCTCAAATAGGATTTATAGAAGAGAAGAAGAGAGGGCAGACAAAAAACTGCAGGTAGTCTAGGAAAAGTGAACTCAGGGGCACATTTTCTGGGTAAACTGATAAGCGAGCATCAAGCAAATAGTTCAGTGTGGAGTGTATCCTTGAAGAGACTGGGTAGGGGTGACAAAGAAAACCATTGCTGTTACTTATGGATTCTCCGGAAGATCTGGAGAGTTTAGCTATGGAACATACATGACAGACTGGGTGACTGTGAATTTGGAGTGGTTCAGAGTGCTTCTGAGCAGAGGGAGTAGCATTTAGGAAAGCCCTAAGGCTGGGAGAAACCTGGCATAATTGAGAATCTGAAAGACAGCTCTTGTGGCTGGAATAGAGTGAGGGGAGGGAAGCTGTAGCTTCTGCATGGAAGCCCCTCTGTGGGTCCTGGAATCAGCTGGTTGTGCCAACATCAGGGTGTTGCTGCCTCATCATTACTATGGTCCACATCATCACAACTGCCATTTGGGGGGCTCTTACTATGTCAGGCCCAGTGGTAGGTACTTTCCATACATTATCCTATATGAACTTCCCTCAAACCCCAGGAGACTGGCATTGTTCTCCCCATTTCACCAGTGAAGATACTGAGGTTCACAGAATCCTATGACTTGCCCAGGTCATACAGTTAGTAAGTGGCGGAAAGGGATTAGAAACCAATACCATCTTAATGCACAACCTCAGTCCTTATACTGAATGCATTGTTTCTTGCCACGGTCCTCTCTTCCCCCTCGACTCCAGCACTCAGCAAAGTGCAAATCCCTGTTTGCTCAGCTGATTATTACTATGATTATCGTTTTGCTCAGCAGATGCCAGGTTTAGGGCAGTGCTTTCCCCCCAAAGGGGCACCCAAATAAGACACTCTGCTTCCTTAAATAGGAATCTATACCCTAGACAGCGAAATAGTATTGAGATAAGCTATTGAATGAATGATGGATCCAAATGAATTGCCCACAAATGACTATTCAAGAACGGGGTGAACTGCTTCTTAAGGTAAGTCCAGCACCTTTGAGTGTCATCACTTTGGCCATTGGGTGTCCACCCAAAGAGTCCCACAGACCCCGAGTCATGGCTTGTGGGTCGAAATGTTTAAAAACAAATTTACCAATATCCTAACAAACACTTTCTTATAAGAAATAGGATGTAAACATATCTTCTGCTTGCTTGATTGGGAAGATCAAGTGAAACCTCTCATGTGAAAACACTAATGTTCGAATAAATAAATATATTCTGCTTTTTTATTTTAATTAAGCTAGTGGTTCTCAAAATGTGGTCCGGGGACAACTGAGGATCCCTGGAACCCTTTTAGGGTGGCCATGAGGTCAAAGCTATTCTCATGACAATACCAAGATGATTTTGGCCTTTTCCCAGCTCATTCTCTCATCAGTGTAAATGGAGTTTTCCAGAGGCTTCATGATGTGTTTTATCTACATCTGAATGAAGAAGCAGATGTGAGAATCCAGCTGTCATCTATTAATTCAGACATGGAAGAGATTTACAAAAATGCAAAACCAATGCCACTCTTCTCAGTACTTTTTTTTACATATTTTTTAAAAAAATATAAAAAATGTCATTTATATTAACATGTAGTGGATTTATTGTTGGCATTTTAAAATAAATTAATAAGTAAAGATTCTTAAACTTTCTCAGTTTTTATTTCTAAGAATATCTATAAATAAACCTATACCAACTCAAACTTTGGGGTCCTTGATTTTTAAAAAGCTAAGGAGTTTTGAGACCAAGTGACTGAGAGCCACTGACTAAATTAATGTTTAGGACACATTATTAATTCAGTACTGTCTTGTCCCAGTACAATAAAAATAATTTGTAATTAATCTTTAGTAATGCCTTCAAGAAAATGCGAGCAGCAATAATGTAAGGCTTCCTGATGCTTCTGAGGAAGCAAGAGTTAATATACAGAGAATAAGTGCTATTTCATGGAAATATTTAAATCTGGGTACACATTAACCGAAGGGCATGAATTGTAAAATGTAACTAGAACATATTTCCCTAATATTAATCATAATTTCTTTAATAGGTGAAAAAACTCTATTAATAGAGGGTACGAAAAGGAAATTTCACCTCTTGGAAATTCAGAGTCTCAGGCTCCTGCCCATAGATGTGTAGTAGCTGTGTTTTGGGTTTTCTTCCTGCAGAGTCTTGAAGGGAGGACCTCACAAACCGAAAGTGGTGCAATTTGCATTGTGACCCTGGTTCTGTCATCAGCTTGCTGCCTGATGTTGGGGAAATGGACCCTGGGCTCCATTTTCCTCATAAAAGTATGGAGAAATCATCTCTCGGGTCCTTCCTTGGAAGATCCAAATCTGTTTTGAGACATTTGGGACAGAATTATGAGAGGGTGGATAATAGGGCACTTAGGAAGGCAGTCAAGTGATGGCAAAAAACAAGACTTTGGAATTTGATTTAAGAGGGGCAAGTAGGAGCCTGAGAAGAGATCGCAGGGAATCCTGCATCCAAAATTCCTGGAGGAACTGAGGGGGTGGAGTAGGAAGGTATGGGAGCAGGAGTTTATTGGAGAAAAGCATGTCACTTGCAAAGCCCTCAGGGGCACTGGGAGGTCACCTCACTGCTTATGGATGAGTCTGACATGTCATCTTGAAAGAAACAGCTACAGTCTGGCTCAACTTTCTGACTACACAGGAACTCCTTCTGTTGGGTTGTGGATTTGAGTCAGTTTCTAATGCAAAAATCATGAAAAGAAGAAATGTGCTGCAAATGTTGGTCACAGTGTTGCAGCGCGTTGTTATGTGAGTCAGCAGTCCCTTTGCCGTGCTTCACGGTGGCATCATGGTCTCTTTCTTGCTGTCTTTGCTAGTTTGTTCCTGAACACTTCTCACCCTCAGCCAATCCTGTCCACTTCAAGTCGTTTAAATCATCATGCTTGCTCTCACCCCAGGCCTTTGCACGTGCTAGTCCTTTGCCTGGGAGTCCCCTTTGCCTAAACTGGCTGGCTGGCTAACTTGCAAGTTATCAGTTTAAATTTTATCTGCGTAGAACCCACTTCTCTGAAGACAAAAGTAAATTTATAGTTTATCCACTTTCATTATTCTTTATCATGGCATCTTGTTTTGGGGCTTCATGACACCTATTGTGTAATTTTTGAGATTGTGTGTTTTTGAAAATTAACTGCCACTTTATTAAATAATATGTATACACAGTTAAAAACAAAAAAAAACAATGTCAAGGGGCTTCCCTGGTGGCGCAGTGGTTGAGAGTCTGCCTGCCGATGCAGGGGACGCGGGTTCGTGCCCCGGTCCGGGAAGATCCCACATGCCGCGGAGCGGCTGGGCCTGTGAGCCATGGCCGCTGAGCCTGCGCGTCTGGAGCCTGTGTTCCACAACGGGAGAGGCCACAACAGTGAGAGGCCCTCGTACCGCAAAAACAAAACAAAAACAAACAATGTCAAAAGATTTATAATGAAGATAGTAGTGCCTGTTTACTAATCCCTACCTCATTTGGTCCTGCTCACCAGACAAATCACTTTTTAGCTCTTTTTGTTATTTCTTATGGCATATGCCTCTGTATTTCTAGCAAATATGCTTCTATTGTTATCTATTGATTTATCGGTGACAGACTTCCTGCTATAGTAGATGAAAATATAGATCTTTTATACATCTCTTCATTTCTTCTCTCTTCTTCCCTTGATATGCATATCATAATTTTTTTATAAATCAGAATCAGTTTATGTTTTTATGATCATGCAAATATTGTCCACTGCAGAGTTTAAGTAGTTTCCTATGATCGTTTCTTTTCTTGCACAACTTTGTATTTCTTGAATTCACAGTTGCTTCTTTACCTCCAGTTGGTGTGAATTTTTTTCCTTGTATTTATTCTTTCTTCACCCAGTCCATCAAATCAGTATTTTTTTCCCCTTTTAAATCAGGTTTTGGCAAATTCTTTCTTAGTAAAGGATTACATAGTAAAAATTTTACACTTTTCAGTCTAGACAGTCTCTGTCGCAACGGTTCAACTCAGCTGTTACAGAGGGAGCAGTCATGGGCAATATGTAAATGAATGGGCATGGCTGTGTGCCAATAAAAAGTGGCGGGCAGAATTTGGTCCCTGGGCTGGAGTTTGCCCAGCCCTGTTCTAATTGGTAAAATATATCAGATATTAATGTGTGTCATTTTTAATTTTCCTACAGCCCTTGTCCTGGAGCCCTCCACCCTGTGCTGACCGTACAGCGAGTTCTCTTTGTGTCTTGCCCCGCTGGCATCCTGGAAATTCCCTCCACTGCCTTCTGGTTTTGGACCCCTTATTTCTTGGGTCTCTGCATCTTCCTCTTTTTGCTTCATTCCTTTGCTTAGCGGGAGGATGTTCTCAATTAACTTCCTAAAAAAGAGGGAGTGTATGGGAGGTAAATTTTCTGAGCCTTCATATGTCTGAAAATGTTTATATGTTTCTCCCTATGTTTGTTGATAGTGTAGCTAAGTAATGGATTCTAGGTTAGAAACTTCCTTAGAAATCTGAAGGCTTTCTCCAGTTCTTTTCCAACTTCTAGCATTTCTGGTAGAAACCTGATTGCACTTCTGATTCCTGTTTGTTTGCCTACGATCATCTCCTGTCTTCCTACCACTCCGCAGCTGGAGCTTTTAGGATCATCTTTTTATCCATGGAGTTCTGGATTGTGACAGTGATGGGCCCTGGCACGATCATTTTCAGACCCGTGCATCTCTGTTCTGCTCTGTGCCTGACGTTCATGGGTCTGGAGCTTCCTCAAACAATTTCTCCAGACACTAGCTCTTCTGCCTCTAGGGTGTCTGTCAGGCTCTGCAGGGCCAAGGGGAAATCTAAGAGTTTAATCCTCTCTGTGTCCGGATGTGCAGCCTCATGCCTCTGTGGAAGATCAGGCCCATGAGAGCCTTGCCTTGCAGATGGTTCCACAGGGTCCGTGACTATGTCAGAATATGCCTCTCCAGGTGGTTAAGGTTGAAATTTTCTCCACTGTGCTTAGTTGATCATTGCTCATCTATCTATAGCCTGTCTTCCAAAGTTTCATCATGATGTGTTGTCCACTTATAGGTTAAACAGTTTCTTGTTGTTGTTTATTTCATTGGAGGAAAGAGAAGATATAAATGCTATGGTCAATCTGTCATGTTTAACCAGGAGTTCACAATTTGTCATCATACATGTGTTTATGTGTCTAAAGACTGTTCTACTACAGAGAGGCTGTGTCTGTTTATTCACCCCCTGTATCCCTAATACTCGGCTTAATGTGGACATTCTACTAATATTTAGTGAATGGAATGAGTACATGTTGAGTGAAATGGTTTGATGGAAGCAGAAGCCTTAGGTGGGGAGCCCTGTCTGGGAGATGATGCTTGAAGAAGCTGAGCCTGGATATGAAGAGCCTTGAGCACCAGGTCAAGGAGTGTACACTTTTCCAGTTAGAAGTTTGTTGATGGTTTTAATGGCAGTGAAGGTGGTGATGGAAGGGTATTTTGGTCAACATGATTTCAGAAAGAATTTTTCTGGCTGTGGAATAAAGGCTAGTTTGAAAGTGAAACTGTGCAACTCAGACTGGGACTTGAACCCACGTGCCAGAACTCGAACCTGGCCAAAACCAGATTGGGACTTAAACCCATGGTCTTTTAATTGAGGTCACACACCTGGTCTCAGGACTTAATGAAGCTCAGATTCTTGATATCTCGTTGCAGAAAGAATTCAGTGAGAGACAGGTAAGAAGTGGATTTATTTACAGAGAAACAGACTCCACAGACAGAGTGTGAGCCATCTCAGAAGGTGAGAGGCCCCCACATATAGCATGGTTAGTTTTTATGGGCTGGGTAATTGCATAGGCTAATGAGTGGGCGGGTTATTCCAACTATTTCAGAGAAGGGGCGGGGATTTCCAGGAATTGGGCCACTGCCTGCTTTTTGGCCTTTTATGGTTAGCCTCAGAACTGTCATGGTGCTGGTGGGTGTGTTACTTAGATGCTAACTTATTACAATGAGCATATAATGAGGCTCGAGGTCCACTGGAAGTCGAATCTTCTGCCATCTTGGACCTAGCTGGTTCTAACCAGTTTTTGCCATGTCCTATGGCTATGTCATTCTTTTAAAGGTTGTGCCCTGTCCCCTTTCCCTCCTGTTTCAAAAGGAGTACACGTATAGGGGAATAAAATGTCATGAACTGACCAGAACCTGTGAGAAATGAAGAGTTGGACTACACAGAACTATATGGAGGAAGAATCAAAAAGATTTATGTTCTAACTCAATATGGGGAGTTAAAAACGGAATCCAATGACTGGTGGTTCCATTAGCAGAAAGAAAGAGCAGTACAGAGGGTGTGAGGGGACGGGGAAGAGTAGATACTGCTTTTTGTTTGTCATATTTGAGGCAATAAAGGAACATCTAAGTGGAAATGTTTAGCAGGCTGTTGGCTATGTTAGAGGTAGGGAATGAAAACATAGATTAGGGAGTTCTTCTCACAGAGAAGTCAAAGGACCGAATGACATGAAGGCACATAGATGGCAATAGACAGGCCCAGAATTTGAAGTCAGATCTGCTTAAATCCACAGACCATGTTCAACCACAATAGTGTACTAACTTGTCAAGATGCAGCCCAGAAGAGTAGAGGCTTCAGATTGGCCTTGGGAAAGACTCACATTTAATGGGACATGTGACTTCTTAAGAATGAAGGTGCAAAGTGCAATAGGAACCTAATGAGGTGTGAGAGCAGAGCGCTGATGCTACAAGGCTCCCCCAAGTCTGGACGGGGGGCAAGCCTGGCAACAACACTTGGCAGGCCACCTTGGCCTTGGCCAGAACTGAGGTCTCCCATAGATCCCACCTGGTTTCACTCTGATGACTTCCCCGAGGACATCAGTTACACTTCCTTTTCTTACACTTTCCACCTTGCCTGCTGCTATGGTTCAAGCCAGAGAAAACTATGGCCAAGTAGCAATTCTCAGAACCCAAGCGGGGCTAACATACTGCCTGGTTTCCCGCTCCTTCTTGCTCAGCCCCGAGCTGCTTGAGAGGATCGCGGGGAGGTGGTAGTTCTCAGAAGTGTCACATGCAGGGAAGAACTCCTGGGCCCCTCCCTAATGGCCCCCTTCTTGTAGCCTGCCTTTGGGTGCATGGCATGGACTGAGGGAGGAAGGGGAAGCAGACTCATGAGAGTGGGGGCGTGGGGAGTGTAGGTTGTGAAATAATATGACAAACCTCCAGAATTAGCAAAGAAAGCTTTGTTTCTGGAATTTGGAATTCAAACTTTTTTCACAGTCAACATTTCTGTGACTAGAAGGTGAGATAAAAATCTCTGTCATTCCACTGGCTTTCACCTTTGTTTTAAATTATCAGATTTTAAAACAGAAATTATTATCAGTCTGATATTGTTTCCTTTCCTAAAATGTGGTTTAATTTTGTAAAGAGCCGAGTAAGACGGCAGAGCTGAATCATAGGAAGTGTCAGCATGCAAGCTCTACACCCGTGATTACAAAACCATGGCCGAGTAACCTTGGTATTCTCCTTGAGAAAGTGTTCCTTAATCCTTTTTGTTTTTAGCTAGGGGAATTTCCTCTTCCTTCCTCCTACCAATATGGCTTCTTTGATTTCACGTGAGAAAATGTTAAATCGAATGAGAAAGTATGTGTCTTGAATTTGAATCTCACTTCCTCTTCCCTACTGGGTAGTACTGGAAGAGTCACTTAACCTCTCTGAGCCTCAGTTGTCTCCCTATAAATGCAGATAATAAGATGGAGGATATTTGCTTAATTATTAATATATGATTAATAATTAATATATATTATATATGATTAATTATTGTATATTTATGATTAATGCATTGCTGGCACTTAGCAGATGCTGAAACTGTGTTAATTCTTACCATTGAACAGGGTTGGATAATTTTTTCCCTATTGATAGTCACTGACTCACCAAAAAAAAAGAAAAAATCAATTTACTGTATGCCGTTAACTCAAGGGAGAGAGTTGTGGGTGTTTTTGTTTTGGGTCTTATTTTTAGACATTATAAAAATGTTCCATCCATTGTATTTTGAAATTAAGAATGGGGAACGTTATTTATATCTGAAACATATATTATAACAAATGAAAATATTACATGAATGACTTAAGTTCTATATTATAGGCATTTAAGAGAGAGAGACAGAGAGAGGGAAAGAGGGAGAGAGAGAGAAGGAAGACAAGGGAAGTAAAGGAAAGGGGGAAAGGGGGAAGATAGGATATTGGTAGAGACATGAAAGAAATACCAAGGGCAAGAGTCACTGGACGGAAGCACCAGTGTTTTTAGATAAATAGCTTTGGTTTTGCCCTAATTGACACTTGAGCTATCCATACTAAAGTCATGTATTTGCTACTATCATTTCCCTTTGAGACCCGTTCATCCATCCATCTATCTATCCATGATTCTTTAATTTATTTTTTTGAATCAACAAGCAACTACTAAATACACCCTATGTGTTTAGCCCTGCCCTGTGGTAGTGATGCAAGAGATCAAGCCAATCCTGTTTTCTAAGAGCTCACAGTTTTGTGGCAGAGACATCCAGGTAAACAAATAGCAGCAGGATAGAATAAGTGACTGACTCAGTTCTGGGGTGGTAGGAAGGATTCGTAAAGGAGGTGCTCCATTACTGGGTCTTGAAGGAAATGCAATCATTTGTTAGGCAGATAAGACTGTTTGGTGGTGGTGGAGATTAAGATGTGTTCTGGGCAGAGTAAAACTCTGAATACCTTTTGGACTGACCCAGTTCTGTCCAAACTGGGAACTGCTTTATTTGAAACATAGCTCTGTGTGTTCATGGAGCCAGTGTGGCAGGTGGTTAAGATCAAGGATGCTGCAGGCAGATAGATAGGAGTTTAATCTTGATTTACTAGCTGTGTGCCTTTGGTCAAGCTGTTCATCCTTTCTGAGCCCTAGCTTCATCATACTTAAAAGGAGGATAAAACTCATGAATGCTTTAAACTTTAAGTGAATTGACATACTACATATAAAAGCTTTGCACCTTGTTGGGCACACAATAGACGGTCAAATCGAAACCATTATTTTCCTTTCAATATATTGGACCCTTGGTGTATTAGAATCTTAGTGGCCCTCTGAGCAAGTTGGGTCAGGGATGAGAAACAATGCCCCTGTGACAAAAAAATAGATTGTTTTATTTATGACTCTTTTTAAAAATTTTTATTATTATGTTTTAAATTTATGATTCTTTAACTCTCTTCTTGAAACTTCTCAGAAACTTTTCTGCATCATAATAACTCAGGTATCAATCAAAATCAAATTTTTTCTTTGGGGTGCATCTCCCTCTGTGTCTTCTAAGGCTGGAATGAAACCAGACCAAGGATAGGAGGTTCACTGTCTTTGTTGTAGATTACCTCTCGGTGAAAAACCTTAAAGCATTAGCTCCTGAGAGCAAAGCTCTTCAGAAGGCTATCAGCCACACCTTCAGCACAAAGCTGTCTCCAAACCTGTATTATGAGTAGCACCATGAGTACCCAGTGGAGAGGATACCGTAGACCTGGGTCAGCTCTCTTAGAATAGACACTCACGTACAATAGCGAGAGCAAGTGAAAGCATGAGACTAAAGTGTGAATGGATGGGAGTCATTTTCTTTTTTTAAAAAAAAAATTATTTATTTGTGGCTGTGTTGGGTCTTCGTTGCTGCGCGTGGGCTTTCTCTAGTTATGGTGAGTGGGGCTACTGTTTGTTGCGGTGCGTGGGCTTCTCACTGCAGTGGCTTCTCTTTGTTGCGGAGCACGGGCTCTAGGTGCGCCGCCTTCAGTAGTTGTGGCTCTTGGGCTTAGTTACTCTGCAGCATGTGGGATCTTCCCAGACCAGGGATCGAACCTGTGTCCCCTGCATTGGCAGGCAGATTCTTAACCACTGCGCCACCAGGGAAGTCCTGGGAGTCGTTTTCAACACCGACCGTCTGGAAGTTAACTGTCTCTTCCGTAGGAGTACTATTAATTACTGGGAGGTTGGAGTGTAATTCGTATCAAATGAGTGGCTCTCCAGTTTATAATTGCTCTTTCTCAGGTAACACAGTGGCCAGATTTGTTCTTGAGGTCCCTGTGTCCTTGGCCATAGCTGATCCTAAGGCAGTTGCTTCCAGATTTGAGTGTGCATCAGAATCTCCTTGTTAACATATGGATTGCTAGGTGCCAGCCCCAGACTTTTTGGTCCAGTAGGTCTAGGGTGGGGCATGAGAATTTGCAATTCAGAAAGTTCCCAAGTATGCTGCTGCTCTGGGAGCGCACGCTGAAAACCAATGATCTATGGCATAGGCAACTGTGAGCTAGCTCGGTGTTCTTCCTTCCAGTGCACCCATCTCCCCTCAACCTTTCTTGTATGTTTGCTGGGTGTAGTTTCTATTACACAAATAAAATAATTTTAATGAATACCGGAGGGGGGGGTGTCTTTATCCTGGAGAAGAGAGGAATCAAAGTGTAAAGGGGAAATGAAGGTGTTCTCTAATATCTGAAGATTTACTGTGTCAAAACAAGAATGTGAGACGGATCTTACCAAGTTGCCTGTTTTGCCTCAAACTAAGTAAAACATTTTTAACTATTTAAATTGTCTGAGAATGGGCAGCCTTCGGTTAGAGATGATAAATTGAACATACTCATTTATCCCTGTTCTCTCCCAAAACACCAATAAAATGACAGTAACTGAAATTTAGCATAATGCATGGCATAAACTCAAGGACAAAAAGAAGGGAAGAAGGGATGACAAAGATACTGAAAGCTGGAAGGCAGATAGACAACTGGTCCAATTGGTATTAGCAGACCTGAGAAGTTCTGGAGAACAAAGAGAGCAAAGAAATTTATAGCCTAGAGACTTAGATAGGTTCTGGATTCTGGAACTTCTGAACAGGGCAATGTTGGGCCTTCCAAGAGGAGGACTGGTTGAAAATCTGTAAAAGCAAAGGGTCCTTTAGATCGCCCCAAGCAACTGCATGAGGTGTCATCTTCTCCTATGCCCTGGTATATGGCTGGAAGTTTACTCTTTATGGGAATGAACCAGAGGGGCTCTGGACTAGTGGATGCCAGGTACAGTGGTAAGGATTATCTTACAGAAAATGTGTGGTGGTGGGAATTAAATGAGAATGAACACATGGAACTTTATACCCCAGTCTTCTTTCCATACTGAGCTCCCAGAATCTTGACCTTCACGCGTGTGCCTTCCACATATTAGTATGGTGTTGGGATTTAGAAGGTACTCAACAACAGGTAGCTATTATACAAAAAGATTGGGAAAGGAGAGGAGGGGGCTTGTGGTGCAGGGGAGGCCTGCTGAAGCTGTCTAAACTGAGTTTAAGTGAACAATATTTACTGAGCAGCTATTCTGTGCCAAATAGCAAGCTGTAAGCTCCAATGATTCAGTAGTGAGTAAGATTCAGTGTGCCCATCCGTCAGTGAACCAGACAGGAGGGCTGGGGGAAGGAACAGCGTGTATAGAGGCAGACAATAGTGAAACAGCATGCTGAGTTCATGGAACTACAGGCAGTTCAGTATTGTTGGCATGGAAAGTGTAGACACACAGGGAGCGCGGGAGGAGGAGAGGCCAAAGAGATGCTATTGGATTTATGTCTCTCTCTCTGTTTGCATGAGTTCTCTCAAAATGCATATTATTTTATATGCATGTATTTTGAATCTTCATAAATGTATCCATTCTGGTTTTCCCTTTCTTCTCATCAAGGGCAATGTTTTTAAGATCCATCAGTGTTGCTATAACAATAACCTAAACCATTCCTATGAACTCTTGTCTGATATTTCATGGTTTTTATTTTTGAAAGGAAGGTTGTTGTTTTTTTTTTTTAATAAACTTATTTATTTATTTATTTATTTTTGGCTGTGTTGGGTCTTCGTTTCTGTGCGAGGGCTTTCTCTAGTTGCGGCAAGTGGGGGCCTCTCTTCATCACGGCGTGCGGGCCTTTCACTGTCGTGGCCTCTCGTTGCGGGGCACAGGCTCCAGATGCGCAGGCTCAGTAGTTGTGGCTCACGGGCCTAGTTGCTCTGCGGCATGTGGGATCTTCCCAGACGAGGGCTCGAACCCGTGTCCCCTGCATTGGCAGGCAGATTCTCAACCACTGCGCCACCAGGGAAGCCCTTCATGGTATTTTATGCTGTGTCTCTACCTACTTTTACCTACTCATTTTCCCAGGAATGAGCATCAGAATTATTTTCCACTCCATCTTCCCATTTGCTCCAAGAAAGAAATACACCAATAAACATCTCCAGGTGTGTCCTCTGATGAAGCTTTGTGAGAATTTCTTGTCCTTTATACCCTGGAGGGAGATTGTCGGGTATGTGTGGATATATACCCAACAATCTACACATAGAGTAAGGAGTGGGGGTAAGTGTTGCTAGTTTGCCTTCCAGGATGTCCTCCCACTGGGCCATTAGTTCCCACATCACTACTAGTTCGGTTTTGTGTTTTGTTTTTCTTTCAAAAAGAAAGAAACTTTCTGCAAAACTTTCTGCAAAACTTTCTGCAAAAGTTTCCTTGAGCCTCTTTGGGTAATTATTACTATTATTGATTGTTTTGTAAGAACAGTTAACATGGGTCCTACCTTCCTAACAAATCTTTAAATATACAATACTGTATTGTTGATTACAGGCACTGTGCTGTACAGCAGAGCTCCAGAACATATTCATCTTGTATAACTGAACTTTATCCCCATTGAGCAACTCCCCATTTTCCACTCTCCCTAGCCTCCGGCAACCATCATTCTATTCTCTACTTCTGTGAGTTGACTTTTTTTTTTTTTGGCCACACTGCGTGGCTTGTGAGATCTTAGTTCACCGACCAGGTATTGAACCCACACCCTTGACAGTGAAAGCGTGGAGTCCTAACCACTGGGCCACCAGGGAATTCCCTGAGTTTGACTATTTTAGGTACCTCATATAAGTAGGATCATGCAGTGTTTGTTCTTCTGTGGCTGGCTTATGTCATTTAGCATAATGTCCTCCAGCTTCATCCATGTTGTCATATATGGCAGGATTTCCTTCTTTTTTAAGGCTGAATAATATTCTATTGTATGTATGTACCATGTTTTCTTTATCTATTCATGTGTCAATGGACTTTCAGGTTGTTTCCATACCTTAGTTATTGTGAATAGTGTTGTATTGAACATGGGAGTGCAGATATTTCTTCAAGATTCTGATTTCGGTTCTTTTGGATATATACCCAGAAGTGGGATTCCTGGATCCTATGGTAACTATATTTTTAATTTTTTGAGGAACCTCCATCATGTTTTCCATAGCGGCTGCACCATTTTGCATTCCCACCAACAATGTATAGGGTTCCAATTTCTCCACAACCTCACCAACCAAGTTTATGGCACAGTATTTTTCCTTTTTTTTATTGTTTTTGCTAGTGCAAAATGCTTATAATTTTTCCTAGGTTCAAAACGTCATTTGCATTTCTCTAATTGCTGATGATTTTGCACATCTCTTTAAAGCTTGTTAGCTTTTGAGGCTTCCTCTTCTGAAGTTGACTGTTTGTATCCTGTTACCATATTTCTATTGGGGCGGCTTTCTGTTTCTTATTGATTTGCATGATTTTCTGTTATATTTTAGATCTGAATCTCTTGTTGGCCGCTTATCTTAGAGCTGAGGAGTGCCCTTCAATTGCAAGTCTAGCCTCAAGATGTAGCCATAGAGTCTCAGAAAGAGAAAAATGACCTTGGGACTTGAGATAGAATAAACTGGCAGTGATCCTTTGTGTGACATGTACTTTCTTATGACCCCAGGGACTACTGGGGTTATCTTGTCGTTAAATGTCCTAATATCGGACTTCATTCACAGACTTCCCCCTTCATTACTTCCTTCAGTTATAGGCACCATATATTACTGTCATTATCATATTACTTTTATTACACCGATGAAAAATGTTTTGCTGCTGATGTAAAATACTCAAACTGATAACAAAATTATTAAAAACTACCCACAACTCTGCCACCTAGAAATGACTACAGTTATTCTTTTAGGATGTGTTCCAATCCCTGGACGGGAATGGCTGAGAAGATGTAAGCATTATTTTGACAAATGGTCCTCCCTTCCACCCCAGGGCTGTATATTAATCTCTCTTGTAGAACCTTCTACATCTTACTATAGTTATTTGTTCAGGGATTATTAGAACAAGAGTCAGTTGACTTATGTTTTAGCTCCATCTTGGATTTATCAAAGCTTCCCTTTTTTAAGAAAAGACTTTGAACATCAGGCTGGGGGTTTGGACTTTCTTCTGTAAGTGATTGGGAGCCATTGAAGGATTTGAGGTAGTGACTCATCCAAAATGGTTTTGGTAAAGGAAGTTCTTCCTGGAAGCAATGATACATGAATGTAATTGAATCAAAGTTACATTTATCAAGTACCGGGTATTGTGCTCAAGGTATTATCTATGGTATTTCACTAGATCCTTTTAGTACAATAGTATAGGGATGATCACCTCCAAGTTAGAGGTAAGAAATTTGAAACTCAGTGGGGTTAAGCACTGTGCTCAAGGACACACAGCTGGTGTTGGATTATGGTGTTAAATCCAGCACGTTCCGCTAACTGGTTTCTTTCCAGGTACAGATGCTGGTATGAAAGATATTTTAGCAGTCTAGGTGGGATCAATTCCCATTTAATAGTGAGAAGTTCAAGTGCCTAGCAAGCTGCTTTCTTAGAGCAGCAGCTTTGCTAATTGCTGGCTGTCCCCAGGGGTTTTTCTCTGTGACTCACACAGCAGGGGAATCCTGAGGGAAGCTCAGCTTTTACTTCTTGAATTGCAGAGTCCTGACCAACTGTGTGGTGATTGGAGATAGATATCTGAGTCCCTGCCAGCAGAGAGATTGAAGCAGGCATCTTGGGTAAGTCCCTTCTCTCTGGACCTCAGTTTTCTTAACCACAAAGGATTAAATGATCTCTGAAGTTTTCTTTCGTTCTAACACTCAAGGATCTCTCATGGTGCGTAATGTAGTGCTGAGTTCTATGTGGAGCTTAGTAATGGTGATTCGTAGGAACTAAACCAGCAAAATATAATTACACACAAAACTGGTTGAAAATAGGCTGTAGGCAGGGAATAAAAGGTACATGTTCTTAGTTACATGTGGGAGGGACTGTATGTAAGTTCATTCTTAGAGTCTGTTACTAGTACCTTATATATTGGTGGCCAGACGGTTTTGTTGAAGGAAAGAATGAGCAATACAGAAAGGCTATTTGTCCCCTAATATCTGTCCTCCTCCTTCAGTAATGCAGCACCTGAAAATTACCTGGAAACCGTAGCCCGGGACAAAACCTCATTCCCCAGACTTCCTTGTAGTTAGACATGGCCATGTTATTAAATTCTGTCCGTAGGGTATAAATGGAATTAGTGTTGACATTTTTTCAGGAAATATTTTTAAAGGGAGGGGCGTGATTTTCTCCTCTGTTTCTCCTCCTGGCTGGCTAAAATAAAATAGATAAATGGGTAAGATATATGGAGCTTGGATCACAAGCTGGAAGTCACAAAGCAGTAAGAGGGATGGAGTCTGCGTACCTGATGATATTCAAGCCTCTGTATAAACCTTGAACTGCTATGTTAACATGAGAGAGAAATAGATTTCTATTTTGTTTAAAACATTATTGTTATTGTTTTACTATATGTTGCAGTTGAACCAGATACAAGGGAACATTTTTTTAAAAGAAACACATGATTTTCATCATTTTTATTTCAAAGAACAGCTGATAAAAAAAATATTTGGAACACAGTTGTCATAAACCACACAATCACATATGGCGGATCTGATTTGGGGGATGGCTGGGGGGGTGCCTGCCCAGCTGGCCAATAGTTAAGTGTAATCAGGGCCAGTAATTTTTGTATAAATACATACAGGTTTTGCTAGGGCAATAACTTGAATATTTTACACTAAGTTCTTAAACTAATCCTTTTATTTTCACGGAAAACTTTTATATTTCTGTTCTTTACGTGAGGTTGTTAATATAAAAGCAGTTAATTTTGTGAATGGAGTGAAGTAGAGGAAAAAAATAAAGGTTCCAAACCATTTATTTCATAGGATGTATGTTTGCCACTGACTTAAAAAACACATTTGTCATATATTAAATTCATATGTATACAGAAACATTTGAAGGATAATGACAAGGAATTTTACAAATTTGATTAAAAAATATAAATCCACAGATCCAAGATGTTCATCAAATCTCAAGCTGGAAAAACACAAAGAAAAACACACAAAACGCGTATTAATTAAATTAATTAAATTTCTGAAAACAAGAGATGAAGAGAAAAATCTTAAAAACAGCCAGAAAAAAATTATGTATAGAGGAATAAATGTATTAATCCAATATCTCATCAAAGACTATGCATGCCAGGGACTTCCCTGGTGGCGCAGTGGTTAAGAATCTGCCTGCCAATGCAGGGGACATGGGTTTGATCCCTGGTCCGGGAAGATCCCGCGGAGCAGCTAAGCCCGTGCGCCACAACTCCTGAGCCTGCATGCCACAACTACTGAAGCGCGCGCGCCTAGAGCCCAACCTCTGCAGCAAGAGAAGCCACCGCAATGAGAAGCCTGCGCATGGCAATGAAGAGTAGCCCCCGCTGGCGGCAACTGGAGAAAGCCCACGCAGCAACTAAGACCAAACCACGAAGACACAATGCAGCCAAAAATAAATTAAAAAAAAAAAAAAGACCATGCATGCCAGAAGAATAGAAAAACGTCTTCAAGATGCTGAAAGAAAAAAGAAACTGTAAAACTAGATTTATATATCTGACGAAAATATTCTTCAATATTGAAAACAGAACAAAGACTTTTTCAGAAAAAAAAAAAAACAGAATTTTTGGCTAGCAGACCTGGATTACAAGAAATGTTAAAAAAGAAGTTCTTCACATGGAAGGAAAATGAATGATGAAAATTTGGATCTACAGGGAGAAATGAAAAGCTCCAGGAATGGTAAATGTAACATAATTTTAAAATTTAAGTATATTACGTTTCTGTAAAAATGATTGATTACTGAAAGCAAAATCAAACCAATATATTGTGGATTTTAATCTATGTGAGAATAAATTTTATGATAAAATTTATCAAAGTACATGAGGAGGTGAATGGAAGTATACTATTACAAGGTTTTTAATTTATATGTGAAGTAGTATAATATTAATTGAAGGTAGATTGTGATAAGTTAGAGACGCATATTGTGAACCCTAGTGAACAAACAAATAAACAAAGAAGTATTGCTTGTAACCCAATAGTGGAATTAAACTAGAAAGATAAAAAATATTCAATTAATCCAAAAGAAGACAGGGAAAAAGAAAAGAGGGAACAAAGAACGTTTGGGCCAAATCCAAAACAAATAACAAGAAGGTAAATTTACCTAATTATATTATTAATTATATTGAATATAAATGGTAAACTTCCCATTAAAAGGCAGAAATCAGTCCAGACTGGATAAAAATGCAAGACCGACTGTGTGCTGCTTATAAGGAAATCACTTTAAACACAAAGACACGGATAAGTTAGAATTCAAAGTATTGAAAAAAGATGTAATGTGCACATACTAATCATAAGAAAGAAGAATTGGCTATATTAATACCAGACAAAGTAGAATTCAAAACAAAGAATATTATCAAGACTAACGAGGGACGTTTTATAGGAACATGAGGGTAATTCATTAGGAAGACATAATCCTAAACTACCCAATTAAGAGAGCTTTAAAATACATGATTCAAAATTGGACAGAACAGAAAGAAGAATTAGGTAAATCCACAATTATATTTGGAGACTTTAACATTGCTCTTCCTACAAAGAGCTCTTCATGCTCTTCCTATGAAATGAGACAGAAAATTACTAAAGGTATAGAAGAATTGAACACATCAACAAAATTGACCTGAATGACATTTATCAAACACTCTACCCACGAGAGCAGAATACTCATTCTGTTCAGAACTCATGGCACATCCACCAAGATAGACTTGACTGTGTGCTGAACCATGAGACAGTTCTCAGTAAATTTAAAAGTATGGAAATCATGCAGAGTATATTATTTGACAATAGCAGAACTAAATTAGAAATCAGTAACAAAATGGTAATTCCTGAATATTTGGAAATTAAACAACATACTTCTAAATAATCCATAGGTCCAAAAAGATAATACGAAGTAAACTAGACAGCATTTGAACTGGAACATAGAGGGAAATTTTACCTTTACATACTTACATTAGAAAATTAAAAGGATTTAAAATTAATTGTGTAATCTTTCACCTCTAAGCACTGTGTCATCTGTTTCTTACAAATTTTCATATGTTGTACTATGGTCGTTCCATTCAAAATGTTTTCTAGTTTCCCTTGTATTGTCAACAAAATATAGCATGCTGTGGGAAGTGACAGAGATCAGTGTCACCTTAAAGACCTAGGACATAGGGTTGGTTGTCCTTATCGCCATTAATTCATCAGTGTGGCCCCTACAAAGGTCAGATGGTTCCTGGAGGATGATCGAGTCTACTGCAAACTCAGCCTAGATGGAACTCTACTTGCAGCTGTTATACAACATGTGGTACCTTTAATAGGGTCATTAACAGGGTCTTAGATACATGGAATGTGGCCACTTGTATGACAAATGTGTTCTTTCCATCCCTATCAGAAAAGGGAGTGAGATACAGTTTGTATTCACTTAGAACATACAATAGTATACATTAGTCATGCCCCAGGGCTATCTTAGCTCTCTTTCCCTCCGTCATAATATATTCCGAGGAAACCTGAACTGTCTGAACATTAGGAAGAATATCACACTTATATTCATGATGTCGTGATAATTGGACCATATATGTAAGAACTGTCAAGTACGTTAGAGGTGTTAACAACACATACACGCTCTTCCTAGGGGGCAGGAGATAAACCCTAGGAAGATTCACTTTGAAGGGGCAGTGATTCCTTTTGACAGGAATAGGTACATAGGTCAGGTGTGGCTTTGCCTTTCTTGCCTGCCGGGCCTCACCTGGTATCACTATCTGGGAGCTTTAAGACTGTACCATTCACTGCCAGTGGATCCCATGTAACAGTGTGTCAGACTGGGGGAGGGGGGACCCACTTTACAGTTAAAGAGGCTTTGGAGATTCACTTATCATATCACATTCCACTCATCCAGAAATTGCCAACCTAATAGAGTGATGGAATGGCTTGTTGAAGACACAGTTGAGGCATTAGTGTTAGAATGATGTGTCATCTTCCAGGCTGCAGTGTATATTCTAAATCAATGATCTTTGTATGTCACTGTGCCCTCAGAAGGCAGAATATATGGACTGGTAACCAAGGGAGGTAGCAGTGAGAGTATCCTCACTTGGAGAATTTATGCATGCGTTATGGAAAATCTGAACACTGAGTGTTTGGAGGTCTTGGTTAACAAAAGGGAATACTTTTAAGGGAACATGGAGAGAGACCACTGAAATATAGTTTATTACTGTTTCCAGGGAGCTTTGGGCTCCTTGTCCCAGGGGAACATCATGCAAGAAGAGGAGTCACCATCCTGATGAAGATAGTTATTTTTGATAAGGAGGAGAAAGTGCTCAGTAACGGTAAGAAGTAATGTTTGGCCTCCAGGTGATCCACTTCGGCATTCTGCTGGTGTTCTTACACCCCATCTTTTTTTTTTTTTTTTTTTTTTTGTGGTACGCGGGCCTCTCACTGCTGTGGCCTCTCCCGTTGCGCAGCACAGGCTCCGGACACACAGGGTCATGGGCCCAGCCACTCCGTGGCATGTGGGATCCTCCCGGACTGGGGCACGAACCCGTATCCCCTGCATCGGCAGGCGGACTCTCAACCACTGCGCCACCAGGGAAGCCCTCTTCTACCCCATCTTGATAGTAAATGGACAAATGCAGCAGTCACAGTCTAAGGAGGGCAGGTGACCATGGCCTCAGACTCTTCCAGGATGAATGGGTGAATGGGTCATGCCGTTAACTTCTAGCTGAGGGTGAGGGAAAATCTAGAATGCATAGTGGAGCAGTGACTGATGACTGACTTAAAGCCCCAAGACAAATAGCAGGATGGTCGGGGCTGTAGCTTCCCTATAAACCTTTTAGAATCCTGAAGGAATGTTTCCAGAACTAATATGAAGAAGTGGGTCCAAGCAGCACAGGCAGTGGAGTCCAGTGGATGCTGTGATCTGCTGCCCTGATAATCATGGAGGCATCATCTCAGCCCTGGAAAGAGAACTAACACATAACCCTGCTTGTACCATTGCCAATTTGGGTCTATGTTACACCGGCCAAACCTATACTCTATCTAGTGCAGTCCTAAAGCAGGTAATACCGTTGTCATGTTGGGACACGTAGGGTTGTTTAGAGAACACCAGGCTGTGAGGCTAGAGCTTTGCCATTACGAGTGAAGCTCTGCCTAGAGACTCAGAACTTCTCCTCTGTCTCCCCAGCTACCTGTCTCTGCAGATGCGTTCCTGTGGCTCAGGGCTCACCCCATAGCTTTCAGCTAGTGCTTTGGCAGACATAACTCACTGTGGAGAAGAAGGTGGAAAAGAGCACATGGAGATTTTTCCCTAAAGGTTTCAGGTTTCAGTTTGAAAACGATTAGTCTTCCCCTCCCCCGCCCCTTTTTGAGAAGGTTTGAAATAATCTCTCAATCAGTTAATCCAGAATTGAATTGCTTTGTGACTCACATAGTTAATTTCACATCATTAAATGTCTCTTTGGAAATTTGAAGCTTTTCATTACGCCTCTGGTGGAAAGTAGGGAAATGCCAAGATAGTTCATAAGGAAATTCCAAGGGATGCCTCGGTTTCTAAATCCTCACGTGTCCTTCTAGAGCCTGGAGTGCAAAGAAGGTCATTATTTGAATAAGTCACATCATGTCAGGGTCACATTTTTCACTTGTAAAATGAGACACTTATTCTTAGGGCAAAAATGATCATCTCCAGTCACACAGAGGAGTTGAGTGAATTGGCAAAGATTTCACAGATAGTATGTGACAGAGATGTAGCTTGAGCAAAAGTCTGTAGAGACTGAGTCCAATGGTCTGTCTCAGATCCATTCAGGGAGGCTGCCTGTAGCTGAGAGAAACCAGAGGAGCTCGCCATGAAGTCACTTGACTGGAGCGAAGGGTGACTGGATGAAGGCAGACTTGAGATGATGCTGCACTGGGGGGGAGCTTCAGAGCAGCGCTTGAGATGGTCCAGAGTTGGACTTGAAAAACCAAGGGCTAGAACCTTCAAATAGGAATCAAATAAGAACCAGAGAATTGCCTTCAGAAGGTTCATGTCCTTTAGGCAAACAATTCTCTTCTTGGGATTCATCTGAAGGAATGAATGAATGAGCACCTGTGTCCACAGGAAGAGCCAGAGAAGAATTCCTTGTAGTGTCAATGCAGTGGAAACAGCCTAGATGTCCAACAAGAGGGGATTTTTAAAATAAAGCGTGGCACAATCGTATAGTGGAATATTGTGTGTCCAATAAAAGTGATGATGGGTTGCTCTTAATTTTTGGCTCATGGACGCTTTTGAGTCTCCAAGAACCGTAGATCTTCTCCCCATAAAAAGCCATATATGCACATACACATAAACGTCAACTTTCAATTTTAGAAATCTCAATTTTCCTAAAGTCAGTCCATGGAACATTATGTTAAGAATCCCTATGTTAGATGTGTCTTTAATAACCTGGAAAGGTACTTGTGTACAGCATGATTTTTGCATGGAAAAACAGTTTACAAAATGGCATGTGTGAGATGACAAAATTTTATTTAAAAAATGTAAATATCCTTCCAGCTATGCAGAAAAAAATCTGGAAGTTGGCAGTTGTGCAAGTAGAGTGCACAGGACAGAGCTCAGAGCTGTGAGGACTCTGGAGTTGGCCAGGTGTGTGGCAAATGTACCCAAGGGCCCCGTCTAATGTTGAGGCAGGTCTAGGAGCCTGGCCCTGCCTGATCTGAGGACCCCTATCCCTGCTCTTGTAGGGGAGTGCAGTCCTGAATATTTACATGAGCACTTCTTCCTCCAGGTGCCAGTTCTTGAGAACCTGCAGGGCTCTCCTGAAAGTATGACATTGTGTCCCAGTTGTCAGAGTGACCTTGGGAAATGGGAGCGTATACAAGGGAGGGGGACAAAGATGGAGGGGGAGCCAGGGTCCATGTGAAGGAAGGATTAGTCAAAGATTCTAGGAGTCTCGGTGGCGAAGAGATGAATAGGATGGGCAAGGTCATTGTCTTCATGCATTTGAAGGCTGTCAAAGAGGGGATACAGTTTTTGTACAGTAATTCAGTACAGTAATTCAGTAATAATGTATATTATGCACAGTGGCCTAGGCCTTGTGCTAAAAGCTGGAGAAATAGATGATGAAGTTTCTTTTATGTAGTAGGGGAAGGTTGAGGATTTAACAAAACATTCCAGTATGGTCTGCTATGTGCTATATAATAAAGATATGTAGGAGACCTCCAGGAAAACAAAGGAGCAATTGAACTACTCTACCTGGGGAAGTTGCAGTGGATTTTAGAGATGAACAGAACTTTTCCAGGTTTAGAAACATGACAAAGAGAATTCCAGGCAGGAAAAACAACATATACAAAGGCCAGAGGCATGAAAACCAGAGTGTGTAGGGGAGAGAAGAGGGAAGGCTAGAGATTTAGGTGGCTTCCAAGGAGTGAAGACTCTCAAATTCTTTGCTAAAACATTTGCACCTGTGCCGTGGGAGCCATTAAAAAGTATCACCTGTCCCTCATCCTATGATGGAACCAGGTCCAATGATGGCAGGTGCAGTGGGTCAGAATTGCCTTGGCAAAGAATGACTCTCCATTAGGCAGAGGCTGGTCAGGCCCTTCTTGGAGGTGGATCAAAGAGTGACAGCTACTGAATGGGGCATTTGACAGGACTTTATGATCTCTTCCACTCCTGGCCTCAGCTTTTCAGGGAGGTATATTTATGTATCTTCCTCTGTGGAAAAAAATGTCTTGGAGGTATTGTATATTTTTGTTTTCTAACTCAATAAACTTTTTATTGTCTTAATAGCTGGTGCCAGAATTCATCTATCAAGGGATTCTTCTTATTTGGAAAGCTCACATGTCAAGTCACTCTGAGTGGCAGGTAAGACTCCAAGAGGGTTGGTAAGAGCTCAAGCAAAAGAAAAACGGGCTAAACTGTCCAACTTGGGAACCTAAGAGGAATTTAGAGATATGTCTCTATCTCTGTATCAGTGAGGAAAAGGAGAAATCAGGGACATATAAGGGAGCCGGGGGTGGGGGGAAGGAGGGACTAGAGAGCTGGTCTGTGACTGAGGACTACATGGGGTAAAGGCAGAGCCACTGGCAGGTTCTGAGAGTCGCCATTGCTCAGGTTGGCTGGCTGAGGGGCCAGGTTAGGGCTGCAATGAAACCAGTGCTTTGCTCTCCACGTCCCTTGGTCTATGAGTACATGGAGGGAGTGCCTCTACCGCTTCCAGGTGACCCTGGGAAAAACATCCCATGGGAATTCCCTTGTGGCAGGGTGGCCAGAGGAAAGCTTCACAAGGAAGATCTTTAATGTTCAATTTGAAGTTGTTGGTATGTAACCCCTTTCCTATCTCCTATGTAAATATTCAAGTAAGTATACTATACTTATCAGCTCTTTGTGCAAGATGCCACACGTGTGTGTGAAAGTGTATGTAGGAATTGAGGAAGGGCTGGATTTCTTGTCTGGTTTGTAGCAATGTGGAATAAACAGCACTTGAAAAATGAGGAACCCAGATTTGGAGACGTCAGAATGCAATCCCTCCCTGGAAATCTGCAGAAATCTTACAGGCTTTGCTTTTCCATGGAGCATGAAGTTAGTGATTTGAGTCAACTTTATCTGGATTTTAAAGGGCTGGAGGAAGCAAGTGACATTAGGATTATATTTTATTGTTTTGATGCCACCAGCAAGATGTCATTGATACTTTTATTTTATGACTGACTGTCTCTTGCTCAAGTAAACCGCTATTGCATCATGGGTAGTTTACACAGATCACTGGAGTTTTATGGAAGCTGTTTAAAACACCAATTATACGGGCAAATGGAGATACTGATCTCCAGGATTCAAAGGAGAATAGTTAATTTATGCAATAGATCTTCTGGAATGTATTTTTATAGACTGTAATTGGATGAGCTCACTGAGCACAGTGCATGGCATGGAAGAGTAAACAATTAGATGTCCTAAGTTCAAGACCCAGCTCTCCTGCTACATTGCTGTGTGAGTTTGGGTACCCCCCGTCCTCTCTGATAGATAATTGTCCCATAATATTAGAATGTTAAACAGAAATGGTGCTTCACTACAATGCTGACCATTATAAAGGATTACTAACAGTATGTACGATATTGTTCTAAGCCACTTTTTAAGTTGACTGCTTTCCAGAGGGTCTTCATGTTCCCTGTCCTTGCTTTCCTGTCTCCTGGTCCCTGCTTCTGCCCTCCTTCTTCGTATGTCCTGAGTGAACCTTTATTTATTTATTTATTTATTTTTTTTGCGGTACGCGGGCCTCTCACTGCCACGGCCTCTCCCTTTGCGGAGCACAGGCTCTGGACGCGCAGGCTCAGCGGCCATGGCTCACAGGCCCAGCCGCTCCACGGCATGTGGGATCTTCCCGGACTGGGGCACGAACCCGCGTCCCCTGCATCGGCAGGCGGACTCTCAACCACTGCGCCACCAGGGAAGCCCTGAACCTTTATTTTTTTATAATTCAGGGTTCCTTAACCTCTGCACACTTGATATCGTGGGCTGGACAGTGCTTTGTTGCAGGCGGGGGCTGGGCTGTCCCGTGCTTTGCAAGATGCTGAGCGGCGTCCTTGTCCTCTCCTCATTAGATGCCAATGACACTGTTCTCCCCCTTGAGATGGCAAAAAATGTCTCCAGACATTGCCAAATGTCCCTCTGGGAGCTAAACCATACACTCCCTCCTCCAGTTTGGTGAATATCCAAGTTTGATGATTATTAAATTATTGTTGCCAGTGAGAAGTAGAAATTGAGGATTCTTCCTGATTTCCACCCCCCTCCTTTCACACACACACACACACACACACACACACACACACACACACACGCACCACTCAAACACATCTTCATCCTCTCATATTAATACAGATATTAATTCTCTAAGGCAGCCCACTGTGTGAGCATTCCCATCATGGGAGCAGGGCTCGGTGAGGATGGAGAGCAGTCTTTCCTCTCTTGGTTCATCCTCTGGTTTCCAGGGTGGATGGAGGTACCTGCACTTCTAGAGCTCAGTGATCAGGACTTGAAGCTGAGGCCCAACGTGACTTTATAATTTGTTCCAGAAAATTTTTCCCCAGAAAGATAAAGCTGCAAACCAGTAAATAACCTCATTTAACCTCAGCAGCTTATTCTGCTCAGGATGATTGAATGCTCACCTGGGCAAATATCACCTTTCTCAGGACAGTAGATTACTCAACAGGGCAAACACTCTTGCTCATCAAACAACTGTTTACTCATGAACACACCCTTCAGGACTTTCCTATCCTACACTGTTGACTACACCCTTGACCTCCCCTTTCTGAGATACACTAGAACCCTCTCAAGGTGATGTTGTCCCTTATGTGACGAGTAAAAACTCAACTTTGCCTGATAAATGGAGGTCTCTTTGGGGGAACTGGCAGTCCCCCAGAACCTGTCTACTTTTAAAGAAAGGGGTACCATCATAAAGCATGGACCCAGTGATGCTTACGAAAAGACCAGGAGGAAATTTTGAAACAGCAGCTTTTCGGCATCTTTGGCCAGATAAGATTCCTAGTCATGGTGTCCCCACACTGCACTCTGTAAGTAGAAAGGAGGTAACAGTAGGATTTATGATTCTCCTGCCCACAGAGTGTGAGTGTAAGTGGAATAGAGTCAGGGTCACAAGTTTTGTTTTGTTTTGTTTTTTGTGGTTCGCGGGCCTCTCACTGTTGTGGCCTCTGCCGTTGCAGAGCACAGGCTCCGGACGCGCAGGCTCAGTGGCCATGGCTCATGGGCCCAGCCGCTCCGCGGCATGTGGGATCTTCCCGGACCGGGGCACGAACCCGTGTCCCCTGCATCGGCAGGCGGACTCTCAACCACTGCGCCACCAGGGAAGCCCAGGGTCACAAGTTTCATAAGCAGAGAAAAGAAGGAAAGCACAGAAACACACATACACACAAACACACATACATACTTTGGAATTATGGAATATTTCGTTTTTATACTTTTCCATATTTAACATGTTTTTCTTAATGAAGATGTCTTCCTGTTCATCAGAATACTTGCTGTTTTAATTTTAGATGAAATAATAAGTTAATATAATTCTCTCCTAGCATATACTGGGATATCCAGGATCTTGGCTTCAAAAACTACTACAGAGCTGGGAGTGTATCATTTGTAGCAAGTGTTAACATGAAGTATGAATTAAAAGAATTGTGATTACTTCTCCTTTTTTTTCCCTTTGCATTTCTTTAACAATCTCATGGCTACTAATAAATGCACTTAGCAGTGAGATGGGATGGGTAACCTGTGGGGCATATGACAGGACACAATGACCAGGCACTAAAATAAGTCATACTGCTGATACCCAGAGACATGGATGGATATAAAAACTGAGGATACCCTTGACCCAATATGTCTCTATAAAGATGAACCCTCTGGGTTTGGCTTCACTTCTACTACTTACTAATTTTGTAACCGTGAGCAAAATGCTTCACTTTTTAGCTACAGTTTCTTTACCTCCTAAGGTGAGATACCTGTACCTGCCCAGCGAGCCTCATGAGTTTTTGGAAAGACCAAAAGAGATAATGCATATATGCATGTTTAGGAGACAGTTCAAATACATGGTATTATGAGAATACCTCTCAATTTTTCAAACTGATATTAGCATCTATTAACATAAACTCCCACACCCAATTAGAATGCTGGAGCTATTCAGCTCGATGGGATTGCCTGCGGCAGAGATATAGGCGTTTGGGGATCTCCACCTTATCTTAGAGTACCATGGCCTCGCACAGCACCAGGGACCTGGCTGGAGACCCCAACTTGCAGCCTAGTTCCCCCAGGGCTGCGTGGGTGATAGGTACACTCGCTGAGAGCATCCCTTGGGGGAACGTGTAGGAATGCGTGCCACAGCTACTCACCATCCCTCATGCCTAGCCTGTAATCCACAAATTGGATTTTCCAGGGTGGAGTCAGAGGAATGCAGGAATGAGGGAGGAAAAGATGGATAACACATCTCCTGCATCCACTGTTTACTGTGTTCCCACCACCTTCTAGTAAGTGTTATCTCATAAAATACCCAGAACTGATATTACTAGTAGAAAGTCTGTGTGATTGTACCCATGACAAGCTTCAAGAGTTTACGTATTTTGCCCCAGGTCACAGAGCTCATCAATAGCAGAGCAAGAATTCGCATTCACCTGCATAAATTCCATTCTGCCTTACTCCATCTGAGCAAGGAGAGCCTTCTGGGATTTGTAGATTAGCCCCGTCGGGTAGGACAGCATCAGTACTAGAAGTGAGTTCCGTTAATATCAGACAGTTCCTAGAGCTAAATGCTTTCAGCTTCTTTTTTTCCTCTGCCACTTCCATATTTTGATTCCAAGGATCAAATAATCTAAGAATGTCATAATCCAATGTTAATTCAATGAGACATGCATGAAATTCACAAAAATAGGTAGATATTCTTTTTTTTTTCTTTTTTAAGGCTATCTTTGGGTGGTGGGTGAGGATGGCTTTAGGCAATGGCTTCCCACTTTTTTTGACTTTCGAAATATGAACTGGGGAAAGTACGTGAAAATAGAGTTTGATAGACTGGAGAAAAGGTTTTTCTAAAATCCCTACAACCTGTGATGGATATGAATAAGGTCACACTCATTATTGCTTGTTAGCCTACATTCCCACTAGAAGGAAAGGAAGTATTTCCTTTTCTTTTTCTTTTTTTTTTTTTTTTTTTGCTGTACGCGGGCCTCTCACTGCTGTGGCTTCTCCCGTTGCGGAGCACAGGCTCCGGATGCACAGGCTCAGCGGCCATGGCTCACGGGCCCAGCCGCTCCGCGGCATGTGGGATCTTCCCGGACCGGGGCACGAACCCGTGTCCCCTGCATCGGCAGGCGGACTCTCAACCACTGCGCCACCAGGGAAGCCCTCCTTTTCATTTTAATACTCTTGCCACTTCTCCAGATTTTCTAGGAACCTTAGATACTTACTCAGTTCTAGGAGAATCAGTTCTTTAATAAATTGCAAGCCCAGAGAGAAAACTGGGTTCTGAGCACCTGCTTCTTCCTGCCACACAGTGAAGCTGTTGTAGATCAGTCCTGCAGAGCCCTGTGGCTAGTTTTCCTGTCTGCAGTAATGTGCTTGCTGGTCCAGGTCCTTGTCCAGGCTGAAAATCTTACTTGGTCTCCAGAGTAATGGTTCTTTTTAATTACATTCTTAAGCCCAGGCAATTGTGCCCACCTCACTTCACTCTACCTGAGTACTGCACTTGAACCAGCTTTCCCTGTGTTGCATGCTAGCTTGTGTTTCCTTTTCCTAAAGGTAATTCTATTCCTGGTGTCTGTTGCCTTTCCCTGGACCTCTGATCAAATCTCAGTGAGCAGCAGTGGAGTCCTCTTGTCACTTCTCTCCCAGAAGACCCACCCTGTACCCCTTATATAACTTGATCCCTCTTTCTCAGCAAGCTGCCTTGTATACAATTGGTCTGCGGAAGTAACAGCTCTGGCGCAATGATACAAGATGCAGTTCCTGACTCTCCTTGCCCCTGAGTGTCACCTACATTTATGTAACTCAGGGGTCCCAGAAGGTGTTTTTTGAAGCAATTTCTTTTTCCATATCTAAATAGAAGAATGACTAGCATAACTTTAAAATCCATCTCTTCAACAGACACCCTGTTTGGTGTCTTGACAGGCACCCTGTTGCTGATATATTACATGACATCCTGAAAAAGAGCTTGGGGTTTGCAGTCTGAGCAAAATCGGGCTGTGAAGCCTGGCTCCCAGTCATCACTTGTGTGCCGAGGTTATTGTTAACTCAAACCAGGATTCTCTCTCTTGCCTCCTGTTTCTGCCTCACCAATCCAGCCTCCATGCTGCAGACTGCTTCTAGGACTGATTCGTCTAAATCACCACTGTGTAATAGGCTTTAAAAAATCCCCTCTTTTATATTCCAAGTTCTCTGTATTGATCATCCATTCCTTTTGTAGTTTAGAAAAAAAGAATAAAGGAATGCATAAATGAAACATGATGGCATATCCTATAGCAATTAAAACTGAATGAACTAGGTCTAAATACGACAGCAAGGGCAAATCTACAAATCACTCCAACGAGTGAAAAAACCGTGCTGCAAATACGTTCTGAATGTAAATATGTCCTATTTATGTTCAATTTCAGAAATACGAAGTATAAAATAAGTTGAGATTTGAAGGATCCAGTAGGTAGTTTTCCCTTCCCTTCCAGAGTTCAAACCCATCACACTCCAGGGGCCTCGGGTGGAACGTTCTGTGTAGCCTCTGGAAAGACCCTTCATTTGGATTGAGGTTGGGGGAAGTGCGTTCCCCTCCCTTCCCCTGTGATGGGATGAGGATGAAGGAAACCAAAGCACCCCGGCAAATGCTTTCTCTATAAAGGCTCCAGTTCTTTGATCTCTTCATCCTCTGGAAGAATGAATTGCAAGCCCTTTCTTAAAGCCTGCAGGTGAGTGACGGGGTCAGTCTGGCCACCTGCCCTCAAGTCTTGACATAGAATGTTCATGCTTCAGAATATAAGGTATTTGATAGGTACTGCTTTGTAAGTGGTCTTTGTGGGGGGTTTTCTACACAAACTCCAAGGTAGTAGTAGATGACGTTGTTCACACTCTTGTACATTTCATTAAGGCCCAAAGGTTCCACAATCAGGCCCCAATGCTGTTCGTTCAGTGCCTGGTTCTTCTGTGCCCAGCCCTGTACTGGGCACTCGGACATGAACAAGCCCAGGTTCCTGGCTTTGGGGGTTTCAGGGCTGGTTGGAATTACCTTCCTAGTTAGTTCTCTGCAACTGTCACCCGCAAACAAGCTAAGAGTCATCAGAGCGCTGACTCACCAGTATGTAACCGCGTACTTCCCCGCCTTGAGGCCTTTGCCGTGTGTATCCCTCTGCTTGCAGGGACTTTTCTTCCTCCAGTGAACACACGGTCACCCCAAAGGCCAGGAGACCTTTTTTGATTCCCAGTCTACCATATCTCTCCCATCCTCCCCCTCCATGCTTCCTCTGTGCCCTTCTAGTCCTTCTCCCAGTGCGCGTGGCGTTGGCTTGAGCTGTGCGTGTAGCTGTCTCCCCCACTGGATTGGGAGCTCTGTGAGGGTAGAGCCCTTGGCTTTTTCATTTCTGTGTTTTCAAGATGCCCAATGCAGTGACTGGCACCTGGTAGAATGGAGGACATCTAAGTGCACTTTGCCATGAGCTATGTGGCCCTCAGTGCATGAAGCTGCCTCCCCTCCTTCTTTGGGGGGTCTCAGGAAAAGTGGCTGTCCAGATGTGTGGAAAGAGCAGTGGGCAAAGCATCATGAGGCTTGGATTTTTCTTCCTGCCTCTCAGCCTCCTGGTCCACGGGCAGTCACTTTCCCTCTCTGGGCCTTGGTCTCCACTTCTCAGAAGGGGGCTTGTGTCTCACTGCTCTGAACATGTAAGAACCTGGTGTTATTTGCTGCGCTTCTTTCAGATCAAACGTCCCCTGTATCTGTGTCTCTTTCTTTTCCCCGTCCTTCCTCTTAGATGCGTAATAAACCAAGAGTTTACAGTAAAATCACAGGAAGAGCTAAATGATGTGTTCTCTTCAGGAAAGTACCTGGTCCCCCAGGTAGCCAGCGGCTGCCTCAGGAACCCCGAGCCTCCCTGAGCTGTGGCTCCCGAGGACTTTCAGTGTAGACCCGGCAACCCACCTCGAGCCTTTGATGTGGCTTTGACAGGGCATGATGCAAAGGCAGCCCTGATTCAGAGCTGCAGAAAGCCTTGCTGCTTTCTGCCACCAGCCCCGGGGATCGAACAGTGGTGGGGGACAGTCAGGGCAACGGCAGAGAGCAAGACTCTCAGTAATCACACCCACCAGATCCCCAGACTTCAGGCGGGACCAACCTTTTTCCACCAGAGCTCTCCTAAAGAGGGAAATAGACATGCCCTTAGGATCGGTTTGCACCCTAAGAAGCCAGGTGGTGCTCAGAGGAAGTCCCTGGAGAGACGACACATTGAATAATCAGCCCCCGAATCCTCGGAGCTCTCGGTGCTCTTATAAAGAACCAAGGACTCTCCAACGTGCTTATCCATGTCTTCTCAGTAGAAATAAAGGAAATGGAGGAGCCTGAAGATATCGTTTCTACTCATGGCTTTCGTTCAATGCATTCATTCATTTATTCACTTACTTAGCAAAGACTTGAGGACTTATGCCATACATGGCACTGTGCTGGCACTAGGGACACAATAGTCTTAGATAGATAGATAGATAGGTGATAGATATGTGGATATTGATATGGATATAGATAGGGATGTGAATGTGGATATAGACAAATGGAGATAGAGATATTGACTAGACCCTTGCAAAGCTCAGAATCTGGTAATGGACACAGGCATTATACAAACAGTGGCACCAATAATTGTGGTAACTGCCTGGGGGAAAAGACCTGTGAGCCACAAACCTACAAAATGGGGGCCTCTTGATTTCTTCTGGGGCTCAGGCAAGGCTTCCTACGTAGAGTCATTTGAGAGTTGAGCTCCAATGAAAGGAGACCACCCTCCCCCAACCCCCGGCCAGAGACACTGGTCAAATTAACTGTAAAGTGGGTTCTGGAGTCAGACTACTTGAGTTTCCATCTGTCTCCACTATAAAGTAAGTAGTTTTACAAAGTCATCGAGGACCCAGGCTCCTTCCTTCTGCCCTCGCATCTGCAGCTCTAGAATATTGCTTTCAATTTCAGGTGACAGGATGGCTGCTCCTCCTATAGGCGTCACAGCTGTTTTCAGGTGCCAGGAAAGGAAAGACCAAATGCCAAAGGGGGCATTTCCTTCCAAAGAGGTTAGCCACAAGCTCCAGCCATTGGATTCTGCCCATGTTTCATGGGCCAGAACTGGATCTTACAACTACTTCTAGTTGCAAGAATGTCTGGGAGGGGGCGGGGGGATTTTGAACTGGGCACTTTGCCTCATTGAACCAAATCAGAGGACACTGGGTGGTAAACTAGCTGTGTCTGCCTCCATCTGCAGGGAGCCATCCTTCATACCCATCTGTCTCTGCTCCACTTCCCTCACGTGAGGTTCTCATCCTACCACCGCTTGGTGGACCAAGCATGCACTGTGCTTTCCCATCCCTGTGTTCTCTCCAGCTGAAACGCCCTTCCCCAGTCCACCTGTACCAATCATATTCTTCATTTAAGACCTGTGTCAAGTGGTGGAGGCACATGAAATTCTCCTGGATCTACCCCCCTTGTCAAGCTCCTCCTTCTCTAAACCTCCATGGAACCTCATATTGTCTTCTTGGGGTCTAAGGAGTGGGTGGGGAGTGGGAAACTAAGGCTTTGGAGACAGACACACTCTGTGAAGTCACTTTTCAGCCTCTCACTAGCTTTATGAATAATTTTGGCAAGTTACTTAGCCTTCTGAAGTCTCTTAGTATCTGTAAGAAGGATATAGTAGTTTACACTTCAGGAATATGAGACAACTCTCATAAAATGACTTATGCCCCTGCCTCTCCCCCGACCACCACTTTTATTACATCTACCACCCACCCTTTCTCTGAGGCAAAGATGCTAGGCAACCTACGGGCCTGACTTTCTATCACTCTTAGTGATCATCTTAGTGATTATGCATTAAGAAATTACACCCTTGTTGGTTATCACTTCTGTCTAGTCTGCAAGGGTACTCATGGCCCCCATAGCAATTTCCTGGCCTCCTGATGTCTGAGTTCCCCAGGGGCCGGTGAGCAACACCCTAGACGTGAATATCTGCCCCATCAACATGGAAATTCTATCTCAGCAGCCTTGCCACTGGTTTATATTGGTAGGTCAGATAAAGGGCATTGCAGGCCGTGTGTGGAAGGGGGAGGATGTGTGCATGTACGGAAGGAAAACAGCCTGGTTCTAGTCATGGAACTGCCTCTTACTCATTGTGCGATTTCCTCAAGTCTCTGGCCCTCTCTGGCCTCAGTTTCCCACCTGTAAAATTTGATAGTGGGAATCAGTGCCTAAGCAGTGTCCACCTGGCCCAACTCTTAGCTCTAGAAGTCTGTTTCAGGGAAGTCAGCTTGGCTTCAGATACCCCATGGTGCTGGGGAGGGGTGATTGCTGGTTGTGGGTCATCCTGAACTAGAGGAGTTCAGGATGTGTGTGTGTGTGTGTGTGTGTGCGTGTGTGTAGGAGTAGGGGGACCAGGACCAATCCAGGGGGCTACTCAGAGGATGTGTGACATCAACCTAGAAACAGCCACTGAGAGTTCAGTACCACTTGGAATTCTTGAAGGCACGCTAGACAGTCTTTGTAGATTATCCTAAAGTCAAGCAATTAGCATTCATTGCATGCCTACTGTATACACATATGATACTGATATGAGTTTTACATTTAGAGTTATATTTTTATAGGGATAGTTGAGCTATATACTCTGTCTCAGAGCATAGTATCATCATTGGAACAACAGCCTCTTGTTACATTTTTATTTTATTAATATTAGTTTCTTCCTTGTACCCTTGATCCCCTCCCTTATCCTCCCCCCACCCCATCATAAGGATATGTGTATACTTTTTAAACTGTGTAGTAGTCACGGTGAATGTGTAAGCTTTTAATTTATACATATATGGTGCCATGATATATATTTTATTCAGTTTCTTCTCCCTTCACTCAATATTTTATTTTAAGACTCTATCCACCTCCATGATGTACTTGTAGTTGACTTTTCTAACTGCTACATAGTATCTCTGTGGACCCACTACACTGTACTCTTCTATCCTGCTAGGGGTGCTAAGTGTATTGCCTCCAGTTCCCAGAAGCAGTGAGGCAAGTCTTGTCTGCTAGGGTACTCATTGCTTTTTCCCAGGTGCTTTTTAAAGGCAGATACTTGCTGCTAACGGAGACAGCTTTAGGTGCTGCATAGCATAACTATCAGCAACATGGACTTATATACTATATTTCATCATGAAGCTCCTATCAGTTTAGTGCTAGTAGGTCATTGCTAACCCTCTTTGCTCACTAAATTTCTCTTTTTAAATAGATTAGGAGCAGGTCTCAGGCTAACATATTTGCAGGCAGCGTGCTTTAGCTGAAATTTAATTCTGTTGGAAATTCAATTAAAGTGTAATTTAATAAAATCTATTCATTTAAATTGTTCCTTCTATTTTTAATAAGCAACCTAGTTTTTTAAAGAAGTGACATTCCATATATAATAGAATCTAAATGCTGCTGGTTATACAAACATCATTATTGTATATTCCATTAAGAAAGAAATATCATTCTACTAATTGACCATCATACACCATTGAGTATAAGCATGCTGCTTTCAAAGATGTTAAAATGTGAACAAACAGGCATCTGTTTTTGTTTTCTTTTACAAAGAAGGGTAGTTGGGTAAACAGGAATGTTGATTTAATGGAAAAAAAATGAACAGTAAATAATTGACAATTCTGGAGTTAAGTGAATTTGGTAGAAATGAGATTGCTGGTGCCGGAATGACTGAAGCTTGGGAAACACTGAATTATCTCACGTGGGTGGTCCTCAGACCAGCTTTGTAAGGCAGGCATGGTTATTCCTGCTTAGCAGGCAGGGAGAAGTGGTCTTCCCCAGGCCACAAGGTTAAGAGTAAACTTATATTCAGGCACATACGGCAAAAGTCCCAGCCTCCAGGTACTAAGAGTCCATCAAACTTGTGACCTGGTTCCAGGGTGGCTCTCTCCTGCCCCTCCTTTTTGAGAAGTCTTGAGGAGTGCCTAGATCTTGGCCATGTCCTCCCAATCTTGAGCCCTTCAAAGCACCTGAATGCTTTCATGTTAGCAACCACAATCACTCCCGCCTGAGTATGAATTAGTGTGTGTTCTGGTATCTTTCTCACAATGGCTACATTATCAACAGAGAAGTCAGATGATGATGAGTGGACGTTTCTGATATTGAGATATCCACTAAGGGATGTATATTGAGGACAGAGAATATTCTAGTAATAGCAGAGGTAGTTGTAGTAGCAGTAGTAGTGGTAGTAATGCTTCATTAGTTACGAGTTTTTTTCACTTTTATTTTTATTTGATTCTTACCACCATCCTGAGTAGATATTATCCCCATTTTACAGGTGGAAAAACTGACAATGTTAATTTGCCCAAAAATCTCACAATAACTGGTAGAACTGTAAGTAGATCTGTGAAGGAACTGCCTTTCTCTCTTTTTTTAATTAAACTGTTATTTTGAGATAGTTGTAGATTCACTACTATTAGAGATAAGGTAGACCGGTCCAAGAGATCTGGTGTGTTACTGGATTTATCACTTTTCCCCATTGGTAACATCTCACAAAATTGTAGCACCATGTCACAACCAGGGTGCAGACATTGATATAATCAAGATGTAGAGCGTTTCCACGGGTCTGTCCCCTGGTGTTGCCCTTTTATAGTCACATCCACCTCGCTCTCCTGCACCCCATCCCATTCCTGACTCCTGGCAACCACTGATCTGTTCTCCATTTCTATAATTTTGCCATTTCAAGTGTGTTACATAAATATCATTATACCGTGTACAACCTTTTGAGGTGGTTTTTTCACTCAGTTTAATCCTCTGGAGATTCACACAAGTCAAGTTGTTCAGTGCATCAATAGTTTGTTCCTCTTACCCCTGAGTAGTGTTCTGCGGTTTATCCATTCAGCTTTTGGATGGGTTGTTTTCAGTTTCCAGCTATTACAAATAAGGCTTCTGTGAATAACCTTGCACAGGTTTTTGCATGAACATAAGCGTTCCTTTCTCTGGAATAAATGCCTGAGTGTGATTACTGGGTTTTAGGGCAGTTGCATGTTTTTTTTAACAAGAAACTGGCAGACTGGTTTCCAGAGTGCCTATGCTGTTTACATCTCTCACCAGCAACGTATGTGACCCAGTTTCTCTGCATCTTCACTAACATTTGGTTTTGTCATTAATTTTTATCTTGGCCAATTTGACAGGTGTGTAGTTATATCTCATTGTAGTTTTAATTTACTTTTCCCTAATGGCTAATGATGTTGAATGTCTTTTATGTGCTTGATTACCAACTGTATATCCTCTTTGTTGAAACTTTGCTGCTTTTTTTTTTTTTTTTTTTTTTATAGGAACATAGAGCCACTGAAGCATGCTGTATTCCTGAAAGTCTTTAAATTGCTGTCTGAGTAACACTCTTGAGATGCATTTTATTTTTATTTTTTTATTTTTTTAATTTTTTTTTTTTGCGTTATGCGGGCCTCTCACTGTTGTGGCCTCTCCCGTTGCAGAGCACAGGCTCTGGACGCGCAGGCTCAGCGGCCATGGCTCACGGGCCCAGCTGCTCCATGGCATGTGAGATCTTCCCGGACCGGGGCACGAACCCGTGTCCCCTGCATCGGCAGGCGGACTCTCAACCACTGCGCCACCAGGGAAGCCCTTTGCTGCTTTTTTTTTTTCCCTAAATACCCTTCCATTCTCCCCAATATTCTGTCTTTCAAAAAATTTAATTTTGTAGGTTGTAACTTCATGTGCCATTGTTAGAAATAATACAGAGATCAATAATAATAATATGAAGAACTCAAAAAGTGGGCAAAAGATTTGAAAAGACATTTCTCCAGAGAAAACATACAGTGGCCAATAAGCACATGAGAAGACGGGCAACCTCGTTAGCCATTAGGGAAATACAAATGAAAATTACAGTGAGATACCATTTCACACCCACCAGAATGAACATAATAAAAAAAGAGAGAAAATGACAAGTGTTGGTGAGGATATGGAGAAACTTGAACCTTCCCACACTGCTGATGGGAATGTAAAATGGTGCAGCTGTTTGAAAAACAGTCTGGAAGTTTGTCAGAAGGTTAAATGTAAACATATAATTCAGCAATTCCATTGCTAGGTACACGTTTAAGAGAGTATTTATAGCAAAAGTGTCCATACTAGCCGAAAAGTGGAAACACCCGTATGTCCATCAACTAATGAATAGATGATAAAATGTGGTGTATGCATACAATGGGATACTGTTCATCAATAAAAAGAAATGAAATATCGATACATGCTACAATAAATGCTAAGGGAAAGAAGCCAGTCACATATTATATGAAATATCCAAAACAGACAAATCTATAGAGACAAAAAGTAGATTAGCAGTTTCCTATGGCTTAGGGGTATGGGGGCGTTGGGGAATGATAGATAACAGAGGCAGGGTTTCTTTTTGGGAGATAATTAAAATGTTCTAAAACTGTGGTGATGGATAGATAACAGAGGCAGGGTTTCTTTTGGGGGGATAATTAAAATGTTCTGAAACTGTGGTGATGGATGTAGAACTCTGTGAATATACTAAAAGCTGTTGAACTGTACACGTTACATGAGTGAATTGTATGTTACATGAATCATACCTCTATAAACTTGTCTTTTCTTAAGGAAATAGTATGGAGAGATTCTGTGTATCCTTTACCCAATTTCCCCCAATGGTAATATTTTGCAAAACCATGGTATGATAGAATATTGACACCAGGATGTTGAGATTGATACAACCCGCTATGTTATTTAGATTTCCCCAGATTTACCTGTACTTCTCTCTCTGTCTCTCTTTTTCTCATTCCCTCTGTCTCTGTGCCTCTGTGCCTGTGTGTGTTGTTCTATACATTCTACCACGAATGTCACTTTGTGTATCCACCACTGTAGTCAAGACACCAAACTGAACATTGCCTCTTTTAAAGCTCTACTCACCTTAGATTCTGTCTGAGGACGTGCTCTAAAGACCTTTAATTTGTCCTCACTGTTAATAACCCAAAGCAGAGCAGATGCCCCTTGCCTCCAAGCATACTCCTCCTCGCCATCAAAGGGCAGAAGTCATAGAGGAGCATGAATTCCCACCCACACCGGAGGGACGGAAGGTTGGGATTGCAGGCACCATTCATCTAGATTCTAGAATCACCCACACTTCTGAAAGAGTAGGAAATTATCTTACCAAAAGGAGGAGCATGAATTCGGGAAGGGGGATACGCCCCCACGTCTCCACTCCCGCTTCCTCCTCCCACCAAGTTCGGAGGCGAGCTCTCTAACTCCCAGGCCCGGGGGGTGACTCGTCAGCGCTTTCGGAGATCCGGTATTTATTGGGTTGCCACTAGCAAACGGTCTCAGGGAGAGGACTGGCAATGATTCATCTGTTCTAATCCCTGTGTTTTCATCAGCCTTGCTTCTGTGAAAGGGGACAGCCCCGGTCGCTCTTCCACATCATCATTGCTTTGGTTTCTCTCAAAATGTTTGCTCAGAAAAAGCCCAGAGTTTGGCCCAGGTTCATTCTGGGCTTCCAGGGGAATTTCCCATCCTCAGACTCCATGAGTGAATTTGCTAGAACATCCGCTCCTTACCTGGCAGGGCAGAAGGTAAATCTGGCTCTATCACAGATGGGTTTTTTTGGATCAAAGACAAACTTACTAGGATCCCGTCTTCTAGGACAAGAGATGTGGGAAGAAATAGCCATTTTTACTCTCTGTCTCTCAACTGTGCTCCCACTGCTTCCACATCACTGGTCCTATCACAGCTGACCACGTGCTGGTCTCAGCTCTACCCTCCACCTGGATCTTATAATCCAGCCATGACTTGGTCATCTAACACTTACCTTGTGTCCATCTGGCCTTTACAACCCTAACTGTGACCCTTGAGTGCCAACTTCATCATCTGATCCCCACCTCTGCAAAACCTCAAACTCCAACACTCACAATCCCAGGATCCCAGTTAAATATTGCACTGTGACTGGTGCTTGGTAGAACCTCCAAAAACAAGTACTAACCCTAAGGATGATAATATCTTGATTAGTTGAGGAACTTTGTGAGACTAATAGAAGCTCAGAGATGTGAAATGACTTGTCCAAGGTCACGTAGTGTAATAGCGATGAAAACTTGTAAGAACAAATTCACATGTTTCTCCTTTAACCATGGTTTCCTTGTAGTCTCCTACCTCCTTCAAGTTCATTATCTCAGATTACAGGTACTTGTCTTCCTTAGTAAGACCATAGCCTTGAAAACTAGAGGAAAAAAAAGGGTGATCAGCGGGCTGGAGACCCAAGGAACAGTTGGTGTTGTAGCTTGGGTCTGAAGGCAGACTGTTGGCAGAACTCCCTCTTCCTTGAAGGGGGGTGAGTCTTTTCCTTAAGACCTTCAAATGATTGGATGAGGCCCACCCACATTATGGAGAGCAATCTGCTTTACTCAGAGTCTGTTGATTTAAATGTTAACCTCATCTAAAAAATACCTCCACAGCAACATCCAGACATGCTCGATCAAATGTCTGGGTACCATGGCCTAGCCAAATTGACACATAAAATCGGCCATCACATCAACTAAGGCTTTGATGGAAAGGAGACTGGGTGGGAAGCAGAGGGGATTGAAACATCCTGTGTGGGCATTTGACCAAGAAAAGAGAAGTCGTTTAGATAAATGAAGGAAACATCTAGAACAGAAGGTGGTTCTTATTTCCACTCTGTGGTAGTGGAGCCGCCAGGCAGAACTGCTTCACAGGCTATCATACAAATGTAAGGGCAGCTGTCTAAGAGTAAACATGGCAGGGAAGCATCTGTGAGGCCAAGAGCCTTAGTCCCTTCAAGCTGCCTTTGGTTCCCATGTGCTGTGCACAGCTGAGTGCTGGGGTGGGGTACTGGTTAGAAGATCTTTCATAGCAAGACCAAGGTAGTTCTGTGGAGAAGGCTGCAGACATAACAAACCAGTTGGTCTGAGGTCAAAGGGACTCACAGCCAGACCTCAGAAAGGTGTAGAAGTGGCAGGGCTGAGTTAGCCAGGGAGCACCCAGACTTTGCCCAAGCAGAGAGAGAAACACAGCAGACCTTAAATTTCACCTGTTGCAGACATCAGTTGCAAGCACTAGCAGGTCAGTCTGCAATTAGGTAGATCAAGGTTGTTACTTCTGACACCAGCCTCCAACTGGCTTTGTGCCTCAGGGCTCCAGCATTTCCCTTCCATCCTAAGGTTCCATAAGCTGGAGGGGCAGGTGAAAACCATCGCTTTCGAGATTGGACCTTATTCTCCTAGAGAAACGGAGAAGTTTCTAAAGAGTTTATTTAAATTATTGGCGTAAGTTAAGTATAAATTATATAAAATTTAAAATCCACACTTTATCTGCTAACTGGCATGAAGATTAGGCCTCTAGATTCATTAGAGAAAGTAATACATTTCAAAGTTGATGTGGGATTGCATTTGTGACCTTGTTATATTAGTAAGTGGTAAGGAGTGAAAACTAGGTCTTCATCTTTCAAAGTTTTCTGCTGACTTCTAGAAAGTGTTAACATGATGCACCAGAACTCTCCACGGTCCTCCATTACCGCTGACTGACCCCTACCAGCCTTGATCCCGCCCTCTGGCCATGGCCTTCTGACATTCACTCCAAGGTCAGCTTAGGCTAACTGAAGGACGGACGCTTCTAACACTCTTCTTTGTACAATGCATTGCTATGCTTTCATTACTTTTATTTTGAGAAATAAAAAAAATGTAGAAAGGTATAAAGAATAATATCATGCACGTTACCACTATCCAGATTAACAAATGCTAAGGCTTTGTCGTATTTGTTTCTAGTTTTTTAGACACGTGTTTTAGTGAAACACTACAGATGAAATTACAGTCCCCTTTGACCATTATCCCCAGACCCGTTTTCTTCCTACCTTCCCCAGAAGCAACCAGGTTCATGAGTTTGATATGTGTTCTAGTCCACTGGAAAATACCTTTATATATACAAATGCACACATCCGTGAAAAATACAAAATATTTTGTGTGTGTTTTAAAATCTAATCAGGTGGTACCCACCTGTATCTATAATCCAATAACTGCATTTTTCATTCAATCTTCATGAGACTACATGCTAATGATTCTAGTTATTCATCTGCTACATTTTATGTACTCTCCTGTTGATAGGCATTTAGTTTTTTTCCCTAATTTTTAGATTTATAGCCAGATTTCAGTGGACAGCTCTGCATGGTAGTCCCCCTTTATCTGTGGTCTTGCTCTCCATGGTTTCACTTTCTGCGCTTTCAGTTACCTGTGCTCAATGACAGTCCAAAAACTATTAAATGGAAAAATTCCAGAAATAAACAATTTGTACTTTTTCAGTTGCTTGCTGTTCTGATGGAGTCTCGTGCCGTTCTGCTCTGTCCCACCCAGGATGTGAATCAGGCATTTGTCCAGTGCTTCTTACCCATTAGTCACTTAGTAGCTGTCTCAGTCATCGGATTGACTGTTGTGGTATCTCAGTGCTTGTGTTCAAGTCACCCTTATGACCCCAAAGTGCAAGAGTAATGATGCTGGACAAGACGTAGTGTCTAGAGAGTTCGGTATGACCCACGGTTTCAGGCATGCACTGGGGGTCTTGGAATGTATACCCCGAAAATAAGGGGGGAACCGCTGTCCGTGTTTTTCATGGACACACATGTTTATCTCTCTATGGCATGCTTCTAGAAGTGGACTGCTGTATTTCTTGTACTTGTATGCAGTAGTTCACACTAGGGGATCAATAACCTATGTGTGTGTCTGTCTTTCCACCTAGAAGCTGAATTCCTTGAGGCTGGGGGCTGTGCTTTATTCATTTCTGTATTGCCAGCTCCTGACACATGATGTTGAGATAAATGAATAGATACATGAATGAATGAAATGCTCCCCCTGCTTTCCCAAACTAGCTTCTTCCCTCACCCTAGCATAAGAGTAAAGGGAAGTTCCTGCCACGACTTAACAATATGTGTTACTCAAACTAGCTCATTTAATTACCACGACTTTCTGAGATATACTGGTTTACAGGTGAGGAAACAGAGGCTTAGAAACGTGAAGTGAATTCCTGCCATCACAGTCAGTTAGGAGTGAAGGCAAGATTTGAACCCAGGTCTGTCCAGATCCACAGCCTGGGGCCTCTCCATTCTCTTCCGCTACCTCTCCAACACTGGGACTTGCTACTATGGAACTGGTCTGATCTTTTGCCTTCATAAACATGACATCAACTCGACAGTTCTCTCCACTTCAATGAAATCTTTTTTCCTTCAGAGTCTGGGGAAATCACCTTTGTGAATTATCCCGCAGCTTTGACTAATTAACCTACATCCTTCTCTCTTGGGCCTTGAGAGATCTACTTAGGATTTTAAAATGTGAGCAGGGGCTTCCCTGGTGGCGCAGTGGTTGAGAGTCCACCTGCCGATGCAGGGGACGCGGGTTCATGCCCTGGTCCGGGAAGATCCCACATGCCGCGGAGCGGCTGGGCCCGTGAGCCATGGCTGCTGAGCCTGCGTGTCCGGAGCCTGTGCTCCGCAATGGGAGGGGCCGCAACGGTGAGAGGCCCGCGTACCGCAAAAAAAAAAAAAAAAAAAATGTGAGCAGGATTCTTTGGTATCAGTGAGGCTGACCCTGTAATTCTCATAATAATGGGAAAGCTAGACCAAGGAGCCGAGGAAACGTGCTCAAAGTGACATAGTGAATTGGAAGCCAAGCTAAGTTCAGTACCAGGTCTCCTGTGCCTGGAGCCCTTTCATCTGGCTTTTGGCTCTTCTCTGACAGGGAGGAGAGCTGGGTGGGGTATGGCTTTGCTGTCTAACTGATTTCAGGGGCAATGCAGAAGGGCAGGGGGCAAGGACTGGGGGCAGGAACGAATATCCCAGAAGCCAAGGAATGCACGTTCAGTGAAGTCCAGCTTGGTACATACCAGATGGAGATGCTGAATCCGCTGGACTCAGGTCAGAGGAGAAAGCCGTCCTGGCTTCTTGGGACTGTATTGGCCAGGGTTGGCTAACTGCCGCAGCAGACAACCCCATACGCTCTGTGGCAGAGCACTATACCAATTGATTTCTTGCTCACATCACGGCCCGGTGCTCTTGGGTTTGATCTCTGCTCTCCGGGGTTGTCTGGGGGAGTCAGCCTCCTTGCGTCTGCAGACTCTTCCCTCTTCAGCCCGCAGCCTGCAAAGTCAGTGTCCAAGGCGAGTAGGGAGCTGTGAGCCAGAGCCAGTCAGGGGCATAGCCTGGGCTAGAGTGGACATTCCTCGCTCTGTGGCCGGGGGCTGGCATTCCTACCACACTGTCTTGCCTCTCAACATCTCTGATCCTGTTTGCTCCTCTCAGGAGTGGGAATCATGCAGCCTGTTCTGCCCGTGCTCAGCACTGAGACTTCACTCCCTGGAATGTGTTTTATAAATGGGCGTGTGCCCTGCAGATACAAGCATGGCGGTGGTTTATTTTCTAAGTGTCAAAGAACTAAGCAGTCTGCCCACCCCGACCTGGAATCCTTTTCTTTAAGGCCCTAAAAGTAGATGACAAATCTGAGGAACATTCCTCAAGGATGGAAAGACAGCTGCAGTGTGACTGCCTAGGACACGGTCACTGCCGCTGTGATTTAAGGCACAGGGAGCATCTCTCCCCAGGTGGTGTGGTGAACACGTGCTGTGTGTACATGTTGACGCTGGGAAACAGTTCCCACCTCTCCCAACCCCTGCCACCTGCAGCTATCAAGCTTGTAGCCGCAGGGTCAGTGGCTGACATTGAACCCGGGCTGCAGCACCATTGGAGCCTGGCAGGGTAGTTGGTTGGCCAGAGCATGGAATTTGGAACCTAGAACGTCTGGTTCGAGTCTTGGTTCTAGGGCTTAGTGGGCTCACTTTCCTCATCTATACAATAGGGAGAATGCCTTACACGGTCGTTTTGAGAACAAAAGGGCTCATTATGAAAACTGCTGAGCAGATTGAAAAGAGACAGCAGTCAGGAAAGCTGCGGTTATTTTCATGCCATGTCCAATGTGCTAGAGAGATGAATTCTGGGCACTCGTATAAGCGTTGAGTCAGAACGTTACCTTGCGGCTTCCCAGGTGGCCCCATTTCAATAAGCGGACTTTTGCCTCAGTGTCCCCTCCCTGCCTCTCCCAGTCACTTCCCTGAATCTTTGCGGGCTTCACGCAGGCCAGGTCCAGTCAGGCCAGATCCCCGGCCACCACTGCCACCTGAAGGCCCGTGGGCTGGATTCCCAGGCTGGGCTCCACCATCTTGGCCACTGGGCAGTGCAGTCTAAAATCTAAAGTTTCTCCATGGCCCGTTCATGGTTTGGCTCGGACTGACCTCACGGACCTGGTCTTACATAGCCCTCCTGTTTCTCACTATAGCCACGATGAGCTTCCACCTCAGCTTATCAGGCCTAAAGCACAGCCTGAGACAAGAGCTTGGCAGGTAGTCCTAGGACGCAGGAGTGAGGGCGTGGGCAGGGTGAGGCAGGGAGCGGGGCAGGACCAGTGTGTGCTTTGGTTTCAGGTCTTGCCGTGGGCGGCCATGGCTCCATCCCACTGGAGCTCCTGCGAGAAGGCCTGCGGGACGTGCCTCAGAGTTGTCCCATGGAAGGAGAGGAGCCTGGGCGTTCATCCAGGCCTCCCATCCGTCTCTAGTTGAGGGATCCCAGGGATGTCCCACCTCCCACTTTGGAAACGTTCCTGAGTTAGATCTGAGTGGGCTTCCCAGGCTCTGAAGGAAAGCCCTGAGGCAGAGGATGGAGAGACTTAGAGGCACGTGCTTGAAGGACAACCTGTCCACTGCAGCCACACTGATGGCAGAGACGATGTCGGATACAGGAAGCGTCTGCTGGACCCATGCTCGGCAAGCTGCAAGCTGCTTCTCACTCGTGGCCTTTCGCTCTTCCTGCCCACACTAGTGGTCTAGGTTCAGAGGTCGCCTTCTCCAAAGGGGCTTGCCTGGCATCCTATCTGTAGACACCTACCTGTGATTACTCCATCCCAATATTTTTCTTTCCAGGACTTCTCTGGCAGCCTGGACAGTGTAGCTTAAAACCTATCAGCCGGTACATGGGTCCGGGTGTTGGGACAGGTTCAAACAGGACCTGCACCAGGCTTGGGTTGGGGTCATTACAGAAAACTAGGGACCAGATGCCAATGCTGGTGCAGGGAGCAGGTGCCAAAGGAATGCTAAAACTTTGGTTGATTATCAGATATTGGGGTAGAAAATGTCAGTCAGGCACAGCAGGCAAGGTAAGCACCCAGCAGAAACTAACCAGGCAGTAGGAAGTGGGGACTTAGGAGGAGACCAGAAGGAAGATCCAGTGTTATTTCTGCAGACAATGTCAGGCTAGCAGGAGTCTCTTGGGAGTGGACAAGATGCACTTCCTGGTCCTGCTTTGTCATTTAAACAGCACCTGCCTGCCACTGGGTTTCTCTCCCTCAGTGTGGCCACACCAATGATGTCACTAAAGGTTGGGAGAAGTGACAACTTGTGTACATACCTCAATGAAGATGCATTTCTATCCTGTAGGTCATTTTGAAGCCCTGAAGGTGATGGAATTTTAAGACCAGGAAAGAATCTCTTTTTGAGTCTTGGTCCAAAGGGGAAGCATCCTGAAGTGACCCCTAGAATTCTGGAGGCTCTGGAATGCAGACCAGCAGGAGACTGCCTTCCACTGACCATAGTTTTCCGAGCCGCATGTGAGAGCAGCCACTTCAGCAGGACCAGCTTGCCTGAATACAGTGTGAGTCACAGACTGTGGTCAGAAGCTGGGGAGGCAGGTGTTCCTTTCACAATGACCTCGAGCACCCTATCTCAATTCTCCACACTGGGGGAAAAGCATCAAGTCAGGAAGAGCCTGCAGAATGATGTGTCTGCCTTGTAGGCAGAGAAAACATTAGGTTGTGTGCCCTTATGTGTATGAATCTTCTTCCCTTCTGACTCAGCTACAGCAAACAACCTCTTGGCTTTTGTTGTTTGTACAGTCAGGTTCCGCAGTTCCTGAGAGTGAAACTTGAATGGGAGAGGAAAGACTTATTCCTTACCCTTATCACCCGTGTCTGTACTGTGTGGGCAGCCTCCACTGCCAGGCTTTGCAGTGTATTAAGTGTCCGGTTGGCCCTTGAACAACACGAGTTTGAACTGTACAGGTCCATGAATACATGGATATTTTTCAGTAAATATGTACTATTGGATCTGTGGTTGGCTGGAGTTGCAGATGTGGAACCGTGGATATGGAGGGCAGCCTGGCTGTATCCACAGCTGTCTTCATGGTTCCCAGTTCATGAGGTTCTAAATTAAAGTGTTCCATTTAATCCTAATTGCATTAAGTAAAGCACCTCCTCAAGAGTGTAGTTTTGAAGTTATCTAACCTTTCTGTGCCTCAGTTTCCTCCTTTGAATAATGGACATAATGGCATTTTTTACCTCCTAGGATTTTTGTGAAAATTACATGAGTTTCTACATGGGAAGCACTTATAACAGTACTTGGCATATATCTGGTGCTGTTTTAAGTGTTTGAAGTTATTATTTTTTAGTATCATCACTCATTTAAAGATGATGACTCGGAGGGAGAGAAATCAGATATTGTTTTCAAACTACGGGAACCCACACTGGGAACCTGTGTGCACTTTCTTATTTTAAAGATCTATCTTACCTTTTTGCAGAAAGATTTGCGATGGTTTATGGATTAAACAGAAGCAAAATCAAATCACTGGGATGAAAAAGAGAACAGAAACCCTTAGAAGGATCTAGAAGGAATAGTTTATGCCCCAGACCTGAGCTGTGATGACTGGAATAGTGGCCAATGAATTGGCCCTTAATTTCCTTGCAGTTAAGGCGGTGAGGGGTCGAGCTGGATGACATATGTTTCTCCTCCTCATAACGGCATCAGATACACATTCATTTGCAGAAATAAACTCAGCGGGGGCAGGGAGGGCGGACCAGACACAATAGGAATTTATTATGTGGTTCCTTTAAGTATAAGTGACTCTGAGTGGAATTTCCTGTGGCTGTGTACCCAGTTTTACTAATGAAAAGCTGTCAGATGTGTGAATCTTACGTGAATCCTCTGGCAGATCCAGGGACTTTGCCTTTTAGAGCTGAAACACTAAATTAAAAAATCATAGTGTGGACGAAAAACACATCATGAGTGTTAGCTGCCTCTCACAGTTAGCAGAGGTATCCTTAAATTTTAGATTTCCTTCTCTCCTTCTGCCCCAGACTCTTCCACGGAGCAGCTACCTGAACCCAAGGCACATGAACTCACCTGTCTGCTCTTCCTAAATTAACTGCAAGCATTCACGTCAGCTCCGTCTATACATCAGCCAGGCAGACATTCACCGGTCAGTCAGTGTGTGCAGTCAGTAGGGAGAGGATACCATTTGCTGAGCCCTAAGTCTGTGCGAGACACTTTCTGGGACACTTTCTGGCATACACATTATTATTATTATTATTATTTGCGTCTGAGTCCTTGTGGGATTTTTTTTAAATTCAAACAGAAAGTCACAAAAATTATAATCATCCTCATCAGTTCACTCAGTCCCATGTAATTAATCTTTTTTTCATCTTGATCTTCTGTTAGCACTTTTATGAATTCATCAGTTTTCCATTAGAGTTCTGAAAATGCTTACTCATTCAGTTCAGCAGTATAGTCAGTTACCAGAAACCTGTACTTGTCAGAGTCTTTTCCATGAATTCCTTGAAGATGAAACCCTCTTATAAGAACATATTTGCAAAAGCATCAGAGTACACCCAGAACTGTCTGTAAATGACAAAAGACTTAAAAATGACCACGGTTAAAGATTTGATGAAAGTTCATAATAATGCAACTGACAAGGAAATTTAGTTGTTTCTGAGATATACATTTTAAAGTAATACCTAGAATTATGACTTATAACATTATTCAAGAACATACAAGATTTTTAGAAATTTCATGTAATGTCTGAAACATTTATATAAAATATTTCCATACAAATAAGCCAATGAAAGTTTAGTATTAGTTGTTTTGTTTCTTTGTTTATACTGCAGGTTCTTAATAGTCATCAATTTTACACACATCAGTGTATACATGTCAATCCCAATCGCCCAACTCAGCACAACACCATCCCCACCCCACTGTGGTTTTTCCCCCTTGGTGTCCATATGTCTGTTCTCTACATCTGTGTCTCAACTTCTACCCTGCAAACCAGCTCAGCTGTACCATTTTTCTAGGTTCCACATACATGCGTTAATATACAATATTTGTTTTTCTCTTTTTGACTTACTTCACTCTGTATGACATATGACTGTATGAGAGTCTCTAGATCCATCCACGTCTCAACAAATGACTCAATTTCATTCCTTTTTATGGCTGAGTAATATTCCATTGTATATATGTACCACAACTTCTTTATCCATTTGTCTGTCGATGGGCATTTAGGTTGCTTCCATGAACTGGCTATTGTAAATAGTGCTGCAATGAACATTGGGGTGCATGTGTCTTTTTGAATTATGGTTTTCTCTGGGTATATGCCCAGTAGTGGGAATGCTGGATCATACGGTAAATCTATTTTTAGTTTTTTAAGGAACCTCCATACTGTTCTCCATAGTGGCTGTATCAATTTACATTCCCACCAACAGTGCAAGAGGGTTCCCTTTTCTCCACACCCTCTCCAGCATTTGTTGTTTGTAGATTTTCTGATGATGCCCATTCTAACTGGTGTGAGGTGATACCTCATTGTAGTTTTGATTTGTATTTCTCTAATAATTAGTGATGTTGAGCAGCTCTTCATGTGCTTCTTGGCCATCTGTATGTCTTCTTTGGAGAAATGTCTATTTAGGTCTTCTGCCCATTTTTGGATTGGGTTCTTTGTTTCTTTAATATTGAGCTGCATGAACTGTTTATATATTTTGGAGATTAATCCTTTGTCCGTTGATTCATTTGCAAATATTTTCTCCCATTCTGAGGGTTGTCTTTTCATCTTGTTTATGGTTTTCTTTGCTGTGCAAAAGCTTTTAAGTTTCATTAGGTCCCATTTGTTTATTTTTGTTTTTATTTCCATTACTCTAGGAGGTGGTCAAAAAAGATCTTGCTGTGATTTATGTCAAAGAGTGTTCTTCCTATGTTTTCCTCTAAGAGTTTTGTAGTGTCTGGTCTTACATTTAGGTCTCGAATTCATTTTGAGTTTAATTTTGTGTATGGTATTAGGGAGTGTTCTAATTTCATTCTTTTACATGTAGCTGTCCAGTTTTCCCAGCACCACTTACTGAAGAGACTGTCTTTTCTCCGTTGTATATCTTTGCCTCCTTTGTCATAGAGTAGTTGACCATAGGTGCGTGGGTTTATCTCTGGGCTTTCTATCTTGTTCCATTGATCTTTGTTTCTGTTTTGTGGCAGTACCATATTGCCTTGATTACTATAGCTTTGTAGTATAGTCTGAAATCAGGGAGTCTGATTCCGCCAGCTCCATTTTTTCCCCTCAAGATTGCTTTGGCTATTCAGGGTCTTTTGTGTCTCCATACAAATTTTAAGATGATTTGTTCTAGTTCCATAAAAAATGCCATTGTTAATTTGATAGGGATTGCATTGAATCTGTAGATTGCTTTGGGTGGTATAGTCATTTTCACAATATTGATTCTTCCAATCCAAGAACATGGTATATCTCTCCATCTGTTGGTATCATCTTTAATTTCTTTCATCAGTGTCTTATAGTTTTCTGCATATGGGTCTTTTGTTTCCCTAGGTAGGTTTATTCCTAGGTATTTTATTCTTTTTGTTGCAATGGTAAATGGGAGTGTTTCCATAATTTCTCTTTCAGATTTTTCATCATTAGTGTATAGGAATGCAAGAGATTTCTGTGCATTAATTTTGTATCCTGCAACTTTGCCAAATTCATTGATTAGCTCTAGTAGTTTTCTGGTGGCATTTTTAGGATTCTCTATGTATAATGTCATGTCATCTGCAAACAGTGACAGTTTTACTTCTTCTTTTCCAATTTGTATTCCGTTTATTTCTATTTCTTCTCTGATTGCTGTGGCTATGACTTCCAAAACTGTGTTGAATAATAGTGGTGAGAGTGGACATCCTTGTCTCGTTCCTGATCTTAGAGGAAATGCTTTTAGTTTTTCACCATTGAGACTGATGTTTGCTGTGGGTTTGTCATATATGGCCTTTATTATGTTGAGGTAGGTTCCCTCTATGCCCACTTTCTGGAGAGTTTTTATCATAAATTGGTGTTCAATTTTGTCAAAAGCTTTTTCTGCATCTATTGAGATTATCATATGGCTTTTATTCTTCAATTTGTCAATTATTGAGATGATCATATGGTTTTTATTCTTCAGTTTGTTAATATGGTATATCACATTGATTGATTTGCATATATTGAAGAATCCTTGCATCCCTGGTATAAATCCCACTTGATTGTGGTGTATGATCCTTTTAATGTGTTGTTGGATTCTCTTTGCTAGTGTTTTGTTGAGGATTTTTGCATCTATATTCATCAGTGATATTGGTCTGTAATTTTCTCTTTTTGTAGCATCTTTGTCTGGTTTTGGTATCAGGGTGATGGTGGCCTCATAGAATGAGTTTGGGAGTGTTCCTCCCTCTGCAGTTTTTTGGAAGAGTTTGAGAAGGATGGGTGTTAGCTCTTCTCTAAATGTTTGATAGAATTCACCTGTGAAGCCATCTGGTCCTGGACTTTTGTTTCTGGGAAGATTTTTTTCTTTTTTTGTTGTACGTGGGCCTCTTACTGTTGTGGCCTCTCCCGTTGTGGAGCACAGTCTCTGGACATGCAGGCTCAGCGGCCATGGCTCACGGGCCCAGCTGCTCCGCGGCATGTGGCATCTTCCTGGACCAGGGCACAAACCCACGTCCCCTGCATTGGCAGGCGAACTCTCAACCACTGCGCCACCAGGGAAGCCCTCTTGGAAGATTTTTAATCACAGTTTCAATTTCATTACCTGTGATTGGTCTGTTCATATTTTCTCTTTCTTCCTGGTTCAGTCTTGGAAGGTTATGCCTTTCTAAGAATTTGTCCATTTCTTCCAGGTTGTCCATTTTACTGGCATAGAGTTGCTTGTAGTAGTCTCTTAGGATGCTTTGTATTTCTGTGGTGTCTGTTGTAACTTCTCCTTTTTCATTTCTAATTTTATTGATTTGAGTCCTCTCCCTCTTTTTCTTGATGAGTCTGGCTGATGGTTTATCAATTTTGTTTATCTTCTCAAAGAACCAGCTTTTAATTTTATTGATCTTTGCTATTGTTTTCTTTGTTTCTCTTTCATTTATTTCTGTTCTGATCTTTATGATTTCTTTCCTTCTGCTAACTTGGGTTTTGTTTGTTCTTCTTTCTCTAGTTGCTTTAGGTGTAATGTTAGATTGTTTACTAGAGATTTTTCTTGTTTCTTGAGGTAGGCTTGTATAGCTATAACCTTCCCTCTTAGAACTGCTGTTGCTGCATCCCATAGGTTTTGGATCATCGTGTTTTCATTGTCATTTGTCTCTAGTTATTTTTTGATTTCCTCTTTGATTTCTTCAGTGATCTCTTGGTTATTTAGTAATGTATTGTCTAGCCTCCATGTGTTCGTGTTTTTTACGGTTTTTTCCCCTGTGATTCATTTCTAATCTCATAGCATTGTGGTCAGGAAAGATGCTTGATATGATTTCAATTTTCTTAAATTTACTGAGGCTCGATTTGTGACCCAAGATGTGATCTATCCTGGGGAATGTTCCATGTGCACTTGAGAAGAAAGTGTAATCTGCTGTTTTTGGATGGAATGTCCTATAAATATCAATTAAATCTATCTGGTCTTTTGTGTCATTTAAAGCTTCTGTTTCCTTATTAATTTTCTGTTTGGGTGATCTGTCCATTGGTGTAAGTGAGGTGTTAAAGTCCCCCACTATTGTTGTGTTACTGTCGATTTCCTCTTTTATAGCTGTTAGCAGTTGCCTTATGTATTGAACTGCTCCTATGTCGGGTGCATATATATTTATAATTGTTCTATCTTCTTCTTGGACTGATCCCGTGATCATTATGTAGTGTCCTTCCTTGTCTCTTGTAACATTCTTCATTTTAAAGTCTATTTTATCTGATGTGAGTATTGCTACTCGAGCTTTCTTTTGATTTCCATTTGCATGGAATATCTTTTTCCATCCCCTCACTTTCAGTCTGTATGTGTCCCTAGGTCTGAAGTGGGTCTCTTGTAGACAGCATATATATGGGTCTTATTTTTGTATCCATTCAGCAAGCCTGCGTCTTTTGGTTGGAGCATTTAATCCATTCATGTTTAAGGTAATTATCAATATGTATGTTCCTATGACCATCTTCTTAATTGTTTTGGGTTTGTTTTTGTAGGTACTTTTCTTCTCTTGTGTTTCCCACTTAGAGAAGTTCCTTTAGCATTTGTTGTAGAGCTGGTTTAGTGGTGCGGAATTCTCTTAGCTTTTGCTTGTCTGTAAAGCTTTTGATTTCTCCATCGAATCTGAATGAAATCCTTGCCAAGTAGAGTAATCTTGGTTGTAGGTTCTTCCCTTTCATCACTTTCAGTATATCATGCCACTCCCTTCTGGCTTGTAGAGTTTCTGCTGAGAAATCAGCTGTTAACCTTATGGGAGTTCCCTTGTATGTTATTTGTCGTTTTTCCCTTGCTGCTTTCAATAATTTTTCTTTGTCTTTAATTTTTGCCCATTTGATTACTATGTGTCTCAGCGTGTTTCTCCTTGGGTTTATCCTGTATGGGACTCGCTGCATTTCCTGGACTTGGGTAGCTATTTCCTTTCCCATGTTAGGGAAGTTTTCGACTATAATCTCTTCAGATATTTTCTCTGGTCCTTTCTCTCTCTCTTCTCCTTCTGGGACCCCTATAATGCGAATGTTGTTGCGTTTAATGTTGTCCCAGAAATCTCTTAGGCTGTCTTCATTTCTTTTCATTCTTTTTTCTTTAGTCTGTTCCGCAGCAGTGAATTCCACCATTCTGTCTTCCAGGTTACTTATCCGTTCTTCTGCCTCAGTTATTCTGCTATTGATTCCTTCTAGTGTAGTTTTCATTTCAGTTATTGTATTGTTCATCTCTGTTTGTTTGTTCTTTAATTCTTCTAGGTCTTTGTTAAACATTTCTTGCATCTTCTCGATCTTTGCCTCCATTCTTTTTCCGAGGTCCTGGATCATCTTCACTATCATTATTCTGAATTCTTTTTCTGGAAGGTTGCCTATCTCCACTTCATTTAGTTGTTTTACTGGGTTTTTTTTTGTTCCTTCATCTGATACATAGTCCTCTGCCTTTTCATTTTGCCTCTCTGTCTGTGAATGTGGTTTTTGTTCCACAGGCTGCAGGATTGTAGTTCTTCTTGCTTCTGCTATTGCATACACATTATTGCAAAGACATCGTTGCATTTGTTGTAATCCTTCGAGGTAGCTATTATTATTTCTTACTTATAGATGAAAGCATTTGTGGCTCAGAGAAGTTATGTAATTTAACCAAGGTCACACGGCTAATTCTGCAGCAGAGCCAGAGCTTGAAGCCATCATTCATTGGTTGAGCATATCTCTATCTTCCTTGCCAGAGTTTGCCAAGGAATGATTCCTGCCCTCTCCACACCTGCAGTCTGGTTGGAGAGGCACTCTTCTAGCTCCTTGCCCAGTGGTCTTGTTATGATTGATCTCAAGACTTAGTATTAAAAACATGTATTATATGCTGTACACGAAGCCATTTAAATTCCATTTGAATGCTTGTGGTATTTAGCTTAAGTGGGGAAGAAAGGATGAAGTGGTGACTGAGATAAGGAGCTGAATGATAATATTATATATGTTTTACACTTAAGATCTCCTTTATGGAGACTGTGTCTTTGAGCAAACCTCCTATAATTTCCTAAGAGAAGTTTAGAAAGTGCAGTTTGGCCTTGAGCAGTCTCCTGGAGCAAATCCTGGCCCAGGGAGGCAAGGCAGTAAGATTCTCTGGCAATAAGTCATGGCTGAGGCTGCATATTTCTTTTTCTGTAAGGAGCTTGCTTCGGAGAAACTAATTAAACCCAGAAATCTTAGGAGGTTCATGGTGTTGCCAGGTTGCAAATATGGCTCCTCCCCAGGGTGTTCCCCGGAGGAAGGGCTCTGTCTGAGCAGAGAGACAGGCAGCTCTCTGGTTTTTCTTCACCCCTCCTGTCTTCCCAGACGGCCACTTTCTTCTTAAGAACAATATCTGGGTTTTGTAGTGTCTTAACTCTTTCTTTCTTTTTTAAAATTTTATTTAGTTTTTATACAGCAGGTTCTTATTAGTAATCTATTTTATATGTATTAGTGTATATATGTCAATTCCACTCTCCCAATTCACCCCCCCCCCCGCTGCTTTTCCCCCCTTGGCGTCCATTTGTTTGTTCTCTACATCTGTGTCTCTATTTCTGCCTTGCAAACCAGTTCATCTGTACCATTGTTCTAGATTCCACATATATGCATTAGTATACGATATTTGTTTTTCTCTCTGACTTACTTCACTGTCTTACCTCTTTCTTGACAGCCCTTCCTCATGTTGTATTAGAGACTCAGGATGGAGCCTGAAAGCCTGGAGTAGAACTACATTCTGGACGCCTTGTATGAAACAGCTGACTGAACCAGAGGTACAGAGTAAGTCTGCTTTGAGGCTGGAAGGGACCTTATACCGCTCTGTTTAATGTCTAACCACTACCAAGACCTGGGGTCCCTCCAGCATCAGGGGCTCGCTGCTTCTATGACTGCCTGTTCTCTGGATGGCTTTGGTCACTGCAATTTCTCTTCTTATCTGAGTGCCATTTGTCGCCGTGTAGATTTAACCATTGGACCCTCGTTCTTCCCTCTGTCACCTAACAGAATGTCTGCCCTTTCCTTTCCATGGCAGACCTTCAGAGATTTTGAGACAGAGGTTATGTACCTGCTTACTATTCCATTTTTCTCTCTCTAAAGAGCTGGGGATTGTCGTCTTCCCACTATCCTGATTGTCTAATATGCACTGTTCAAAGAATGACAAATATATTAATGAAACGTCTATTAATTGAGCGCACCCTTCTTTTCGAATGGGCCTGGTTGTGACCTCACTGTCCTTCCCAGTAATGTCCAGGCAGCTGTTATAAATTGACTTCTTAATAAATAAACATTAATTGTGCAGCTACTGTGTTCAAGCTCCATGTCCTGTGGATGTGAACGCAGCAGAACAGTCCATGCCCTCATGGAATTTGCAGCCCACTCTGAAGCTAACCCTGTGTTGCACTGAGTTGGAAGCTCTTTGCTACCCTGAACTGGGCTTTTGGGTGGAGATAGATGCCTTTTCATACCTGACTCTGATGCTCACCTGAAAGGTGCCCAGGTGGAGTGTGGTCTTCTGCCTCTACTGAGCTGGGTCTGCTATGTCCCTCTCTCCCAGATTTCATTTGCACACCTGGGGCCTGGTCTACTCTCTCTAATGCTAATTGCTTAGAAGACCTTGATTGTGGAGAAATATACACACGGAGAAGCTAAATGCCTCTGGGGATAATCCAGGCCTCATTTTGCACTGGAAAATAGAGACACTTTTTGGAGAAGTTTTTGAACCCACAGCTATGTGAATCCAGTTTAGTGATGTTCCTACCATACCTGGAAAATTCCCTTTCTCTCTTTCTTTTTCTCTGTTATTTTAGTAACCTTTCAAAGCTAACGCCTGCAAATAAAAGGCTTGAGCGGTCAGCTGCTTTTGCTCACTTCCCATCAATCCTTGAGAAATGAGGGCTCTCTGTGTGGTGGGGTGGTAGGACCTCTGTCCAAAACTGGAGGATGCTCTCCAAGAGACCACATGTGTGGAGAGTCCCTGCAGAAGTAATTTTCACTGGGCACGTATTATCCCCTGTCTTTGAAATGACTGAAATTTATGGTGTTTTTTTCCTCTAAATGTCCTATTGGATTTCTCCCTCCTTGGCTGTGAGACAGTCTCCGCCCATAGCCTGTCCCTCCCTAGGAGAGGCTGCTGTCTGGGGCTTTTGATAGAGCAATTCCTTTCCTGTTTCTTTAAATCCCACCATTAGCTTCTGACCTGTTAAGGCAATGAGGTGGGTGAACGGGAACTGAGTATAAATCCAAATTGACTGCATGCACTTTGGAGAAGTTACTTCTTTTCTGAGTTTGTTTGTTTCCATTTACAGTGATGATCTGGGGACAAAGTCAATACTCAGTGAATTGAATAGAAAAATAAGGTGAGGCTAATAGACCTCTCCTCTCAGGTCTGATCATGTATTCCGTAAACACGTAATGACTGAGAAAAACAGAACAGGCTCCATTCTAGGTGCTGGGGTTACAGCAGAGGGGAAACGCATTTAAAGTCCCTGTTGTCACGGAGCGTGATTTCTGGAAAACATACACGCAATTAAGTAAGCCAGTAGTATGTCTGTCCGGTGAAATTATGTGCTATGGAGAAAAATAAAGAAGAGTACTGGGGATGGGAAGGCATGTGTGCATGTGTTTTTGCACACGTGAGTATGTGAGTGTGTGTTTACGTAGGAGGTGAGGGAAAGACTCATTGAGAAGGTGACATTGGGAGGACACCTGAAGAACATGAACAAGTGAGCCATGCATGGGGGGGAGGTTGGCGTGGCGGAGTGCTACAGGCCCAGGGTCTGCAGTGGGAGAGTGCTTGCTAGGTTTGAAGAACGGCAGGAGGCCAGTGTGTTAGCGCATCATGAGAGAGGGGTTGAGGTCAGGGAAGCAGCGGGGCACAAATCACTCGGGGCTTCAAAGGCCACTGTGACACCTTGGCTTTGCTCTAAGCCGGAAGGTGAGCTTTGGAGGCCTTTAAGCAGTGGAATGAGATGACACAACTCAGCATTTCAGGAGGATGGCTCTGGGGGACAGAGGGTCCTTGGCTTCATTTTCAATGCTGTCCAAGCTGCTCAGGATAATCTGGAGGGATCGGCATCTAAACCAGGCTTTAGAGGTGAAGGGAAAGGAAAACAACAGCGACCCATGGCAATAGGAACTAGCCCCCAATTATAGACGTGCCTCACTTTGTCTGCAGAGAGAAGCGATTGGGAAGGAGGACAGAGGTCTTGTTGCTGCGGGGCCAGGGACAAGCCAAAGGAACAGACATAGGACAGGAGAAAATGTATGAGCTTGGCCTTCACAAGCAGCAATCGGGGTTAGCAGGCGAAAGTGAATTGGTGATGGGACTTCAATACAGTGGAGCAAGGGGGGTCCTCGCCAGGGGTCCTTGCAGAATCTGAGTGGGGACTGGATACGTCGGCCAGAAACCCTCCTTCCCTGTCCCCACTCTGTCCTCCCCTCCCCACACAGCGTACATTTGTAAGAGGTGATAAGCAAGAGGGTTTGTGGTTGTTGACAGGAGGCTTTGTGTAGCAGAGGGGGAGGAAAGAGCAGAAGAGGTGCGTGCCATGCCCTGCTGCCCTGGGCTGGGTGTCAGCCCCTCCTCGAAAGAGGGATTAGAGTGACAGTAGAGAAGGTGTTTTCCTGAAAGTGTCTGTGAGCCTGGGAGCCCCTTGTTCTGTCAACACATCCGCAAGGATGTGCTCTCCTAAAGCCGGGGTAGGCTGCCACCTGCTGGTTGACCTCAGTATTTCACCCGGACGCTCGGCTTTGGACAAAGGTCTTTCAACGTCAAATACAGATCTGCGCTAGCATTTTCTCAAGGCCAGGCGCTTCCCATATTCTCTTTTAAATCATCACAGATTCTCATCAGCATAGGTCCTCTTCATTCTCATTTTTAGGGATGCTCAGAAAAATTAAGTGACTAGACCCAGATCATTCAGTAATTGGAAAACTTGGAATTCGAGCTTGGCTCTGACTACAAACACAATTACTTAAAGAAGTTGGTATGATCACATCAGCTTTGCAGACTGTGAGTGTTGTGAGGGAACCAGCAAATGGCAGGTGTTCCGTGTGTGCTGAACAGAAAAGTGGGTGCAGGAATAGATCTGCGGATGGATGGGTGATCCTCAAGGCGGTGCAGCCCGGGGGTCAGCGGACCTAGGTTTTAGTCCCAGCTCTGGCATTTCAGGGCCGGTGAACTTGGGGAAGTCATCTCATTACTCTGATACACAACTTCTTTGCCTGTAACTGCAAATGTACTGGGCTAACGTGGGAGCTACTTATTTTGCCTGTGTGTGTGTGTGTTTTCTTTCTGAAGCATCTTGAAATGTATTTTCCAGTCTTGGTGGGGTTGGAGCGATTCTCAAGAGGACAGCTTTCCCTGCTTCCCTTCCAAGCTCTAAATTCTTTTGCAGGGCTCTCTGGGGAGGGAGGAGGACGAGGGAGTGAGCCCTGTGCTGGCCACTAATACACCACACCAGCCCAAATCCTGGCAAGACGCATGTGTGAGGAGTGCAGCACCCCACGGGCCAGAGGACACAGGTGCACAGGCAGATGCCTGTCTAGTGCAGGCGTGAGCTTTCTAAAGGGCAACGCTGGTGTCTCCTGGCCTAAATATCTCCAGCTCTCAGCGCTCAGAGGATGCAAAGCCTTCAAGGCCAGGCCCTGCACCACCGTCACCCTTGGTGTCCAGCCACAGCTTCCCCTGGCATCGCCACAGTAACCTCCAGGGCCTCCCCGATTCTCCTGCTCACCCTACTCAAATTCTGAAGAGCCTAGTGCTCCTCGGCACCCTGTAGCCCCCTCTGTTCCGGAAGCTAATGGAGGCTTGACTTCAGCTCCCCACATCCCTCATTAGTCTGGCTTAATTGAGACGACAGGGAAAATCTCCCGTAGGAATTGAGAGCAGCTCAAAAATGGGGTGTAGACATGGAGAAGCTCTCCGAGACCTCAAGCCCTATGGGTTTTACCTTCTAAACGTCTCTCAGAGCTATGTGCTCCATCTCCAGGACCACAGATGTAAACTCAGTCACCTTTCAACTGGACTCCTGCAGTGACCTCCTTACGGCTCTTTCTCATCTGTACCTCCCGGCCCAAAGACAAATTGCAACAAAAAGGTGGTTTTCTTTTTTAATTGAAGTATAGTTGAGTTACAATATTTTGTTAGTTTCAGGTGTACAGCACAGCGATTCATTCCTGTATTCATTCATTTACATATATATTCTTTTTCAGTTTCTTTTACCTTATAGGTTATTACAAAATATTGAGCAGAGTTCCCTGTGCTATACAGTAGGTCCTTGTTGGTTGCCTATTTTATATATAGTAGAATGTATATGATAATCCCAACCTCCTAATTTATCCCTCCCTCCACCCCCGTTTCCCCTTTTGTAACCATCAGTTTGTTTTCTATGTCTGTGAGTCTCTTTGTGTTTTGAAAATAAGTTCATTTGTATCTTTATTTATTTATTTTAGATTCCACATGTAAGCGATATCATATGATATTTGTCTTTCTCTGTCTGGTTTACTTCACTTAGTATGATAACCTCTAGGTCCATCCATGTTGCTGCAAATGGCATTATTTCATTCTCAAAAAGATTTAAAAAAAAACAAAACAAAACCAGACATGAGCATAATACTTCTCTGCTCAAAATTCCTTAGTTGCTTCCCATTGCATTTAGGAAAAAGATTAAAATCCTCATTCTGGATCAGAAGAACCTGCAGAACAGGGTTCCTGTTGCCACTGCAGCCTCTCTTTCTCCTGAGCCTCTGACTTTCTTTCTGAGCAGGCTAGCAGCCTCGGGGCCTCTAAAAACGTTCTGCCCTCTGCCTCCCCTGCCTCGATCACTGGTGAACTCCTATTTACCACTTAGACTCCCAATTCGTGTGCTCTTCCTCAGGGAAGCTATCCTGGTCAGGTCCTCAGTAGATGTTCTCCTAGCGTCTCGTATTCGCTTCCAGAGCATACCTTCAGTCTGCAGTTATACGTCCGCTTGTCTGCTGTGAATGTGTAACTCACATTGCCATCCTCTCCCCGGTGTGGAGGCTGCATGAGGGCAGGCTTGTTCACTTAGTGCTGGGCACATGGGGGTTACTCATGACTGACTTTCAAATGCAAAGGGAAATGAGAATGTTGGGAGAAGAGAGCCGCTCAGCACAGCCCACAGGGAGCCCCCTGGACACTCCGGAGTTGGCGAGGTGCGGTGAGAAGGAGAAAGGCTTGGGAGGGGCAGGCCGAGAAAGGGAGCAGGTGGGGTGGATGGTAGTCGCAAAGGACGGGGCTGTGTGGGTAGATGCTGTGATAGTAGGTGTGGGGAAGCAGCCTCAGAGGCTCTTTGGTCTGCATTCCTTGCTGAAGTTTAGAAGTCCCTCCGCAGGTATCCAGCGGACCAAGCTCAAGTTGTGTGCCCGAGCCCGGCTACCATGGGGAAGAGGAAAGAGTATTTTCCCTTGTGGCTTCCATCGTGGGAGGAAGGGCCCTCACCCAATGGGAAATTCTCCAAAAGCAGAAAGGAGTTGGGATGCAGGGAAGCCAATAAATGACCAACGTGTACTACAGGGAGAGAGGCATGAGCAGAACTGATGGGATAAGGTCAGCAGGCAACTGTAACAGTGGTGCCTAGTGCCTGGGTATCCCCGAGAATGGGCACGCCTGTCAGGGTCCCTGAGAAAAGTTTAACTAGAGGGCCTATTTCCAAAGGGGTGGGCAGGCTGGAGGAGAACCACAAAGGCCAGCACGGTTCCCCAGGTCTAGTAGCAGCTGATGTGCAGAGACCACCCCTGGCCTGAAGGGGCAAGTTGGGGGGGAGCAGTTGTGTGGAGACAGTCAGTTGACAGGTACTGTAACTCCTCTGAGGGAAACTCTCCCACCATGATGGCCCTCCCGCCATGATGCTGTAGAGATGGAGCTGGAAAAGGGGTTCCCCGACTCGCCCCCCGCTCCATCTCCATCAGTCTCTTCCCTTCCATGTCCCTGTGCTGCCTGCTGGAAGCCTGGGGGCATGGGAGTCCATTGGTCTAATTCATAAAGGGTGGTCTTAAGGATACAGAGCACGGAGAGGGGAGCAGAGCAGATAGGGGAGGGGCAAAAGGGGGACCAAACACCCTGGAAACGCACTTTCAGTGGAGAGCTACAGAGTGCATCATGGAGGTGGCAGTGGGCTTGGACCTTGAGGGTGGGGTAGAATTTCACAAGACCTTTCAAGATGCAGGAGGGCGCTTGAACAAAGCCACAGAGCCAGCCACTGAAAGATGTGTTTGAGGAATACCGAGCCCACACTTCTGACCAGAACTTGTGGAGTGTAGACAGTCTGAAACCCACTGTGGTGGTTTTGAATGCCATGGCCTCGGGCCTTCTGCCTACCCTGTCTCCATGTGGAGGCGTCTGCGATCTTCTGAAGGCCGTGATTAAGGACTGTTGTTGGATGCAGCGTCTTCACCAAGAGACTTCGATTCTTGTGTGGCTTCTGGGGAATACCTTACCCGCTTAGTGACATCTGTCTCTCTCGGGAGCGGTTAAGTTGGGGCTCGGGGGCTCCCACGTCAGCAGCCAGTAGGGGGTTAAGCCCCTCACTTAAGGCTTGGTTGTTGCAGGGAGTCAGTTTGTTTGAGTTTACACAGCAAGGCCAGTGTTGCTATGGCTGGATTGTAGGCAACGAGTCTTATGACCTGGAGCAGCGGATTGTGTATATAACACGTCTGCATTTATTAAAGCAGGATGAGCTCAGCAGCAAAGGATCTGGCTGGAGCCACGAATTCCTCTGATCCTTGTTTCGGAGCCATCGCATTCCATCTGAGTGAGGTCATCAGCCCAAACATTTTCATTAAATAAGTCGATTTGTTGAAAATCCCCAAGAGAGTGAACTGAGGATTGCAACGCCCACCACCATCCTTGTTTTAAAAGACAAATGTATAATGTGCGGTCCTCACTCACATTCTCTGAGTACAAACAGGTCTGCTTTTCCGGGCAGTGAGTTCGCTTCATCACTAGATGTAGTCGGACCAGACTGGGCGACACAGCCTCTCTTCCTTTTGGGGGACGCTGAGCAGGGGACAAGGAGACATTCCTAACAGACTTTCTCTCTAAGATTGCACGGTTGTGGGAGCCTGATGAAGGAGTCAGGTAGCCTCCCACACTCCTCATTCTGCACCGCGGCACACGTACGCTCAGGGAAGGAGAGATTTTCACCAGAGGCTTGGGGGAGAGAAAGAACCCTGGGGCCAGAAGGCCTGAGTTTAAATCCTAGTTCTGTTATTAACTGGGGAGATAGCCACGGGCAAGTCATTCCATCCTATGACGCCCCCCAGTCCACTATCTATCAAGTGAGAGTAGCGACAGCCCATGCTGATGAGCACTTGATATCTGCCACGTACCATGCGAAGGGCCTCATGGGGATGATATCATTTATTTTCCACAGAAATGCTCTGAAATTAAGAAGTCTGTGTATCCCCATTTTTCTGACGGGAAAACTGAGGCACAGAAAGGTTAGGGAGCTAAGGAATGGTGGAGCCAAGGTTTGAACACAGGCAGTCTGCCTCTGGGGACCTTAACCCTTGCACGATAACAATTGTCACCTCATCTATGTCAGAACTTTTAGGAGACTGCATTAGAAAATGGGTATAAAAGTGCCTTTTTGGTTTTGTTTTGTTTTTTGCTCTACGCGGGCCTCCCACTGTTGTGGCCTCTCCCGTTGCGGAGCACAGGCTCCGGACGCGCAGGCTCAGCGGCCATGGCTCACGGGCCCAGCCGCTCCGTGGCATGTGGGATCCTCCCGGACCGGGGCACGAACCCGCGTCCCCTGCATCGGCAGGCGGACTCTCAACCACTGCGCCACCAGGGAAGCCCTAAAAGTGCCTTTTGAAACGATAAACTGTTAGTCTTGGAAGTGTTGAGCAGGAAGCTGTATCTTAAGTTATAAGCTTTTCCCAAACTTATACAGCTTTGTTCAAAACCGTTTTCCTCTCTCCCAGCCTGTAGTCTCCCTTTCCTTCTTCCCCTCCTGCTTGGCCATCATCCCTCCTTTCCTCTCCCTTCCAACATCCCTCCTTTGCTCAAATATATTGGTGGAATTTGGTGGCTTTGGTGGAATCCAGGCTCGACAATGAAAGGAAAACCAATGGCCAAATTTAAAAGTACTTGTGCTTTTATTAAACAAAAAAAATAATACAATCAGGTACTGTCCAGATGTGTTTTGGAAAGGAAGATCTGTTTAAAAATCCTTAGTTTATATCATCATCATCATTATTATATTAATAACATTAATCATATCCTTAAAATCGAAACAGTATTGCTTTTCTGAAATGTAAAAAAAGGGACGGCTTCAAGACACACATTGAATCACTGCTAACAAAAATAATGATAATTAATTATACAGCTTTGTGTAAAATACAGCTGGTTCTAAAACAAACTACCACTGTACAGCCTACCCCGCTCTCATTCCCGGAGCCACCCAAGAGAAGGAAAATCATTGTGATGCTGTCACTGGAAGACTTTTGCTGAATCAAACAACAAAATGGAAACCTGTTGGACACTGTGGTCTTTGGTGTGAAGGGAAGTCATCGCAGAGTGGGTGAGGCCAGCGCTGCCGCCGCCGGCCTGGGTGATCCATGGTCAACTTTAGCTCCTGCCAAATGCCCAGGTGTGGCTTAATAGTCAGACTGCTCACATCGGTGCTTTGGTAACATTATTTTCGTTCTCTGGGCCCTACTCTTCTCTCCCCCAGTTGTCCCCAGAATTTATGCCCGTTTGCGCCTGCCTTCGAGGTTTCGGAAGTTGCTGGGTCTCAGCTTCATCTCAGCAAACTGGATTGAATACTCGTGGCCCTTCCAGTGGAACCAGTTAACACCCTGTGAAAAAGAGAAGACCTTCAGATTGGTTTCCACCAGGCAAGGTGTTCACCAACCATCGCTGTCTCGTTGACGGAACAAGACGAGTTCCGTTTCAACTAGACCGTTTGGTGGTTCCCAGCTGTCTCTTGCCAATCCGTTTGTTGATCTGTGTAGTGAAAACTTTCAGAGGGGCTGGCTGACTCAGACTCAGTTTTTTTACTTGAGGCAGAAGTCACCTGAGTTTGCATTGAGCTTTGATCTGCCATCTTGAAATACAGTGGTGGCTGATGAAACTTACCGTCATTAGGACTGGGTGCTGCAGGAATTCGGATCATGATTGGAGCTTACAGAATTGAGTAGCTATATGCAGGGGTGTCTACACTTCACAGGATTCCTATGGAGTGTTTTAATAGGGGTTCCTATGGAACGGCACAAAGAGCATATACATGGACACAAGTTTTGCAACCTGACATATAAGGTTAAACCTTAGTGCTCTTACTTGAGAGATATAAATGAACAAGTTATCAAAACATTCTGGGCCTCAGTTTCATTATTTTTTTCTTAAGGCCCAATAATGCTAACCTTGGCAGGATGCTGTGAAGATGGGTCAGTACAGGAGCTGCCACAGTGCTGGAAACATCATAGGTGCTCCGTAAATACTCTTCCCCAATCTCAAGAAGGGAGAGATATTCTTGGAATTTTGGCCAAAGATTTTCCTCAAGGAAAGACTATATTTGCTTCCGGGCCTCCTGGTTCCAGGTCTGACTCTTTAGCAAAGTCTACAGATGGTAGACTCTGCCCATGGAATCCCACAGACCCCTTGTCCTACTGGGC